>NC_055998.1:75895252-76198579 GCF_018446385.1 Zingiber officinale
CCACTAGGACCAAATTAACTGCCTTGTAAGCTAGCATATAATCTCTAGTGCCTCTAAGGTACTTCAATATATGCTTTACTGCATTCCACTGTCCTTGTCCAAGGTTACTTTGATATCTGCTAACTATGCCCTTGGCAAAACAGATTTCTGATCTCGTGCATAGCATATATTAGGCTTCCGATAGCCGAAGCATAAAGAACTGCCTTTATTTCCTTTATCTCCTTTGATGTCTACAGAGACATATCTTTAGATAAAGTTACTCCATCCTAAAAAAGTAAGAAACCTTTCTTGGAGTTTTGCATGCTTAAAACGAGCAAGCATTTTTCTGATGTATGAAGCTTGGAATAAGTAAAATATTCTTTTCTTGCGATCCCTTATTACTTTGATCTCAAGAATATATACATTCTCCCAAGTTCTTTATATCGAATTGTTTGGACAACCATACCCTTACTTCTAACAACATTTTGATATTGTTTCCAACTACCAAAAATGTTATCTACGTATAGTACAAGAAATACCACCACGCTTCCATCACACCTTTTGTATACACAAGACTTATCCAGTTACTAAATGAATCCAAAGGTCTGGATTACTTTGATAAACTGGATGTTCCAAGACCTTGAAGCTTTGTATCAGTCCATAGACTGATTGAGCTTGCACACAAGATGCTCTTAGCCCTTGGCAATGAACCCTTCTGGTTGCTTTATATGGATGCTTTCTTCAAGACTTCCATTAAGGAATGTTGTCTTGACATCTACTTACCAAATAGATAAAAGAATCCGGATAGACTTAAGCATGGCTACCAGTGAAAAAGTTTCCTTTTTCATCTAGCCTTGCTTTGAAAGTTTCTACCTTCCTGTCTATCCCTCTTTTCCTATTATAGACCTTTTTATACCCAAAGGCTTTTACACCATTTGGTGGTTCTACAAGCTTCCAGATTTTATTAGAATACATATATTCTAATTCTGTTATTCATTACTCTTTGCCAAGATATTGCATCTTTATCATGGAGTGTATGTCCGGAGATCGGGTTCATGTCCTCCAGGGATCGAGTCAAAACTCTCCCAAAACATGAATCTTTTAGGTTGCCTAACAACCTCCCACTACGACAAGACACTTTCTGCAATTGTGTATCATTTGTGATATGTGTTCCTTGTGGTATCTCATCTTGTACAATTGATACTAGATTAGACATGTCTTTTATTATTTCCTTAAGAACAAGTTTTCTTATGGGCACATGGTTTATTACATAGTCCTTTTTCTAAAATTGGTCATTGATGCTAACAATGACCTTCTAATTTTTAAGACTATAAACCTACTTTCATTTCTCTAGGATAACCCACAAACAAGTGAATTCCTGTCCAACTTATCATTGTCTCTCTTCAGCATATGTGCTGGACTACCCGAATCCAAATATGCTTCAAAATAAGCTTACGCCTATTCAGCAATTCTATATGAGTAGAGAGTTCTGACTTTGGAAGGTACTATGTTCACTTCCGTTTCCAGAGTATATCCTTAAAATGAATTTGGTAAAATAACTCATCATCAATCTACTTATTTCCATAAGAGTCCTATACCTTCTTTCTACTACACCATTCTATAGGGGTGCAATTAGTTTGGATTGAATCCCTACTTCTGATAAGTGACTCCTAAATTCTCCCAAGAGGTACTTGCCACTATGATTTCACCATAGTGTCTTTTTACTTTGTCGTTTCTCCACATCAGCCTAGTACTCTTTGAACTAATCAAAGTACTTAGTCTTGCGGTACATTAAGTAAATTTATTTGTATCTTGAATGGTTGTCTATAAAATAGACGAAATATTCAATACTACCTCTTGTCATAGGATCACACAAATCAGAATGAACCAATTTCAACATATCTTTGACTCCATACCCCTTAGACTTGAAAGCTTCTTTGTTATTTTTCCTTCCAAGTAAGACTCGCAGGTTGGAAAGATTTCCACTACTAATGAACCCAAAAGTTCATCAGCTACCAATGAATCATACTCAAGTTAATATAACCTAGCCTTAAATGCCAAAGATATAATTGGTTCATCTCCGAAGGTTACTTTCTCTTATAGTTAGAAGATGTGTTACTAATTTCCATTTGTTGCATCGTGAGAGTTATTGGATTTATAAATTGCCAACCAACGTACTTCCCTCATTTTCTTAATAACAACTTTGTTATTAAAAGAGGCAGAATATCAAGTTCTTTGAATAGTTTAGAAACTGAAAACTAGTTCTTTCTAAACTTGGTGCGTAAAGACAATTACTCAAAAATCCATGTTTTATTCTTATCAAAAGATAAACATCTCCCACTTTTACAGCAGGGCTCATGTGGGCGGTGTTTTAATTTTCATTTAGTTGTCGGGTTTCTTGGAACCTCTAATTGCGGACATGATTAATGGCATATGTATCTACTCTAGGTAGATAACACCACTAAACATGTTTCAACTAATGAATTAAATACACCTATGTTGTTCTTAGTTTTAAGAAGACAGTCTACCTTAATGTCCAAATCCTATTTCCAATCATTACAATTGGGACTACTAAGCATTTTCTATAGTATGACTACTAGGGGATTGACAAATATTTAAATCCTACAAAATATTTGGTCAAGATCAACTCCTTAAAAATCCCCATGAATTTTGTATGCCACGATAGTGTGGACGTATACAAAATCGAAGAGGAGATTTTATTCATTAATTTTATTATCTCGTCAACTTTACTTTATGACAAATAAAATTAATAGTTGATCTGTCTTTGATCAAATATTTGGTCAAAAACTTTTGAATTTAAAAAAAATATTGATTCCTCCAACAATATTATTTAAATTCACCAACATCTCAAACACCGTGAATTTTGCATGTCACGTTAGTGTGGACGTATACAAATTCAACATTTGTAAAAGGAGGGTTTTAACCCATTAATTTTATTATCTTGTCAACCTAACTTTTTGACAAATAAAATTAATAGTTTGTATCATTTGGTCACACAAATAATAGCAGTGACTCCGATGGGGAGGATACTATTAGATGTGTCTAAGTGTATACCATTACTTGACACTAAGTCCATTAATAAGATTATGCCCCTTCCGTTGGGGAAGATCACACGCTCTTAATTAACTTCCTATAGTCATCCAAAAATAGAAGTCTGTTCTAGTGATCCACAAACAAGCTCATCAGTTATGGAGGAAGGCACTCAGAGCCAACGCGCAAGCTTGTTTGCATCACTTACAAACCAGTAATGGAGACCATGGGATTTACTTAAAAATCCCTCTCCCACTTAGTTATTTATAAATGAGGAATTCTAACTATGCTAGCCTATTAAATATGTAAACTAACATGCACACACAGCACAATATAAAAGCAATAAATAGAAAATCTAATTTTCAACTATTATGGCTTTTATCTCTAGTTGTCCTCCGTGTGTTGTCATCCCAAGCTGCTGCCATATTTTGTCGCATCCATCTTGCTCCTAGTTCCGCTGTGCCTCTGGTCCTTAGAAGGTTCCACGCTTTGCAAGATTCGATCAGCGACATAAATAGAATTTTACATTTTGATCCTATATTCCATAAAAGGAATGTACATGTATCTAGATCAAAAATAAAATTCTAATAAAACTAAATACAGCTCCTGCTGTATTTAATAATACAATCATGCACACACAATAAAATGCCCTTGACATGTCCAAGGGTCTAATCACACACATAATAACTATAAGCTATAATAGTTGGATCCTGCATCCACAAAGTTAGCACATCCTACTATTATCCTGCCTAAATTATGTATGACATGTGCATAATTAAACTAATACCAAATACACAGAGGCAAAACCCTAGCTCTGATACCAATTGTTGGTTCCACTGTACAAAAATTTTGTAGAAAGATCTGAACCTTTTCTTAGCTACCATGTGTTCTTTTAAATTAAATTTTGGATCACCTGCGGAACTTAACACGTTTGATCCAAAACTTAATCTATTTGTTCTTTTAGGTTTTGACTTGGATCTCCTGCGGAACTTAACACGTTCGACCCAAATCACCTTAAGTTATTAATTTCATTATATATTAATTTCCATAATTGGTTCCCAGTACTGACGTGGCGAGGCACATGGCCTTCTTGGATATGGGAGCAACCACCACCGACTAGACAAAACCTTTTATGGAAAGCTAATATTTAATTTCCTAAAATAACTTTAGGTTAACCGAAAAGAACAATCAAATCACAAGGAAAAATAAAACAAAAGAACACATCATCGAAAAACATATTCGAAATACTAGAATCGTAAGCCTCTTGTATTTGGTATTATTTTCATAAATAACTAGAATGATGTGGAAAGGAAAAATTACTAGTTATACCTTCTAGAAAGACCTCTTGATCTTCTACCGTATTCCTCTTCTAACCTCGGACGTTGTGTGGGCAACGTTCTTCCGAGATGAGAAACCACCAATCACCTTCTTCTTCCTTGCAAGTTTCGGCCATCAAAACATCTTCTAGGATGAAAAGGTTCACCACCCACCAGGGATAAGGCTAGACAGGGAGGCTTGCTTTCTCTCCTTCTTCTCCTTCCTAGATTACCACAACAAGAGAAGATAAGTTCCCGAAAGAGGAGAGAGAGCTACCCCAACAGGAAAAGAGGGAGAAAATAGAGTTTTTGAAGCTCCTCTACCCCCTCTTTTATAATCCTTGATCCTGGCAAATAAGGAAAATTTAATAAAAATTTCCTTAATTCTTTTTCCATTGAAAAGGAAAAATTATTTAATTAAAATAATTTTCTTTCTCAATTTTATTTGATCGGCGACATAAAAGCAACAAACAAGGAGAGTTTTAATTAATTAAAACTTCCTAATTTGTCTAAATTTATAAAATTTCTCCAATAATTTAATCCTTCATGATTGGTTTATAAAAGGAAATTTAATAAATTAAAATCTTTCTTTTAAACATGTGGATAAAAGAAAGTTATCTCTAAAATTAAAATCTCTTTTAATCTACAAATAAGAAAAGATATCAAATCTTTTCTCAATCTTTTGTAGAAACTAATAAAAGAGAATTATTAATTTTAAACTTTCTTTAAATCATGAACATGGTTAAAAGGAAAGTTTTCTTAAAATTCAAAATCCTCCTTTAATCAACAAATAAGGAAAGATTTCAAATTTTAAACTCTCTTTTAAACATGTAGATGATTTACAAATAAGGAAAGTTTTTACCAAAAATTAAAACCATCCTTTTAAACTACAAATAAGGAAAGAGATTAATCTCTTCTCTTAATCTTTTGTAGAAAGTTATAAAAGGAAATTTTTAATTTTTAAACTCTCTTTTAAAATCATGATATCCACATAAGAAATAATTTTAATAAAAATCCTTTTTAATATTCTAGTGGCCGGCCACCTAAGCTTGGGACCCAAGCTTTGGCCGGCCACCTACATGGCCCTAGCTTGGGTTCCAAGCTAGCTTGGCCGGCCCCATTGGATGGGTAAGAAGGTGGGTATAAATCTCTATATACTAGAGGCTACGATAGGGACCGAGAGGAGGAATTGGTTTTGGTCTCCCGATGAAATTAAGCATCCCGTGTTCGCCCCGAACACACAACTTAATTTCATCAATAATAATTCATTCCACTAAAGAACTATTATTGAACTCCAATCTCAAATTACATTTTGGGCTCTTCTTCTTATGATGTGTTAGTCTCCTGTGTTTAAGATAACAAATGTCCACTAATTAAGTAAGTTACTAACAACGCGCTTAATTAATATCTAGCTCCAAGTAGTACCACTCAACTTCATCGTCATGTCGGACTAAGTCCACCTGCAGGGTTTAACATGACAATCCTTATGAGCTCCTCTTGGGGACATTCTCAACCTAGATCACTAGGACACAATTTCCTTCTATAATCAACAACACACGCTATAAGTGATATCATTTCCCAACTTATCGGGCTTATTGATTTATCGAACTAAATCTCACCCATTGATAAATTAAAGAAATAAATATCAAATATATGTGCTTGTTATTATATTAGGATTAAGAGCACACACTTCCATAATAACTGAGGTCTTTGTTCCTTTATAAAGTCAGTATAAAAGGAACGACCTCAAATGGTCCTACTCAATACACTCTAAGTGTACTAGTGTAATTATATAGTTAAGATAAACTAATACCTAATTACATTACGACCTTCTAATGGTTTGTTCCTTTCCATCTTGGTCGTGAGCTACTGTTTATAATTTATAAGGAACCGATAACATGATCTTCTGTATGTGACACCACACACCATGTTATCTACAATATAAATTAATTGAGCAACTACATTTATCATAAATGTAGACATTTGACCAATGTGATTCTTATTTCTAGATAAATGTTTATACCAAAAGCTAGGCTTTTAGTATACACTCTAACACTCATCCATATATTATAGGCCTTGGAAATTATATACAGTTATATATTAACCACAATATTAGCAATTTGATTATCAAGTTGATCTCATAGTTCTGTTGGTTCTAAAGGAAATTTATTCTTTGTCACTTTTTATACGTACAAGAGTTTTGTATTGTTTAGGGGAGAGAATTACAAGTCAGAAAAGCTCAAGTTCTTTAGTGGATATATACAGTTGTTTGTTTCACCTTTCTTGATCTCAATGCACACCAATCCCTTAGTTTAGGGAGGTAGTTCATTTTGTTGAGTTGTTGTTACAAATTAATCCCTTATATTTATGTGATAACTGAATGTTTTTTTTTAAGCATTTCGATTAGTAGTCATCTTGTTACGGTGCCCTTACTATTTTTTCAACTATGATTTTTGGTCTTGGTTTACTAATATATTATTTATGTATTTTTATAGTTTACAAATCTCAAGTATCGAGTTGAATTTGATGAAGGCTTGATATGGTTATGCATACAATAATTACATTTGAAGTGGTTTTAACAGAATGATGTGTTGTTACCAAGATTTGACATTATTGATATCTATTAGTTGTTATAAAAGAATGTTTTGTATTTTATGGATATCGTTAAGAAGATTATTTATGTAATTTGTGAATATTTGTGTATTTTATGGATCTTGTTATGAAAATAAGAATATTTGTGTAATTTGTATATTTGTATATTATTTTTTTTTTATACCGCCGGTTTCATTGTTTATCAAATTTGTCTTTGTTAAAAATACAGCTGCATATACGCAACCGTGTTATTACTAATATATGATTTGCTTAACCGCAAGTGTTATTAACGTATTAATATTACATCGATACATTTTACGTTGATCGGAAAGTGCACAGAATACTAACGGTTCGCATTCTACCAGTTAAATGATACTACACTAACTCGATAATGCGGACCTTTTTACTTTAGACACGGTTGAATTTCGAAAATGTAATAGACACCGGTGGAAAACCAATGTCTATGAGGGTTTTTGTTGTAGTGATTTTTAAACTTACGGGAAGCTTATTCCATTTGTTCAAAACTTATACTTTTATACTTCAAAATATTAATCTCTTGGGCTCAGGCTTAGTACCATTTGCGCGCTCCCTAATAGAAACTGAAGTAGCGAGCCACCAGTCCTACGAGGGTAAAGACCTTAGTCTTACCAGGGCCGAGACCTCGGAACCGATCACCTGGATTTGTTTAACGACAACCTCGGAAGTCGGGTACTAGCCTTCTCAAATAAAATACTTATTGCTTGTTAATACTTATGATAAAAGACTGCCTCATACAAAACTGCAATACTTAAACAAATTCTAAAACTGCCACGCATAAACAATTCTAAAATTGTAATACTTAACAAAATCTGCACTATGATACTTAACAAAAATCTGCACCATGATACTTAACAAAAATCTGCATTGTAAGCTTAACAAAATCTGCACTATAATACTTAACAAAATCTGCACTATAAGCTTAACAAAAATCTGCACTATAAGCTTAACAAAAATTTACACTATAAACTCTAAAGGGGATGTTCGTGCCCCTTTTACAGCACAAAACAAAATTGAAACTTGTTGGAATTAAAGCCTATGTGAAGCTTGATGGAATTTTAAACAAAACCCATGTAAAACTTGTTCAAAGCTTATATCTTTACAGAGAAACAGAAATTCTTCAGCATGCTACAGCAAGAATGCTAGGAGAAAGCAAATCTCGGATCTACTCTAAAATCCCTAGCAACCACAATTCTTTACAACATAATCCGAAAGCCAAAAGAAGATCATTCATACTAAGCAAATCAACAACAAGTTTTAAAGCGGATATGAAATTCATGGCTGTTCTGGTTCGGATTTAACAGGTAATCTGTGGCAGGAATACTATACTACATACAATGAGTCCAAAATTTCATGTATAAGAAAACTAATAACAAAAGATCCATAACAAAAACTTAAACAAACTAGAATGCTAAACCAAATGCCCAATCTAAACAATTCCCTTTTCGTTTTCTTCATGAGACTCGCGGTATCAAGCTACAAAACACCAATCTTTATAGCATGCTTCGAAATCAAGAAGAAACAAGGTCCGAAACTACTCCTACTGCAGGTGAGAAGCACTTACCTTCTTCTTGGACTTACAACCGAACAAAAGGACTTCTAGGGTTTCGGAGATTGCAAGTTTCGGCCTCTTCTTCATGCCCTCGGGTTCTCCTCGACGAGAGAATCGTGAGGATGTGAAGAACTCACGGAATCGAACCTTGGTCGGCCACCGGAGAGGAACCCTAGTTCCGGCTTTGTTTCCGCCCGAGCAGAGACGCCGTCGCACGCGAGAGAGGAGAAAAGTTTAGTTCACGAAAATAAATCTCATTCCTCTCTTAACTCATCCCTTTTAATACCTAATATTTCTGTTAACTACTATTGCTTAAATTAATTTTGCTATCTATTTGATCAGCACGGCCCTGCTGGGTTCCTGGTCATCCGAAACAACTTAAGACTTTACTTAACCAAAGGTCTCCGGTTCGATCCTTGGCCCGACCTCTTTTTGCCTTAAATTCGTTTCTTTTGGTAAAATTACTAAACAAACTCTGGAAATTGCATAAAAATACTCTAAAACTTTCTAAAATTCTCTAGAATATTTCTAAAGTATTTCTAAATATTTTCAAGTACTATTAGGACTCAAAATGAGGAAATTTGGGTTGTTACAATTCCCCATACCTTATAAAAAGTTCATCCTCGAACTTAGAATAATTCTGGATATCTCTGTCTCATACTGTCCTCACGCTCCCACGTAGTTTCCTCGTGCTTTTGATTTTGCCAAATGACCTTCACTAGTGGTACTTCTTTGTTCCTTAGTCTCTTAACTTCTCTGTCCACTATCCGTATAGGTCTGCTCTCATAGCTAAGATCCTCCTGAATCTGCACTGACTGAGGCTGAATCACTTGGCTAGAGTCGTGGAGGCACTTCTTTAGCATAGAGACATGAAATACATTATGTATTGCTGACATGTCTTGTGGTAACTCCAGCTTGTAAGCTACTTTCCCAATCCTCTCTGTGATCGGATAGGGTCCTACGTAGCGGGGACTTAACTTGCCCTATTTACCAAATCTCATCACTCCCTTCATAGGTGCAACTTTGAGAAAAACTAAATCCCCTACTTGGAACTCAAGTGGCCAATAGCGTGTGTCAGCATAACTTTTCTGTCTACTCTAGGCAGTCTCAATTCTCTGTCTGATCTTCTAGATAGCCTGAGTGGTCTCATCTATCATCTCTATCTGAATGCCCAGCTCCACTTCCATTTCTTTCCTTTCACCTGCTTCTTGCCAACAATTGGGTGATCTGCACTTTCGACCATACAGTGCCTCGTAAGGTGTCATCTGGATAGTGGCCTGGTAGCTATTGTTTAGGCGAATTCAGCTAAATATAGATACCTGCACTAACTACCCTTAAAATCTAATGCACAAGCCCTGAGCATGTCTTCTAAAATCTGATTTACTCATTCTGTCTGTCCATCAGTCTAGGGATGGAAGGTTGTGCTGATCTTGACTTTGGTGCCCAATGCATTCTGAACACACTCCCAAAAATGAGAGGTGAAGCGCCCATCCCTATCTGAAACAATCGACTTCGGGACTTCGTGAAGCCTGATCACTTCCTTAACATATAGCTGTGCCAACTGCTCTATAGAGTGAGAGACCTTCAAAGCTAGAAAATGGGCAGACTTGGTCAATCTGTCCACTATCACCCATATCGCATCGTACCCATTGGTGGTTCTCGGAAGACCTGTTATAAAGTCCATGGATATTTCTTACCACTTCCACTCTAGTATTGGAAGGGGTTGTAGGACTCCTCCTGGTCTCTGGTGTTCTACTTTGACTCTCTGGCATGTCAGGCAGGTGCTGACATATTTTGCAACATCTCTCTTGAGTCCAGACCACCAGAATCTCTGCTTCAAATCTTGATACATCTTGGTGGAACTAGGATGCATGGAGTATGGTGTACTATGAGCTTCTTCTATAATCTTCTTTCTCAATTCCCCATCATTGGGGACACAAAGGCGGCTCCCCTGATAAAGGATTCCACTGTCTGATACCCAAAACTCTGAATTTTCTTCTTTCTGTATCTCTTGCTTGATCTTCTGGATATCTGGATCTTCACTTTGCTTTCTCTGTATATCCTCAAGCAAGGTTGACTCTAAGGTCAATGCAGAGAGTTGCCCATAAATAATTTCAACTCCAAAGTCTAACAATTCCTTCTACAGTGGCAGTGCTAATGATGACAAGTGCATCAGAGTTGCACTGGACTTTCAACTTAGTGCAGCTGCCACTTTGTTAGCTTTACCTGAGTGGTAGAGAATTTCACAGTCATAATCTTTAACCAACTCTAGCAACCTGCGCTGTCTCATGTTTAAGTCTTTCTGGGTAAAGAAATACTTCAAACTCTGATGGTTAGTGAAGATTCTGCACTGAACTCCATACAAATAATGTCGCCAGAGTTTTAGTACAAAGACCACCATAACTATCAAAAGATCATGAGTATTCTAATTCTTCATAGTCTTTGGAGTGGTCGAAGCATGCTATAACTTCTCTTTGCCCTCATGAAGGGAGGCCCATCTAAGCATCTGTCACAAATGTATCTACTTACGGAATACAAGTGGGAGCAGTGTCATCTTTTCTTCAATGCTTGGAAACTTTGCTCATTTGGTTCGACCAAAACTTTTGTTCTTCCTAGTTAGTTGTTAGTGGAGAGGCTATCTTGGAAAAGTCCTCCATGAATTTGTAATACCCAACTAAAACAAGGAAGCTCTCGATCTCCCTAGCGTTCTCTGGGTACCTGTTGACCGCTTATTTGGCGATCCACCATCCAGATGATACCTAGATGAACTGCCACGAATCGTAATCAACTCGACTACGAGAATTTGACATCAGTCAATGCGTCTCTGAAATGTGCAGCATCAAGTCGTGTGCTCCACGTCGTTGAATGAGATTAGATGAACATGTCGTCGATGAACACGATGACAAATTTGTCAAGGTATTCTTGAACACCTGTTATTAAGTCCATGAAGATTGCAGTGCATTAGTCACACAAAAGGCAAAGGCATGACTACAAACTGTCCATATGTGTCTTCGTCACAGCATCAGTCACACTTCTACTTCTCTTTCGAATCCGTCCCAGTCTATCTTAGAGAACAAATTGCCCCTTTAGATCATCTATTCGGGAAGAGGGTACTTGTTCTTAATTGTCACTTTGTTCATTAACATAATCTATGTATCCATCTCTTTCTTTTTTCTTAACAACAACATCGAGCTCCCATGGTGAATGACTAGGACGAATGAAATCTTTGTCAAGCGTCCGAGTTTCTTGTAGCCTTTTCATGTCTCTGAGACATCCGGTACGGAGCTTTTAAAATTGGACCGGTGCCAGGAACCAACTCAATTTCAAACTCCACTTCTCGGTTGGGAGGTAGTCCAGGTAGCTCTTCTGAAAATACCTCCGGATACTCACAGACTACCCGAACATCTTCTTGCTTGGGTCCTTTTTGTTCTTCTGTACTCACAATGTGTGCAAGAAAACCAGCACACCCTTTAGCTAACATTCGCTGAGCTGTTAGGGAAGAGAGGAATTTCTGGGTCTTCCTCTTCGGCACTCCCGTAAACTCAAAGGATGGTTCACCTTCTGAGCTGAAAATCACTTTCCTTCTGCGACAGTCCACCGAAGCACTGTACTTACTGAGGAAATTCATACCCAGAATAACGTCGAAATCCTGCATCGCAAGGACTACTAAATTAACATATAGCTCTCGGTCTGAAATTTTGACTAGTACAGCCTGAAGCCACTGGTTGGACTCCATGACTTCCCCGGAAGGTAGGGTTGTCAAGAACTTGGAGTTCATGCTCTCTGTAGGCACTTGAAATTCCTTGGCAAAGGGTACTGATACAAAAGAATGGGTCATCCCAGTATCAAATAGTACAGTAGCTACATGCTGAAAAATAACTACTTGACATTTTACGACCGTGGAGGCACTAGCAGCTTCATCTTTAGTGAGGGAGAATACTCCGGCACTGGTTGAAACTGGTGGGGCTTCCAACCTTCCTTGACTGAGCTGAGGTCCGTCCAGAGTTGCAGGCATATAGTGTAACTGAGGCTTGTTCCCGTATTGCGCTGTCTGTTGCTGAGGTGCTTCGAGCTTGTTAGGACATGCCTTAGCCAGATGCCCTTCTTGACCACACGAATAACATCCAGTCATGCCCAAAAGATAGGCTCCTGGATGTACTCTCCCACATTTAGGACAGGGAGGGAACTTGGCCTGCTTGTTTGTTGAACCTCCCTTTTGGTTGCCTCCTATATTCCATTGTTTCCTTTTGTTATCTTTGCCCTTCCAGTTCTGCTTGCTTGCCTAGGGTTTCTGACTCCCTGCTGTCATGTCCTCTATCTTGACTGGCTTGAGTTGTGTTTATTGTGCCTTGATGCTATTCAGATAGTGCTCAGCGACTAATGCTCTGCTGACCAGCTCTTCACCAGTCTGTGGTCGGTGAGTTCCACTACTCACGTTAAGTGCTATTTCTGGCCTCAGCATTCGGAGCATCAGTCTGACTCGTTCTTTCTCTGTACTTATTAGCTCTGGGCAGAGACGAGCTAGTCTGTTGAATCTCTTGACTGCTTCTTCTACTGGCAGGTTACCCTGTCTGAATTCTATAAACTCCTCATAATGTTTATTGGTGATCCGTTGACGGAAGAATTCTTCGTAAAACTCTGTCTCGAAGTCAGCCCAGCTCATCTGGTTGGCTGCTCTCTTGCTCTTCACTCTCTCCCACCACATACGGGATCTCCGGATAGGCAGAAAGAGGCACACTTGACCTTCTCGACTTCTGGCCAGTCAAGAAGCTTCATTGTGCTCTCCAGTGTCTTGAACCAAGCCTGGGCATCCCAGGGCTCAGTCGTGCCTGAGAAACTTTCTGGCTTCAGCTTCAACCACTGTATCAGATATGCTTCTTGTCTTTTAGGTGTTGTGGTGACTTCCAGGGCAGCTGGTGGAACTTCAGTCACTACTGGGGTCTCCACATTGATAGTTGGGGGAGTGGGAGGGACTGGCGCCGATTAGCCATCAGATTGACAATCACTTGTTGCTGCTCTGCCACTTGTCTCTGGAGTTGAGCAACAACTTCAGAGAGATTTGGTTCAGTTGCTCTGGGCTCTTCGTTCTCCTGTACTTGGTCCTTAGTACGAGCAGTACGGAGGCGTCCTCTTCTTGACATCTAGTCATGTAGAGAGAGAAAACCTGAAATCTTCTCTATACTCTCTAGATATATATGCATATAAACATAGAAAAACAAAACAAGAACTTTTATCTTACTTAAGCACTTATAAGTGAATACTTCTAAGGATTTCTCTATACTGCAAATAATAAGGGAAGGCATACTAAATAAAAGAATCTAAGTACTTTCTTACTTGAAGACGACAAGGCTGATGCTGATGTGTGTGTGATGCTGGAGAATGGGGACTGCTCTGATACCAACTTGTAACACCCCCACCCTCCTCTCTACTAGTCTGTGAGGGTGGGACGTTATTGTACTATTAACTTTACTTAACTAGTGTTGCTCACATGTTGATAATTATACTTATAACTCTTGACAAACTCGAAACATGCAATAAGTAATAGCTGGAAACATAAATAACTCGTCTAATACATTATACTCAATTATTTGTTCTCAACTAAAACTATATATATTAATCTGAACATGCTAAAACTATATATTAATCTGAACATGCATGCAACAATAATACAACTCAGATAGAGGAACTAATGTGTATAGCAAATAAAAGGAAGATTCTAAAACTTAAAATATTCAATGAACAAATCCAGCAACATGAAAGAATAATCCCAACAGTCTAAATACAAAATCTTAATGAATTCTTAAGCAAAATCCCAAGGCTTCCAAAGTCCAAACATCACACATCCATCCACACCTCCTTGTCGCCTTCCTTCACTATAGCTTTCCTTTTCCTTTATCTGCAGTAAGAGGAAATGTAACTATAAGCAGAATGCTTAGTAAGCGCTATCTAACTCACAAAACTCGAATATGCATCTGAACAGGAAGAAATCTAAGAACTGAATGCTTTAAAAGGAATACTACTCATGCTCATCTAATAGCAAGGAAATCAAAACAAACTGAAATGCTAAACATGTAAAGCTGCTCATGCTCATCTAATAGCAATAAGAAAATCTAAACATGTAAGAATAAAAGAACTAAGCTTGCTGAATTTTTAAACTTACGGGAAGCTTATTCCATTTGTTCAAAACTTATACTTTTATACTTCAAAATATTAATCTCTTGGGCCCAGGCTTAGTACCATTTGCGCGCTCCCTAATAGAAACTGAGGTAGCGAGCCACCAGTCCTACGAGGGTAAAGACCTTAGTCTTACCAGGGCCGAGACCTCGGAACCGATCACCTGGATTTGTTTAACGACAACCTCGGAAGTCGGGTACTAGCCTTCTCAAATAAAATACTTATTGCTTGTTAATACTTATGATAAAAGACTGCCTCATACAAAACTGCAATACTTAAACAAATTCTAAAACTGCCACGCATAAACAATTCTAAAATTGTAATACTTAACAAAATCTGCAGTATGATACTTAAAAAAAATCTGCACCATGATACTTAACAAAAATCTGCATTGTAAGCTTAACAAAATCTGCACTATAATACTTAACAAAATCTGCACTATAAGCTTAACAAAAATCTGCACTATAAGCTTAACAAAAATTTGCACTATAAACTCTAAAGGGGATGTTCGTGCCCCTTTTACAGCACAAAACAAAATTGAAACTTGTTGGAATTAAAGCCTATGTGAAGCTTGATGGAATTTTAAACAAAACCCATGTAAAACTTGTTCAAAGCTTATATCTTTACAGAGAAACAGAAATTCTTCAGCATGCTACAGCAGGAATGCTAGGAGAAAGCAAATCTCGGATCTACTCTAAAATCCCTAGCAACCACAATTCTTTACAACATAATCCGAAAGCCAAAAGAAGACCATTCATACTAAGCAAATCAACAACAAGTTTTAAAGCGGATATGAAATTCATGGCTGTTCTGGTTCGGATTTAACAGGTAATCTGTGGCAGGAATACTATACTACATACAATGAGTCCAAATTTCATGTATAAGAAAACTAATAACAAAATATCCATAACGAAAACTTAAACAAACTGGAATGCTAAACCACATGTCCAATCTAAACAATTCCCTTTTCGTTTTCTTCATGAGACTCACGGCAGCAAGCTACAAAACACCAATCTTTACAGCATGCTTCAAAATCAAGAAGAAACAAGGTCCAAAACTACTCCTACTGCAGGTGAGAAGCACTTACCTCCTTCTTGGACTTACAGTCGAACAAAAAGGACTTCTAGGGTTTTGGAGATTGCAAGTTTCGGCCTCTTCTTCGGGCCCTCTGGTTCTCCTCGACGAGAGAATCGTGAGGATGTGAAGAACTCACGGAATCGAACCTTGGCCGGCCACCGGAGAGGAACCCTAGTTCCGGCTTTGTTTCTGCCCGAGCAGAGACGTCGTCGCACGCGAGAGAAGAGAGAAAAGTTTAAGTCACGAAAATAAATCTCATTCCTCTCTTAACTCATCCCTTTTAATACCTAATATTTCTGTTAACTACTATTGCTTAAATTAATTTCGCTATCTATTTGATCAGCACGGCCCTGCTGGGTTCCTGGTCATCCGAAACAACTTAAGACTTTGCTTAACCAGAGGTCTCTGGTTCGATCCTCGGCTCGACCTCTTTTTACCTCAAATTTGTTTCTTTTGGTAAAAATACTAAACGAACTCCGAAAATTACATAAAAATACTCTAAAAATTTCTAAAATTCTCTAGAATATTTCTAAAGCATTTCTAAATATTTTCAAGTACTCTTAGGACTCGAAATGAGGAAATTTGGGTTGTTACAACTGCCCTAGTAGTATAGGTAAAGTCGTCTACTTTTACTAGGTTGTTATAAAATTCGGCATACAAACTTATGTTTACTGGGCTAGTACATTCAACAAGATTCTGCAAATTATAGTGGTTTATAGCCTCTATAACTGGAACGCAAGAGCGTAAAAAGAACTCTCTATCTATACATTTGGTCCTAATGGTCATGTAGATGGTCGACTCAAACTTAATCCTAAGCTCGTCTGTAGGAAACCTAGGGTCAATACTAGAAGTAGAGGGTCCAGCACCAGATTTAGAATGTTTCCTAAATTATAAAACAAAATTATATTAATTAAAGAAAACAAACATGCAACAGAATTCTAAAAGTTTAAACAGAAGACAAGAATTTTACCGATGAGCCATTGCCAAAATATTTTTTAGAACTAACAACCTCGTTTGATTCGTGACCGCGTATTAACCGTAGAACGAAGAAAAATTTACTTTTGAACGCTTTCGTAGAAAAGCTTGGAAGAAGCTTAGACGAAAGCGAATGGAGGAGGTGCAAGTAGAGGGGGCGCCCTGCCCCCCTATATATAGGGGACTCCGGGCGCCCGGACCTATTCCGGGCGCCCAGGGTCAAGTGGGGCGGGGCGCCCAGATCCCTTCCGGGCGCCTCGGGTCTGTATACTTGGGGCGTCCGCCCCTGGTTTTTTACTCCGGTTTTGATTTTTTTTTTTTTTTTTTAAGGTTAATAAGAATTTAAAAGTAAAAAAAAAATAAGTTTAACATTAAAATGATTTTTAAAAAAAAGTTTAATTAAAACAATTTTTAAAAAATTTAACTTTAATAAAAAAAAATTTAATTTAATTTTTAAAATAATTTTTAAGTTAAAAATTTAAGTTTAATTTTTTAAAATAATTTTTTAAAAATTTAAGTTTAATTTTTAAAATAATTTTTCAGTTAAAAATATAAGCTTAATTTCCAAAATATTTAACTTTAACTTTTAATTTTAGGAAAAATAAATTTAAGTTTAAATTTTTTAAGTTAAAAATTTAAGTTTAATTTTTAAAAAATTTAAGTTTAATAAAAAAAATTAAAGTTTAATTTTTAAAATAATTTTTAAGTTAAAAATTTAAGTTTACTTTTCAAAATATTTAAGTTTAAATTTTAAAATAATTTTTAGGAAAAAAATTTTAAGTTTTATTTTTTTAAAATAAAATTTTAAGTTAAAAAAAATTAAGTTTAAATTTTTAAAATAAATTTTTAAGTTAAAAAAAAATTAAGTTTTAATTTTTAAAATAATTTTTAAGTTAAAATTTTAAGTTTTAATTTTTAAAATAAATTTTTAAATAAAATTTTAAGTTTTAATTTGTAAAATAATTTTTAAGAAAAAAATTAAGTTTAATTTTTAAAATAATTTAAATTTAATTTTTAAAATAATTTTTAAGTTAAAAAGTTTAAGTTTAATTTTAAAATAATTTTTAAGTTAAAAATTTAAGTTTAATTTTAAATTTTAAAATAAATTTTTAAGTTAAAATTTTAAGTTTTAATTTTAAATATTTTAAAAAATTTAAGTTAAATTTTAATAAATTTTAAGTAAAAAAGTTTAAGTTTTAATAATTTTTAAAATAATTTTTAAGTTAAAAAATTTAAGTTTAATTTTTAAAATAATTTTTAAGTTAAAATTTTAAGTTTAAATTTTAAAATAATTTTTAAGTTAAAACAATTTAAGTTTAATTTTTAAAACACTTTTTAAAATAAAAATAAAAATTTAATTTTTAAATTTTTGAAATAAATTTTTAAGTTAAAAAAATTTAAGTTTTAATTTAATTTAATTTTAATTTTCAATTAATTTAATTTAATTTAAAAAATAAGTTTTTAAAAATTTAAGTTTAATTTTTAAAATAATTTTTAAGTTAAAAAAAATTAAGTTTAATTTTTAAAATAAATTTTTAAGTAAAAAATTTTTTAAAATAAATTTTTAAGTTAAAAAAAAATTAAGTTTTAATTTAACTTTTAGTTTAATTAAATTTAATTTAATTTAACTTTAATTTAATTTTGATTTAATTTTAATTTAATTTAATTTTAATTTTAATTTTAATTTAATTTAATAGTTAATGTCCTTAATTATCTCACCCGATATATGTTTTCAATCAGTTAATCCTATAATTTTGTGAGATGAATTAGGTTAATTTTAGGGCTTGTTTTTAACTTGTGTTAGATTCAGGTTTAGCTTTGGGTTCAACAAATAGGCGTTCTCTTGATAAACTTCTGGGCTATGGTGAGTCACTTGGACATCATTAAAGTAATCATATCTTCGAGGTTTTCCAAATAGTCTTATCCACTGGACTTAGTACAAAACCTTGGTCAAACTGGTTATGATCCATAAAGGGTAGCTTTGGTCAGTTCCACTTAGCCAAATGCACCAGGTCGAAGTCATATCTTCCTAGACATGCATAGACTAAGTTTCCTAACGTACTATCATCCAAAATTTCACCAATACCATTTTTCAAGTTAAACTTGAATCCTTTTTAACTAATCTTAATCACCCTGTCGGGTAGGTTGGTTAGGGTTACCCTGCCATGTAAGTTAGTTTTGGAGGTGCCAGCTATTCTGGAGCCTCCCCCTAAATTAATGACCATTAATTTAATTTTTAGTTCTTGGTTTATGTCTACTTCTTTTATAATTATATTTTACTTGGTGATAGTTTAAATTTTGTTGAGTTCTAATATGTTTAGATTTTAAATTTTTTTGTTTAGGTTTGTGTTCTGGTTTTTTATTTGGTTTATTTGACTTTACGTAATATATTTTATCTTTAGGAATATAATATTGGTTAGGTCCTATTTGCGTGGTTAAACACACTTTCGGAACCCAGACTTTATTTGTTGGTTTATATTGGGTTATTAATGATTTAAAAGTTTTATTTGAGTTCGACTTATATCCGAGTCCGGTTTTATTATAACATGCTTTTTGATTATTTAGAATTAAGTCTAAATTTTTTGATCTAGTAGTAAATTTTTCTAACATATTTTTTAAATTATTAATTTCTAATTTTAATGATGAATTCTCCTCCTCAAGTGTTAGATCTTGAGTTGGTTTATTATTTACAACTTTTCCTTGAGGATTTGATTTTCCTCGAGGATCATTTTGTTTTCATTTTCTAATTTAACTAATTTATTATTTAAGCATGAAATAATTTTTTAAAAAAATCAGTTTAAGGTTAGGAATACCTCTTTGGAACCTTCGAAAACGAGTACGGACTCGTGGCTCGATTCGGGTTCGGACCCGTCTTCTGATTCTTCTTCCGACTCTGCTTCGAGGGTCGTCCCACGTCGCTTTGAGGGCCTTCTTTTTTGTCGGCTTCGGTTTGTCGATCTTCAATCTCGGGCACTCGTTCTTATAGTGGCCC
Organism: Zingiber officinale; assembly: GCF_018446385.1. NCBI lineage: Eukaryota > Viridiplantae > Streptophyta > Magnoliopsida > Zingiberales > Zingiberaceae > Zingiber > Zingiber officinale. Next base: position 75,914,997 of record NC_055998.1, read on the forward strand.
TTCTTGTTGCATCCGAAACACGTCACACTCCTCGATTCAGTTGGAGAATTGATCTTTTGAAGGTCCTTCTTGCTAAAGCTTCTTTTCCTCCTTGTGAACATTTTCCTTACCAGGTTCACCAGGTGTTCTTCATCTTCAGAGTTCTGGTCAGAATCTTCTTTCGGTTCAGACTTGTTCTTCTTTTCTTTTGAGGAACCTGCAAATAAAGCTACACCTTTCTCGACCTCGGCGTTAGTTTGCTCATGCAGTTCTAATTCACAAAAAAGCTCATCTAGTTTTAATTTTGATACATTTTTAGAGATCTTGTAGGCATCTACGATAGATGCCCGCAAGTTGTTGCGTGGAAGAGCGTTTAAGGCATACCTTATTAAGTCCCGGTTCTCCATTTGGTGCCCTATTGCGTGGAGTCCGTTGAGAATGTCTTTGATTTTTGCGTGGAGTTGGCTGGCCGTTTCTCCTTCTTGCATTTTTATGTTAAATATTCTATTTAAAAGCAAGTCTCATTTTGTTACCTTGGCGTCGCTCGTTCCTTCGTACAACTCGATCAGTTTGTCCCACAGCTTTTTAGCATTTTTATGTGGTCCAACCCGGTTCAGTTCTTCTCTAGTTAATCCGCACTGTAATGTGTTGATTGCCTTGTTCTCTGTTGATGCCTTCTTCTTTAAGTCTATTGTCCATTCTTCAGGATCCAGTAGATTCCCGGAGCTGTCTACTGGTATTTTGTAGGCTCTTGTGATGCTCAGCCATTGATCGAAGTCTGTCTTTAGATATACTTCCATCCGCTTCTTCCAGTACGGGAAATCATCCCCGTTGAAAAGGGGAGGTCACACAGTGCTGAAGCCCTCGATCTGCGACATTTTTAATCTTCATAAAAAAATAAATGGAAATGTTCCAAGACTTGGTCTTGGATTTAGTAGTGCTAGAAGAATTAAATAAAAATAACTAAATTGGTGTTGCACCAATTTAGATTTAATTACGATGGAAAAAATTCCAAAAAGGTAATAATACCAGTTTGGAGATATGCGGAAAACTGAAAGCCGAAAATAGAAAAAAAAAATAAAGCAAGTCACTCCCTTGCCTGATTGGTGGTTGCACCAAATCAGAGCGGTACCTGCTCTGATACCACTTGTTGGATCGTGATGTTTCGATAGAGGGGGGTGAATATCGATTACGAAAAATTCTTCTATAAGAGTTAAATGCAGCGGAAAAATTAAGCAATGCTAACACAGACCAATTTTACTTGGTTCGGAGCCTATGTCGACTCCTACTCCAAGGCCCGCACTCTTTGAGTGCTTTCGGTGGGCAATCACTAGCAATTCGAAATTTATTACAAACTACGTACAGGAAATGCTAATGAAAAAGAAATACCGACAAAGGAATAAATCGAAAAGGAGAATTGTGTTGTCAGAACTTCGTTAGCGTCGCAGGGGGGCGCCCCGGATCCCTTCCGGGCGCCCTGGTGAGACGTGGCAGGTCCAACCAGCGAACTCCACTTGGCGACGCCGCGATAGGATGAAAATTGCCTCCCGAGCGCCCGGACCACCTTTCTCCAGGTACCATCTTTCCTGCAAGACAAGGTTAGTCCGAGGCAAATAGATAATGTATATCCTGCAAAACAAAGTGTTAGCACAGTTTATAAGTTCAATATAAAAAGTATGACTTAGATTCCATCTTTCCGAGACCGGAATTTAGTCACAACCTCGACTTAGATATCCGAAATGGATCTAAGTCGGATCGACGCCTAATGTTCCATTCCCGAAAACGCGTCCTCACAGTCACTCCCTTCCAGTGACTTACCTTCACTCACCTGCCAGACGTCCGGTCAGCCCTTCTATAACACCCCACCCTCCACCCTACTAGTCTGTGAGGGTGGAGCGCTACTGGACTACTAACTATACTTAACTAGAGTTGCTCACATGAAATTAAGATTTACTTGAAACTCTCAAAACTCAAAGCATACAATATGTACCAGCGGAAAACATACTACTCAAGCATACGTTCACAACTAAAATTATACATAAATCTGAACATGCTAGAAACTATATATATAAATCTACACAAGCATGCAACAATGATACAACTCAGATAATAAACCAATGTGCATAGCAATTAAAAGAAAGAGTTCTAAAAATAAAATATCCAATAAGCAAATCTAACAACATGAAAGAATAGTTTCAACATTCTGAATACAAAATCTTAATAAATTTTTAAGCTAAGTCTCAAGGCTTCCATAGTCCAAACATCACACATCCATCCGCACCTCCTTGTCGCCTTCCTTCGCTATAGCTTTTCCTTTCCTTTATCTGCAGTAAGAGGAAATGCAACTATAAGCAAAAATGCTTAGTAAGCGTTATCTAACTCACAAAACTCGAATATGCATGTGAATAGGAAGAAATCTAAAAACTGAATACTTAAAAGAACATACTACTCATGCTCATCTAATAGCAAAAGAAACAAAACATACTGAAATGCTAAATATGTAAAACTGCTCATCTAATAGCAAATAACAATAAAAAGTTTCTAAACAACATGCTAGCATAAAAGAAAATTAAACTTGCTGATTTTTAAACATATGTGAAGCTTATTTCACTTGTTCAAAAACTTATACTTTTATACTTCAAAATACTAATCTCTTGGGCTCAGGCTTAGTACCATTGCACGCTCCCTAATAGAAACTGAGGTAGCGAGCCACTAGTTCTACGAGGGCAAAGACCTTGATCTTACCAAGGCCGAGACCTCGGAAACGGTCACCTGGATTTGTTTACGACAACCTCGGAAGTCGGGTACTAGCCTTCTCAAGTAAAATACTTATACTTGTTAATACTACTAATAAAAGGATGTCCCATACAAAACTAAACTGAAATACTTAACAAAATTGCACGGGAATGCTTAATAAAACTGCACTGAGATGCTAAATAAAACTACACTGAAATGCTTATTAAAACTGCACTAAAACTAAATCTGTTCAAGGTCACAAGCAACCTAAAAACATAGAACTGTCTCATACAAAAAAAAACTAAAAACAATAATCCTTCTTCATGTTCAATGCCACGGCAAGGAAACAAAAGAAAACGAAGGCTACACATAACCATTCAAAACTAGAATCTGTTGAAGCCATCTGCAGTACCACGGCAAGGAAGTAAAAGAAACCAAATCCGAAACATTTTGTTACCAGCACAAATACATTGCCTGCCCAATTCTTTAGAGGATTTTTCTAAAGGGAACTAATTAAGAAATCTTTAAACAACATATTCCAAAAGGAACCAAAATGCAACAAGTAAATAAAAATTGCTACTGGAAACTCAAAACCATATTTGTTCTTCATGCTCAATGCCATAGCAAGGAGAAAACCAAAACCTAACCATTCTGTATGCCCAGTGCCACGGCATGGAAAACCCAACCCATATGTCTTCCCTATACAATTCGTTTCCTTTCTTTGAAATTCACGACAGCTACATCAACTAAAACCACACCCTTCTCCACATGCTTAGGGAAACAAGAAAAGAAAACAAGAATCCGAAACTACTCCTACTGTAGGTGAGAAGCACTTACATTGGTTTCTTGGACTTACAATCCGAATTAGGCTTCTAGGATTTCAGAGATTTGCATGTTTTCGGCTTCTTCTTCGTGCCTACAGATTCTCCTCGACGAGAGGATCCTGATGGTGTGGAAGACTCTCGGATTTGGGTCCTTGGCCGACCGCCGGAGACAAGACTCTAACCTCGGCTTCATTTCCGCCCGAGAGGAGCCGCCATGCGCAAGAGAGGGATGAGGAAGAGGTTTAGGTCACGGTAATTAAAAGCCTAAGTTCCCCTCTTATCTCCCTTTAGAAAACCTAGATATTTCGGTTATCTAACTACTGCTTAAATTATTTCCGCCTTTTATTTGATTAGCACGGCCCTGCTAGGTTCTTGGTCATCACGCTTCGCTTAAGTCTCGGGTCGGGTCGGAGGTCACGGGTTCGAACCTCGGTCGAACCTCTTTATTTTTTTACAACTTGTTCCTTTTGGTAAAAATATCAAACTCACTCCGAAAATTGCATAAAAACATTCTAAAAATCTCTAGAATATTTCTAAAGAATTTCTAAATATTTTAAATTACTATTAGGACTCGAAATGAGGAAATTTGGGTTGTTACACCTTCGACTCGTCTGGACTTCTCGCCAAGCGTCCGGTCAGCCCGTCGACCCGCTTGGACTTCGTGCCAGACATCCGGTCAGCCCGTCGACATGTCTGAACTTCGCCTGCACACTCGGTCAGAGTGTTAGATCACGACAAATCTAACTTAACCTGATTTGTCATTCATCAAAACATGAGTTAGACTGGTAGTGCTAACCGCACCAACAGGTAGCACGTAACACAGCCGTCGGGGCACAATCTGATCGCTAGTTTTCGCAGAGATCATTTGCAAGCCATTTGCTGGCTTGGGAGGAAATTTTCGACACAAAGTTGTGATTTCCAGGCGAAGTAATACAGATTATTTTCATGCTTTTGCAACTTATGCTTTGATACCATTGTTGATAGTTCTAAGCATGAAAAATACAGAAATAAAAAATCTGTAAAAACTCACAGTGATCTCCCGCAGATCTGTAATCGGCGCCAGCAAGACTTGCTAACGGAAGAACGATCACAGAATCGGAAAGTTCTTCATGGTTCACAAACCAAATCCCTCTTGCGAGATTGGACAAACCAATCTTGAATATTCTTCTTTGCCCACTTACAAGCTTGTTCACATGGACGAACCTTGCACAGAAACCTTTTCGATATGGAACGAACCCTTTCTCGAACCTCGCACACAGTAAGACTCCTCTTCCTTTCTCTCGTACACCAATTGTCTTAGACGCCTTTTTTATAGAGGAAGATGATTATTCATCGTCCTCTACCTCTCTTAATGGAGGAATGACAAAGGGTTGAAAGGTGAAGAGAAAAAGACACTCTTTCACTTAACACCAACACCTTCACTCGACTGTCTAGTTATCAGAGGACTATCTTTTATCTGACCGGCTATGAAGCCAGGTCAGCCGAGATGGTGGCTTAGGTGTTTTAATATTTATTTCTTATTTTATCCAACTGGCCTCAATGCTCGTTCGACCAACTACGCCCAATTATGGACTCGAACTTTTAACCTCCACGTTATCTAGACTTTCTTACTTTGACCTCTCTTTAATGACCCTCTTTCAGCAACACTGTATCAATTAGTATAACTAGGAAAGAACGCACCTGAAATAAAATAACAGTAAACATCTTTTATTGTTATAATCCATTATTCATATAAGAGTTAACTGATGATACAGTAGGTATATCTGTATTTGATTTATTCGATTTTAATGGTAAATTTATATCGATTTGATTTATAAATAATAGTAATAATTATTAATTAATTAAAAGTTCCATCAGTTTGATTCGGTTGCGTCGATGATTTCGACAGGGTAGCAGTCGATGCAGCCCTCCCATGGAGAATCCGGTGAGGGCTTGACATGCCGGAGCGCCTGCCAGACGGCGCTGTTGCACTTGAAGCCACTGCCGAAGGCGATCTGCCAGAGGCGGTGGCCCTTGCGCATCCGGCCCTTCGCCTCTGTGTAGGAGAGCTCGTACCATATGGAGCTGGAGGAGGTGTTGCCGAAGCGGTGGAGCGTCATCCGGGAAGCCTCGACGTCGGCGGGGCGGAGCTGGAGGTTCTTCTCCAGCTCGTCGATGACGGCGCGGCCGCCGGCGTGGATGCAGAAGTGGTCGAATGCGAGCTTGAAGTCCGGGATGTAAGGCTTCGCCTTCGCAGCGAATAGTTTCTTGGCGAGGAGGGTGGCGAAGAAGAGGAGCTGCTCGCTGACGGGGAGGACGAGGGGACCGAGGGTGGTGATGTTGACCTTGAGCGCCTCGCCGGCGATGACCATGAGGTACTTGGACAGCGAGACGCCGACGATGCCGGCCTCGTCCTGCTGCTGGTACACGCCGCGAAAGGCCTTGTCGTCGGCGCCGTGGTGGGTGCGGACGACGTGCAAGAGCTTGTACTTGGCGCGCCGGCGGTCGGCGGAGCGGTTGGAGAGCAGCACCGCGGCGGCGCCGACGCGGAAGAGGCAGTTGGGGATCAGCATGGACTTGCGGTTGCCCCAGTACCAGTTCCGGGTGAGGTTCTCGGTGCTGACCACCACCGCGTAGGTGGCGCGGTGGACCTGGAGGAGGTCGCGGGCGAGGTCAACGGCGATGACGCCAGCGCTGCAGCCCATTCCGGCGAGGTTGAAGCTCCTGACGTTGCCGCGGAGCTTGTAGTGGTTGACGATCATGGCGGAGAGGGACGGGGTCGGGCTGAAAAGGCCGCAGTTGACGACGAGAAGCCCGATGTCCCTGGGCTTCACGCCGGTGTTCCGGAAAAGCGAATCGAGAGCGCCGAACATGGCCTGCTCGGCCTCGTCGCGGGCGGCGGACATGGAGGGCCGAGGCGGCGAGTAGTGAAGCGCGATGGGCAAGCAAGTATCTTGCCCGAGGCCGGAGCGCTCCAGGATCCGCCGCTGGAACTCGACCGCCCACTCGTCGAACCTCCCGCAGAGCTGCGACTGCTGCACGAACCACCGGAACGGCGCCTTCAGCTCCGGCGGAGGTCGGTAGCAGGCGTAGTCGACGAGGTAGACCGGACGGGGGCGGGTCGTGACGTAGACGGCGGTGCCGAAGACGAGGAACGCGGAGCACGCCAACCAGCTCACGATGGTGGCAATCGTCGTGAGCTGGAGGTTGTACTTGAGGCGGAGCCAGAGGTGGCGGAGCTCGTCGAGGTCGGTCCGCGCCGCCTCCAGCAGGATCGCCGCCATCAGCGGGACCAGCAACAGGGTAAGGAAGTGGGTGACCAAGTAATGGTACCCTAATTTCACATACTTGAGATTGACGCTCTGCGAGAAATCCGGCAACCGCCAACTCTGCCCACGCCGCCGCTCCGTCTCCATCCTCGTTCCTTACGCCAAGATCTAATACCAGAAATAATAAAAAGAGACGGTGCAAAAGGGCGATTTTGTTCCCTAGCTACTCGATCTCCGGGGGAAGAAAGCTCCCTTTTTTAAATCGGGAATGCGAATCGCTGATCGACGGCGGAAAGGAGTGGTCGCAGAAGATCCAATCCGAAGCTCAAGGGAAGCTTAAATAGGAAAAAAAATACAGTGAAAAAAAAAATTGGGGGTAACGGGAAGGAACCCCCGCCACGCAGGCAAGGGGCGCGTTGGTTCTTAGGGCTGGAGGGGAACATACGCCGGCACGGTCCGCGTGGGGCGGGGCACGCTAAGCGACGCGCGTCCATGGCGGTGGGATGGTGGTAGGTGTTTTCCAGGGCGAGCGGAGCAGAAGCTCCGTCCCCGCTCTGCTCGCAGAGATGGGCAGAGTGCTGCGGAGACGCTCCGCCTCCGCTGCGAAAGTCAGAACGATTCATGGAGACTCCGCCGGGCCGCCGGCCGCCGTGGCGTTTGTGGAGTCGCTCCTTGTTAATCAAGCTGTTTGCGTGAATTCAAGCAGTTATTCATTTAGATACAATATTTTGTTTGTTTAGAATTAATTGTTTTAAATGCGCTCATATAATATAATATTTATTAAAGGAGAAATTAAAATATAAAATATTTTTATTCTTAATATTCATATGTTTCTTTTTTAAAAAAAAAATCAGCAGTCAGAAATTGTTTTATAATTATAAACTAAATCACTTTATTTGGACTTTCCTTATTTTTTTATTATAAACATACTATACATTAAAAAATTACAATAATTTATTATCTTTTTTCATCTAATATATTCTTTATTTATAACTATTCTAAGAATTGAAGATTTTTAGAATAAATAAATTAAGTTGAATAAATAAATCGAAGATTTCAAATTAACTTTTTTTTATTAAATATTTTATTAATTATTTTTTAAAAAAAAATCCTCTAACTTTGGCAATTATATCACTTGTCTTGGATTGGTACAAGTAGTTTGGTGATGATTCAATCTTTTTCGACACGATGACGAACGAAAACTTAAGGCTCTACAGTAATCTATTTAACCTTGTTAGAATTGAAAGCTCATAGGTTATATATAACTAACCTAAAAAATGTGTCAACTAGACTCTGAAGTTTAACTATATTAGTCCTTCAAATTTGTATGAACTAGTCTATAAAAAGTGTCACTAAACTTCCAAAAATTTATAGTTAAAATAGTTGGTGAAGTGATGAATAATGATAATTTAAATATTAAAATTTATTCATTGCATTAAGTCACTTTTTGCATTTTTATTTATATTATTTTTGCTATCATACAAATTTTCTATAATATATTAAAAATAAATTATAATATGAGTTCACTCTATAAGTTGAACATCATTAAGCTTGAGTAGGCTTAAGCTTATTTATAAGCCTTATCGATGAGTTCTATCCCAATAAGCTATACTTGCAATTGTAGGAATAAATTAGAAAACTCACTTAGATATATCAAAACAAAGAATGCGTACGAAACAACCTATGAGAAGAAATTTGTCGATGGAATAAATCTTTGAACAACATTCCGGTTTGGGTTCATAGGGGCATAGTGAGCTAGAACAAGAAAAAGGACCCAAAACAACATTAACAAACACTAACCATCACTGAAGTCTCTTCATGAGTTTCTCCACCATGATCTTTTGCTGCGCAGCACTCAAAAACTCTGAATTCATGATTGCATTCGATACCAGAATGACTGTCGATGGGGAGGCAGCGTTCACCTGGGGTCCGCCAACAATTGTCGATAAATAAAGGGAACGAACAATTCAAAAACCGAGAGTTCAAAACATGAAAAATGGTGAGGGTGTAGTACCCAGACACGGCCGTTTAAACCAATGGCAATTTCATAAGACAAACTCTTCCCGAGAGCCTCAAGAATCGGGCAGGGCGGAGAACTTAGCAACCTGGGAAGGGAGAAAGATAATATACAAACTGTAAATGACTGACACCGCTTGTAACCAAGAAATGTAGGTTTGGGTTCCCTCACATGCGTGCTAAGCCAGTCGAGGTTTCGAACATGTAGCCATCTTTCAGGGGACCAAACTCGGCAGCTTTCCCTGTCTCTGTTTACGGACACCAGAGGGTTGAACATACAAGCAATAGAGTACAACAAATCAGTGGTTCGCAATCCAAGATGACGGTGGCATACAAGTATCGAAGTAAAAGAGAGTACCATCCATGCAAGAAAGTTCAGGATTCATGGTGTTGTTAGCTTTGACTACTCTGACATACAGTAGAGTACCAATCTGCACCAATACCTCAAACTCTTTTAGCCAAGCATGAATTTTCAACATACAGCATGAACTGGAAGCATTAACAGTTAAAATATTGAAAAAAATATTTATATTGACACCTAAAGTATTTGTCATTTGCAATGAAATATAACTGTTTAAGTTTACAATTTACAAATTACAAGCAATTAAATGGGGCACCATAGTATTTTACATCTCAAAAAGAAAAATTAAAAAATAGAAAATTATTAAATATTAAATTAAAATATTAAAATAAATTAAAAAATTAATAAAAAATGAATAAAAATATTGATGCATTAAATAAATACAAAAGATTTAACTCCTTCCCCTATAAATAAACTTGCAGCAACAACCCCATTGATAATTCCATCAATTATAATTCTATCAAAAAACTGAGTTAGTTTGGTTAATCCCCTTATACCAAGATAAAAACTCTAGTATAAAAAATATCTATATAACCACAATTGTAGGACCAATTGTATATTCTATTTTTTATTTTGTCCAGCAAAATTCTTTTAGGACCTCCTTTCATAAATGAATTTCAAATTCTGGAATATGGTTTAACCCAAATTGATATAAGTGGAGGTTTTGTGTTACTATAGACAGCATATGTCATGTGCGAACATATTCGGTCGCTATGCGGGCCCTTTCAAAATCCACCTAGACCACACATACAGCTGGGGCTCTGTAAAACCATACCACTGATTGTACGACTTGAAATGAGAGAGGAAAAAAGATCGAGAATCAGAAATTTCATCTAGAAAGAGTTTATATTAAAATCACTATTAAGTATATTGACATTGATGCTCGGAATTAAAATTAACATGCAAGAACAAAATTGAAGGGTTATGTACCTCAAACTTGGGTATGTTTCTTCGAGTTCCACCCTCAAATGCAAGAACAGGAAGCAAACCCAACATAGGAGCTTTTATGTCAACCAAAAAGTTCTGAAAAATGATCACACTGCTAAAGAATTGAACTACCACATAACCAAACACATTATTTGATAGCATAATTTATAAGTTCGAGAACAAGAAAAATGCTTGGCTGATGCCTCTTATTCATCAAATAAAAGGCTCTGTAAGTCTCTGCCTCTCATATGTTGAGAGAAAATTTGAAATTGCAAAGAAAAATTTTTGTTGGTGAGACATGAATCAACTTCATCGAGGAAGAGAATTTTAACCACAAAGTAACTTTATGGTCATACGGACAAAGTATATCAAATATTCAGTGAGTTATTTGAAATGTTCCATCAGTGAGATAGCTATTGATTATTTAGAGTATTCATCAGAATCTAGAACGAAAAGATTTTTAGCATTACCACACAAAAAGCCTATGAGTTCTGCTTATGGAAAAAAGTGCAAATTTTGCATTATACTTACATCAAATTTAGAATCCACCACAATGCCAAGAACTGTATCCTCCACGCAAGGCACATACTGTAACAGTAGACTACAATATTTAGGCAAGTTCAACAGAGAACAACAAAAAGTAAGTTCAAAACTCATTCACAACATAAATACATATGGGCAATTGGTGCATTAATTGCAAATAATAAATCTACAAATGCAATACATCTCTTGCATAAAATTAGAACAACTTCTTTAGAAGACTAGCATCCATTTATCTTTTTTATAAAAGGGTAAGAAACAGAGTTACACATCCTTATCCGTCGGAGACTGTTAAAACACATTGACTTATTACCCCCAGGTTAGAAAATCTAGACAAAAAAAAATCTACTCACCCTTTTGTGAGAACTTTCGACCCAATATTTGTTGGGCTTTGAAATTCTCAACTTCCCAGCCTTCATGACCGATATTGCATCACCATCCTGTATGTCAGATTAAAAAAACGAGTAAAAATACAAAATTCAAAATTGCAAAGAAAAATAATAGCACCTGACGCAGCCCTGCCCCCAATTTGATGGTCTGATTAGCCATTCCGGTAAGATCCAAAACATGGTCGCCTGGAACCTGAGAACCTGGTATTAGCAATAGGTGGGCTACAAAGAAAGAGAAAGGTAAATGCAAGGAGAATCTAATCAAAAACATACGACGACTCTATCAACAAAGCTCATTGATGCAGAATCTGAAGGCATTGAATTCATCTGGCTGAAGGTTACTTGGGGTTATAGTGATGACGAGAGAGAAGAACAAGGCAAGAAGCACTTTAGTAAGTGATGGTGTGTTGACCTTGTCGTCAAAGTGGTAGCTCAATTAGGGCAAGTTCACTTGGATCGAAGCAAATGCCTATAAATGAGAAAGAAACCACCATAAATAAAGAAATACATCTTTTATCAAAAAAAAAAAAAAAGTAGTGTTTGTTGCCTGCACTTGTAAAGGGGGAAAAAATGATTTACGATGGCATTAGAACACTTTCCTTGAAGAGATAAGTTGGCTGATATATCTTGGAATGATAGATAAATTAACGAATAAACTATTTTATTCTTATTGTTTACAACGAATGAAATAAAAATAAATGAATTTGAGAAAATACTCAAAAGTGAGTACATTAATCAAAGTCACACGTAATCCAATCAAGGAGAGAAGATACAAAGTAATTAGATGGAAACTTCAAATTTCCCAAGACTAAAGCAAGCAAGAAAGTGTAAACCCAATTGTGGCGATCAACCTGGATTCGGGTGAGAGGGGATCGCACAAGGAAACTTAGAAATTCACGATCAATAATCAAGCACAAGTATAGCCCCACTTGCTGGTACTCGATAGAGTTGAGTTATGCAAATCAGCATATCCACATGAAAGATGCACCAATAGGAAAAGAAATCACAAAAACAGTAGATGAGTTCCGCACGTAAGATCCCTATTCGAAAGAAATAAGAAGGAGGTAGAGGGTCACCGACTCGCCTGTGATTCTCTTCGCTGGAGAAGAGAAGAGAGGGACAGCGGGCCAGAAGCTGGCAGAACCAGAAGACGCGGATTCAGAATCCTGGAGCCAGTGCAGATCTGCGGTGAGTAGGACGGTAGGGAAAGCCGATTCGTATGGCGTCGAAAGTGGTAGCGTCCGGAGAGGAGGACAAGGGATGGGGAGCAACTTGAAGGGACCTCGCGGCAAAAGAGAAAACTGGCGGCGGCGGCTGAAGAGGAGCGGCAGCGTCTCGTACGCTACTGACGAGGCGGAGGAAGGGAGTAAATGAACGGCAGCGGCGGGGGCAACGATCAAGGGTTTTACGAGAAAGGTTTTCCGTTCTATTTCTCCAAACAGGTTGGGTTTACTTTAACATCCGTTTCGATTAGCTACTAGCCGCGCGTCGAGATTGGATACTTTAATGTCCGTTGCATCGAGGGGACGGATTCGAGTTTTACAACATAAACCTTTTTTTGAAAAATAAATAATAAAAAAATACCTATCTTTAAAAGAAATTTTATTTTTTAAAAAAATATCAAAGTTATTATAACTATTTTAATTAAAATAATTAGAATATTAAAATTACATTTAAAATATTATTATATCAAAATCCCTTTTAACTTAGTCAAAAACTATTAGTTAAAATTAATTGAAATTACATGTTAAATAAACTTTTGTGCACAATGCACAATGTGATGATAAATAGTAGTTAGATTATTTTCTCACCATTTAATTATTATCTCGATTTATGCGTAAGATTTTGAATTAAAGATACCTTTCTTAGACTGTACAGATCTTATATGATTTTAGTTATTCCTGATACAATTACTGTTCACCTGTTGGTTACTAAGAAAATGATCGAGGAAAAAAACTAAGAAAAGATAGATAGAATATATTTGTTATTAAACTCAGTTTATCATTAAAAATAAGCATAGATCTTATTTAGCAAAGAATTTACAGGGAATTACAACTAGAAAACTAAGATAGTTACATATTTGTACATAAAGATAACTTACAAAGAAAATTTACAAACACACTTAAGCACATACCATTATTAAATTTTATGCTTCTTCTTAGTAGTTACGTTGGAAAAGTACAGTAAATAGTAATAGTAAACCGTAAAGTAAATAGTAGAAAGGAAAGTGTAGTAGTAGTGAATTGCAGCAGTAAAGTAAATAACCACAGTAATGTAATGATGTTGTAAATTTTTACTTTTTTTTATACTTACTCTGCTTTATATTCTTATTTGTTTTCAGGGAGCCTTACTTGTTCAGGATCACACAATTAACCATTGCCCTGGCTTATGCCTAAGATTTTGAGTTAAAGATGTCATTCTTACTTAGCTCGCACAGGTCTTATATAATTTTGGTTATTCCTGATACAATTACTGTTCACCTGTTGGTTACTAAGATAAAGACTGAGGAAAAGAACCAAGAAAAGATAGACAAAACATCTTTGTTAATAAACTTAGTTTATCATTAAAACAAGCATAAATCTTATTTAGCGGAGAATTTTATAGGGAATTATAACCAGAAAACTGAGATAGTTACATATTTGTACATAAAGATAACTTACAAAAAAAACTTATAAACAGACTTGAGCACACTTGAAGAACACCGGGGGAATTTGGATAGTAGCGATGACAGTGGGAGAAGTGGATACCCCAAAAGGAGAGGTTTGAGGGCCTTTTATAGGCAGAGGAGAGAGTGTTTACTTAGAGAAGAAGGAAAGCAGGGAGAGAAGAGAAGAGAGGGGTCGGGAAAGAGAAGGCTTGGTGAAGGACAGGTGGAAAGCAGTAAGAGATGGGAAAAAGGAGGGTCTGGCAAAAGGAGGCTTAGTGAGGGGCAGATGACTGCATTTTAGTTGGGCGGACATACTGTTGGAGGAATGGAAAAAAACGTCATGGATGACATTTTTAGTAGATGTTGCTATGGTGTTGTGTGAATGGAAAAGGACATCATAGATGATGTTTCATGGGCAATGTTGTCATTAAGTCTCCATTAGGTTATCTAGGTTATTGTCACTTGTAAGGTCCAGAGAGGGAGTTTATGAGCTTCCGGCTAAGTCTGGCTGGATACTTCTGTGGAGTGTTGTTCTGTATTCTCTAGCAGAGAGGATAGAGCTGGCTAGTTCCTTCTAGCAGTATCTTTCAGTTTTTCTTTGATAATGTTGAAGCAAAGTTGTGTGTTGTGTTTTAAAGGAGAAAGGGAATAATCTAGTACCCATATATTTTGGCCAGTAGATTTTTTCAGTATAAGTTTCTTCTACTAGGAAGTAATTGTTTGGATCTGTCAAACTGTCTCAAGCCCAATTAGTTCCTTGTACTGATGCTCTCCAGTGCTTTAGTTGATCTCCAAGAGCTTCCCAATTAAGCTCTGCGTCAGAAGGATAATCTTCAAGTTCCGTCTGAATACCTCCAACTTCATTGATATCAAGCTTAACTAGATGTTTAGCTGGTTTAATATTAAGGTCAAGCCATTCAGGTGGAGAACTATCAAAAGTGCATACGACAAACATTTCTTCTTCTTCTAGGGCCAGAGAAATAATAGTACTAAGCTTTTTAGGAAAATCTTTGACAGAATCTGGATCATGTATCCAAAATTTGTAAAGCAGTCCATAGTCCATTAGAAGAAAAGGAGTAATAAGTCTTCCTTTGTAAGAGGTTGCTTTATACTTTTCATAGTCCAAGTTGACTTTACAGAAGGAATATAACAACTGACATGAACATCCGTATTTAGCAGAGTCTTCACGGGTTGGGTCAATTTTTTGACATTTGAGTTTTGAGCCCAATTCTGCTTCATAGACAATATTTATCCCAGGAGGAGGATTTTTATGGAAGTCCTTTAAGGCTTCACATAATTCAATAAAGGTTTGTAATATAGACTGTTCTGCTAAATTTCAAATGTAAGAGTTGATGTCCTCAGGTATAGTATTGGGTAGACTCAATATATGAGTTGTGGATGCTCTTTGAGCGAAGGTTGTAGTAGCTTATTCTTTTAATTTAGCCAGTGTTAAATAGTTAGGTCGTTGTGGCTTCTTGTCTATTAATGTTGTAGAAGAGGAAGGAGACCCATGAGTTTCTTTAGTAATTTGTGCATATGTAGGAGTCTCTTCAGTTTGTGAGCTGGTTGGGTTTGTCATCATGGTTGTTGTGTTTTAATAAAGTGCTAATAAAAAAATTAGCACCAAGTTGGGTTTTGGCAGCATTAAAAGCCTCTTCAAGTGAATAGTACCCTTTAAAGAAAGGATGTTCTAGACCTTGTATGGTCATATTTGTTTTTTCTCAAGTAGCATATACCCCAGCTTGTGGTCCAGAGAAGACTACATAACAAGAGAATTTCTTGTCTGCTGGCTTTTGTATGGTTGTTAAAAAAAAGTTTGTAAAAGCATTTATAATTGTTATCTTATGTCCAGAGCTACCAAGAATGATTGGAATGTGTCAAATGTTATTAATCAGACAGTGTTGTATGTGATATAATTTGTCTCTGAATATAGAGCGGAACTGATCTTCCTGTTGTATGAACTGTTGTAATTCTTGAGTTTCAAATCTTAATGTTTTAGTAGCAAATGATGTTCATACCTTCCTTGGTCTATCCATTACCTGAAAAAATTAGTAAAATAAATGAGATAAAGTATCAGCTAAAAATTGTTAATTCCCTTTATTTGTTCCCAGTGAATGCGTAAACCTTTATTAATAATGGTATCTATGAATTTTGACAATCTCTTAGTACTTAATCATTTTCTTAATCTTTTAGTTTGTTGACTATACTTGACTATAGATTCACAGTCTGTTATAATAGTAATTTCTTGCTTATTGCAAATGAATAGTCGGAAGGCTTCTAGATAATAAATAACTGCTAATATTTCAAAATCTAGTGAAGTTAAATGTCCTTTTTCTTGAAATTTCCCAAACGCATACCTGCATAAGGTTTCTGTAGGTTTAGGATCATATTTGGAAGTTTTTCTAAATAAAATGTTTCCCCATCCTGTTTCACATCCATCTGTTTCAATAACTAAGTAGTCAGAATCAAGTGGGAGTGTTAACATGGGAATTATTTTTACTAACTGTTTAATTTGTTGTACAAGTATTATATCTTGTTGATTAATTTTTTTTTCGGTTAAGGAGGTCTTATTGTATAAGGGATTGTTAATTTTTCCTATATATCTTAAATAAGGTCTTGCATAATTTAGGAGTCCTAAAAAAGTTCTTAGAGTTTTAGTATCTTCCATTTTATTTGAAAAAGTAAGGATTTTAGCAGAGATATAAGGTCGAAGTGTTATTTGTCCTTGACCTATCTCGGCTCCTAGGAAAATCAATATGAGTAGTTGCTATTGTCATTTTCTTTCGAGAAATAATCAGATCATGTTCTCAAATAGGTCAAAAATAATATGAAGATGAGCATAATGTTCTTGTTTAATTTTAGAGAAAACTAGAATATCATCTATATATACACAAGTGAAGAAAGAAACATCTCAAAAAATGTCATCCATTTTCCTTTGGAATATTTGAGGGGCTACCTTAAGGCCAAAAGGCATAACAAGTCATTCAAAATATCCCTCGGGGCAGAAAAAGGTTGTACATTCAATGGACTCAGGATGCATTTTAACTTGCCAAAATCCTGATTTCGTATCAATTTTAGAGTACCATTTTGAGTTTTGGATTTTATTTAAGAGTTGGTCTTTGTCAGGGATTTTATAATCATCTTCTTGACAATTATCATTAAGTCTTTTGTAGTCAAATATCATTCTATATTGGCCACATTTTTGTTCTAATCCTTTATTAACTATGAAAGCTGGACTTCAGTGCCAAGATGTGTACCTTTGAATGACTCCTAAAGTTAAGAGTTGATTAATGTGCATTTTACATTCTTCAGTTTCCCAATTTATATATTTTAAGTCTTGAGCATTAATTGTATGGTCTGGATTAATTATTGATAGTTTGTAGTAGACTTTATCTCGGTCCCAATATTTAGTAGGATTGTCTCCAATAATTTCTAGTTTTTCTAATCTAGAAATAAGGGAGTCTAAATCGGGTTTATAGGTGTTTATTATTTGAAGTAACTGTTGTGGGAGTATGAGATCAGGTGGGATCCAGGTGTCATCAGTTATAGGGCTTGACCAGCTAAGTGAGGCTAGTTTTCCTGATCTTGTTGGTCAGAAAAAACTATGGCACAGGTTTGGCTATTAGGTTGTGGTTGGTTACTGACTGTCTACATGCATTTTTAGGAGAACATTCAAAAGATGATGTGTTGTCAGAAGGTATGATTTCTATGTGGGGTTTGGTGGTTAAGGGATGAACAATGGAGGGATAGTCTGATACTATTGAAGATATAGTGGGTGAGGAAAAGAAAAGAGCATAATCCTTGATTAGAAGAAAAGTTCTATCTGGTGCTACAAGAAAATTTAAGCCTAAGATTAAGTGAATATTAAGATGTAATAACGGTTTAATCTATAGTTTAGAGAGTGGGAGTGGTGTGTTATATTTAACATAGTTGTCATAAAACCTCATATGGGTGTTAGTGACAAATTATGTGCAAGCTAATTGTTGGCCATCAAATTGTGTACTTAGTAATGGTTGTGATGCGATTTTTATAAAAGTTTTTGGCAAGACTAAAAGAAGTGTATTTTCATCTATGGTCGAGTTGGTGACTCCACTATCTAGAAAGACATGTAGTGTAAACTCATGGCCATGGATATTTGCCAACCATTTGACTCTAATGTCTAGAGTTTTTCCTGTATTATAGACACTAGAGGCTTTTATAAAGACCAGATCTCTATCTATCATATCTACTAATGTAAGTTGTAAGTCTTTGCCTTTATCAAGAGTAGCCTGAGAAGAAAGTGGAGGAAGGTTTACTTGAATTTGTTTATCTAGGGTCTCTAGTTCTGTTTCCAATTTTTTAATACAAATTTCTAATACAGAAACTCTGGTTTCTAATAAAAAATTTTGAGTACCTCCCTTAGAGAACGGGCTTATGGGTATTGTGATAGAGAACAGTTGTTGAAGACAAAGATTACAGACTTGTTTCTTACATAACTTACATGTACCTCTTTTATCTAAAGATGGATAATAACTACAAAAGAAACAAGGAATGTTATCAGTTTTTGTTTTGAGTATCCACTTATGTGGACAATTAAGTTTTTCTGTAGTCTTAGTACTGAGTTGTTAACCATTATATTTGTATCTAGAAATTCATCCCATAATTCTTCTAGATTGTCTAGCATATCATAGGGTATATAATTTTGGCTTTCAGAATGTAGGTTATACTGCTGGTATGAAGGTTACAAGAAGGAGTTTACAAGACTATAGTCATAAGAAGGAATAACTTCTTCCACATCATCTACAGAAACAATAGAGTAGATGGAGGATGTGTTAGAAATATCTGATTGTACTTCTACTAAATCAAGATTTGCACAGGTAACTAGTTTGGATTCTCTGGTATATAAATTCTTTTTATTTAGGCAGACAGAAGATAAATGTCTTGGTTCATTACAGGAGAAACATGTGATGGTATTAATATACATCTTCTTTGGTTTGAACTTTCGCACATGTTTTTATTTATTTAGATAGGGTTTTTTTCTCTACTTTTTCTAACATAGTAGGTCTTTTTGGGGTTTATTGCCTTGGGCCTTGATATCGATCTTCTAGGTATCTTGATGAATGATTTAGTCTTGGTCTAGGTTGGGTGAGACCATATTATTAAGGGGTATATATTTGGTTACAAAATCCATATTGTTGATTTTTTTAGTTACTTTTGTATGTGGATATAGGTACATTTTTCTTTAAGTATGGAAATAATTGTTAGGATCTCTTCGTACGGCTAGAGAGGGGGGTGTGAATAGCCGACCCCAATTGCTCGCGTTTCTTTCTACAAACTAGGGTTAGCGCAGCGGAAACTAAATGCAGAAAGAAGACAGGAGAAGAAATCAAACCTTTACGCAAGGATGTAACGAGGTTCGGAGATGAAACTCCTACTCCTCGGCGTGTCCGTAAGGTGGACGAAGCCTATCAATCCGTCGGTGGATGAGTCCCCGGAAAACCGGCTAAATCAAACTCCTTGTGGGTGGAGAAACCTCGCCACAATCACTTGCAACAGCAAGCTAAGAGTACAAGAGAATAGCAAGAACAAAATACAACAGGAATGTAAACACAGTAGCTTGCCTTCTCGTCGACTGGGGTCCCGGATGAAGTAGCAACTTCACGGACAGATGCAACAAGCAACTCAGCAGCAGCTGATCCAGTCGTGGAATGAAGCTCACACGAAGCTTCGACAAGGAGGAGCTCAACAAAGCTCAAGCACAACAAGACTTTGCAACTCAAGGAAGAAGAAGAAGAATCACGAAGATGCCTCGTCCTTTATACCGCGAAGAAGAAGCAATGAAGAAACTGGCTGGTGCGTAAGCGGCTAGAACTCGATGATCGGCACCGATCGGGGAAGAACTCTTCGCCTGTTCTTCTGATCGGTCCATGGACCGATCGAACATCCCGATCGGTCCACGCAGGATGGAACCTTCCGATCGGTCCGCAGACCGAGCTTCTTCTCTGCTGTTCGATCTCCTCGATCGGTCTCGATCGAT
This sequence comes from Zingiber officinale, assembly GCF_018446385.1. Classification (NCBI taxonomy): domain Eukaryota; kingdom Viridiplantae; phylum Streptophyta; class Magnoliopsida; order Zingiberales; family Zingiberaceae; genus Zingiber; species Zingiber officinale. Next base: position 75,934,680 of record NC_055998.1, read on the forward strand.
AACCATCGATATATCGATCGGCCTGATCGGTCACCACCGATCGGATGACCCATGTATCGTCGACGATCCAAACTTCTCACCCTAAACCTAAGGCATCCGGTCAACCTTGACTGTTGGTACATCATGCCTAGCATCCGGTCACTCCCTGCACTCCTCGCTAAGTGTCCGGTCAATCCTTTGACCCACTTAGATTTTTCCACCGGATGTCCGATCATCCTGATCCATCTGGATTTTCCTCTTCGTGCCAAGTATCCTATCACTCCTTGACCTACTTGGACTTTCCAACACCGTAAGTCCGATCATCCCCGATCCATCTGGATTTTCCTTTTCGTGCCAAGTATCCGAACATCCCAGACTTTCTCATCGCTTCACTCACTGGACTTTCCAACCGCCTAACATCCAAGGACTTTTTTGCACTTCACATTTTCTTTTAATTTTATCCCCTTTCTTCACTTTTCTTTCCAATATAAATATTCCTCTTACAGCTTCACTCACGACTCCTCACTTTTGCAAGTCTCCATACTTGGACTTTTCAAGTGCCAAGCTCTTTTTCCGTGACAAGTCTCCATACTTGGACTTTTTTCCGAATCAGGTCAACCAGGTCAACCTTGACCTACGGTTGCACCAATAATCTCCCAAACATCTATTCTTGTCCCATATCAAGAATACAACTCTTCCACGAGTGTCAAACATCAAAATACAACTCAACTAGGTCAACCTTAACCTAAGGTTGTACCAACAATCTTCCTAAGTCAAACATCAAAATACAACTCGAGTCAGGTCAACTTGAGTCAGGTCAACCAGGTCAACCTTGACCTAAGGTTGCACCAACAATCTCCCCCTTTTTGATGTTTGACAAAACTCATAATCAAGTTAGGTTAACCCGATAACCTAACTTAGGTTTTCCAACCATCTTCCAATGTCCAATGTTCTTTCCTTGAATATTCTCTGAACATTCTCCCCTTAGGTTAACCCGATAACCTAACTTGGGTTCTCCAATAATTCTCCCCCTTTTTGACACACATCAAAAAGAATTTCAATGTTCTTTTCTTGAACATTCCTTGACATTCTTTCCCTAGCTTAGGTTAACCCGATAACCTAACTTGGGTTCTCCAATAATTCTCCAATGAACACTCTCCCCTTTTTGACACACATCAAAAAGGAAAAAAAGGGTATCAAGGTCAAGAGTTTCTTCCTAATGAAAGTCCCATACATTTCATTGAAACTCTTAATTTCCCCCTTGATACTAAACTCAACAATCAGCTTAGTGATAATCCCATATCACTAATCCTCAAAAGTCTTAAGGAGTAAAAACTCCCCCTTGACAATTAGGTAAAACTCCCCCTAAAGGTTAACTTCCCCTTTGACCATTGCACCAACAATGTCTTTGTGAGTTCCAAACCTTTAGAAATCTACAAAACCCAACTTCCAGCTGAAATTTCAGACCAACAGCTGAAAATCGGTCACCAGATCGATCAGGCTCCCTCTGGATCGGTCACAGTGACCGATCCAGGCTCCCCTGGACCGATCAGAAACCCTTCGGATCGGTCCACAAACCTGATCAAGGTCTGATAAGTTCTGATTTCTCTCCACGAAATTCAGAAACTCCTAGAAAATTCCAGAAAATTCAAAAATTGTGAAATTTTGAGGATACATTCCTCATAACATATACTATCATGGAAAAATAGTTTTCTATGAAAATAACTTCCATTTTTCAATCTTGATACAAAGTTCAAAAACTTTGAAATAGTTCAAGTTTAACTCAACTTTGTATCACAATGTTCAATGATGAATGCTATCACTAGGAAAGCTTCATCAAGGTTTTTCAAATCAATTTTAAAATGCTTTTAAAACCTTTAATTTGGGACCACAATCTTTGGACTATATGTACATGACTTGTACATAAGCTTTCCCTATGATCCCCAATTAGAATTAGGCTCATCTAGGTACAAGAACTATGCACCTTGATCCTAACTCACAATCCTAATATCTCACACACATCTAAGATGTATCAAACACATCCAAGTCAATTTTGATGTGAGATATGGGTTAAGGTATCTTAGACTAAGGTCTCATGCATTTTCTAAACACAAATTTGATCTCAATATCAAAATGTGTTTTTCATCCTTAAATCAATTCAATTGATTATTAATGCAAGAGATGATGACATGGCATAAGATGGTATCATAAATGAAAACATGTGCCAAAGTCATGATGTCATGGCATAAAGTTTGAAACTTAAATAAACATGACATAAAAACTAGCCTAAGCATTATCATGACATTTCAAATGATAATAAAACTAAACATGATGTCATGACATGTGAGGGAAAACAATCATGACAAGATTTAGCATAAATAAATATACCTAGATTACCTATCTAAGTATCCTTAACCACTTGACTAACTTCAAATTTAATCCTAGATTGCCCCAAAATGCCAAAATCCTAATTTTGACACTTCTTGAACTCTAGATTTTCCCAAATTGTGCCAATTAAGATTAAAAATGAAATTTCCAATCTTTAGGCACATTTAACTCTTCAAAGGAGTAAATGATAATTCCATTTCATTTTCAAAAGTTCTCAAAACCTTGAAAATGCTCCTTGAGTGTCAATTTCCTCAAAGTTGGGTTAACTACCCTTCTAATCGGAGTTGACACTCTCTAACCCATCTATGGGGTAGAGAAGATGCTCCTAGGAACCCAATACCTATTAGAGCTCATTGGGTTCACTAAATATTCACTAGGGATAACTTCCCTAGCAACCCTCCTAATGACCCTCTTAGGCTTTAAAGCCTTGGTCATTTGGGACTCATCAAGATCAACTCTAGGGGTGACTCCCCTTGTGACCTTGGTGTTGGTCTTCCTAGCCCTAGGTTTTGTTCCATAATCGAATGGAACATTATGATAAGTGGGCTTGACCACTTGAGACTTAGGTTTGTGACCCAAACCTTTCTTGTTCTTGGACATTGGTTTTTGACCCTTAAACCCTAGAGATGACTTCTCCAAGTTCTTAAGAGCCTTTTCCAAAGTATCAAGTCTTGACCTCAAGACTTGATTCTCCTTCTCTAATACCTCAATTTTTAATTTTTCATTTTTCTTTGAGGTATTCCTAGGCATATGTCTAGATGATTTGGGATTTCTATCTAGGTTTCCCTTAACCTTAGATGAGTTAATCCTAGGGTTGGCTTTCCTAGTGTTATCCTTATCTAGACTAACATCTTTGGCACCTAAGCACATATATTGGTTCCTAGAATTATCATGCTTATCATTCTTGACAATTGCAATAAAACTACTAGCATGAGTCTTATTATTATTGCAAGAGTGTGCCTTAAATGTTACCTTAGGGTTTGCCTTAGCTCCCCCTATCGACGTGCTCGGTCTCTTGTCCTTGTGAGATTGCCTCCCCCTCGGACATTGACTCCGATAATGTCCCCTTCGCTTGCATTGGAAGCACACCACGTGCTCCTTGCCCTTGCGTGTTGGGACTCCGACTTCCTTGATCTTTGGCGCGGTGGAGTCTTTCTAACCCTCTTTGGACACTTACTCTTGTAGTGCCCAAACTTCCTACACTCAAAACACATTATGTGTAATTTGCTTGAAATCACAGTGTTTGAGTTACCTAGGGTTGTGGATGTAGATGAGCTTTCTTCTTCATCCCTTCCGGAGGTAGATGCCTCTTCTTGCTCCGAACTTGAACAAGAGGAACTCTCCTCCTCTTCTTCCTTGGATGTTGAGTAGCCCTCAACTCCCAATTCGCTCCCTCCATGATGTGAGCTACTTGGCTCACTAGGCTTCTCTTCATGGCTTGAAGTGGAGCTCTCCTCATGGTACTTGGCCAAGTTATCCCACAACTCCTTGGCATTGTTGTATTTACCTATTTTACACAAAACACTAGTAGGTAATGAAAATTCAATTGTTTTAGTTACCTCATTGTTGATCGTGGATTAGTGGATTTGTTCCTTCGTCCACTTGTTCTTCTCTAGAGGCTCTCCTTCTTTATCCATTGGAGGAGTAAACCCTTCTTGTACACAAAACCAGTTCCACATATTAGTCCTAAGAAAATACATCATCCTTACCTTCCAATATGCGAAGTTGTCGTTGTAGAAGGGTGGAATGGTGATGTCTTCTCCAAATTGATCCATCTCTAGCTTGTGCTCCCACGGGTGTGAATCCGATGAAGAGCGGCCTTGCTCTGATACCACTTGTTAGGATCTCTTCGTACGGCTAGAGAGGGGGGTGTGCGTTTCTTTCTACAAACTAGGGTTAGCGCAGCGGAAACTAAATGCAGAAAGAAGACAGGAGAAGAAATCAAACCTTTACGCAAGGATGTAACGAGGTTCGGAGATGAAACTCCTACTCCTCGGCGTGTCCGTAAGGTGGACGAAGCCTATCAATCCGTCGGTGGATGAGTCCCCGGAAAACCGGCTAAATCAAACTCCTTGTGGGTGGAGAAACCTCGCCACAATCACTTGCAACAGCAAGCTAAGAGTACAAGAGAATAGCAAGAACAAAATACAACAGAATGTAAACACAGTAGCTTGCCTTCTCGTCGATCGGGTCCCGGATGAAGTAGCAACTTCACGGACACAAGCAACTCAGCATCGTGGAATGAAGCTCACGCGAAGCTTCGACAAGGAGGAGCTCAACAAAGCTCAAGCACTTTGCAACTCGAAGGAAGAAGAAGAAGAATCACGTAGATGCCTCTCCTTTATACCGCGAAGAACGAAGAAACTATGCCGCTATGCTGTAGGACTCGATCGTGATCCATTCGATCGGTCTGCCGACCGTCGGGAAGAATATTCGATCGGTCCATGGATCGAAACATCGATCGGTGACTGCGATCGATCGGTCCGTGGACCGATCGCTTCTCGCCGATCGACGGCCCCGACCGATCGATCCGATCCGATCGGTCACCGATCGATGACCCATGTATCATGGATCCGTCTCGCCGATCCAAACTTCTCACCTAAACCTAAGGCTTCCACACCAACATCCGGTCAACCTTGACTGGTACATCATGCCTAGCATCCGGTCCCCCTTGACCTGCTAGCACTCCTCGCTAAGTGTCCGGTCAATTTGACCCACTTAGACCTTTTCCACACCGGATGTCCGATCATCCCGATCCATCTGGATTTTCCTCTTCGTGCCAAGTATCCGATCAACCCCTTGACCTACTTGGACTTTCCAATGTCCGATCATCCCCGATCCATCTGGATTTTCCTTGCCCGCCACTCACGGGACACCGCCTAGGGGCCTTCACCAGGACTTTCCAACTTCATACATCAAGGACTCTCTTCACTCACTTAACATCCCGCTTAGGACTTTCCTGCTTCACTCACTGACTTTCCAACTAACATCAAGGACTTTCCTCGTGCCAAGCTCCCCGCTTGGACTTCTCCGTCAAGTCTCCGCTTGATGCAAGTCTCCATACTTGGACTTAGCCTCCTGCTTGGACTTTTCCGTTGCCAAGTCTCCATACTTGGACTTTTTCCCGAATCAGGTCAACCAGGTCAACCTTGACCTACGGTTGCACCAATAATCTCCCAAACATCTATTCTTATCCCATATCAAGAATACAACTCTTCCACGAGTGTCAAACATCAAAATACAACTCAACTAGGTCAACCTTAACCTAAGGTTGTACCAACAATCTTCCTAAGTCAAACATCAAAATACAACTCGAGTCAGGTCAACTCGAGTCAGGTCAACCAGGTCAACCTTGACCTAAGGTTGCACCAACAATAATGTGTTGGATTCTTACTCCAATGTTATCGTATTGTGGTGCTACATTCATATCTGTCCATGTCTTATGTATTTCCTTTCCTAAGTCTCCTGAAAGCTTGCTAAAGAGTCTTTCTCCTAATTCTGAGTTACAATAGTTTCCTGAGACTGCTGTTAATGCAAAGATGTCATTACAAAAAAGCTTAATCCAGTTCTAGCTAAAGAGTTGTAATTGTTTTAAGTCTCTCGTAGCTTCTCTTTGTCTTATATTTAATCCAGTATTAGCATCTCTGATAGTAAATAACTTATGAATTGTATAGCAAAAATTGAGTATGTTATTTCCTTATGAGATCATCCTGGCTACTTCCTCAAGATATGTAGTTTTATAAGCTTCCCATGTTGCCTTGGCAACATCGCCTGGGTAATTTCCCCCTACTTTTATCATGACTTCACCTGTTTCTATGTCTAGTTCATGTCTGGCTTGATAATCTTTTTTTTTTTACAGAGACTATCCACTGTTCTAAGTAGGTATCATAAAGTTGTGGATCCTCATATTCTCTAATATTTAATAAAACTGATTTTTTGCCAAAATAAGTAATTTCAGGTGATCTCCTTTTTCCTATTGTTCTCAACAAAGAATTATTATTAGTATATGAGGTAATCTTTGTTCTTGGAGAATGTCCTTCTCCATAATCCATAGTTCTTATAGAGCTTTCAGGGTATCTTACTTATAATGATTGTGGTCTGAAATTACTAGTGCCACTAGATTCAGCTGGATTCATTAGGTTTATTGTTGAAAAGCAATCTTGCTTTTTAGCAATTATATTATGGTCCTTATCAAATATAACATCCAGTCATGCTCTAATTTATGGTGTAAAAGGTCAAAAGTTTTAATTCTTTTAAATCTTCTTTAGTGAAATAAGTAACTATTTCAAATGGGACGTAAACATATTCATTTAAGTCATCATAAAATAAATAGTTATTCTCAACATTGTTGTTTGTATGAATTTTCAGTATGCTATATTCTATGTTCATTAAATTAATATTAGTTTGATTTTCTTCATAATCTTCTTCTTGTGATGTTGAGGGTTTGTAATTATGAAATCTTACTATGGAGCTACCGTGTCTATCTTTATAAATAATGGATTTTGTTGGTTGTAAAGTTTGTGTTTTAGCGCTTAGCTCCAAATTAAGAATCCAATCTAATCCGACAAGTAAAGTAGATGAAAAGTCCTTAGGTTTGAGGAAATAAATACCTTTTGTAGTAAGGGTTTCAATGACATTAGTAATTTTAACTTTAAAATTATTGTTAATATTTGTCATTATTTTTTCTAGAAAGATTATGTCTATTTGGATATTATGTCTTCGAAAGTCTCCATACCCTCTGGCTTGTACTGAAATTTTAATATGTTCTATAAAGTCTAGGATTGTCATATTGAAGTTTGGACAGAAATATGTAATTCCTAAATTGCTATTCATATCTACTTCAATGAATCCAATAACTACCTTATCATTGTCAGAAAATCTTGAGTCATAAATGACTAAAAATACTTTGGCTCCTATGATTTTTTAGTAAGTCTTCTTAGGCCAAACACTATTAGTCCTAAATGTATGTAGCGATGTTTTCTTTACAAAAGTGTTTGTGCCGATTCTTCAGTCATGAGTGTAAATCTTTCTTCACCTCCATCTGGTAGATGAAGTAGTTATGTCTTATGATGTCTATAGAGTGATGTAGAGAAGGATAATAGTCCTTGATTATATATTCTCCTTGGATTTAGGGTATTTAATTATTCGTTAGAAAATGTATCTAAATTATGTTCAATGTCTATAAGTTCTTCTAATCGATAAATAGCAATATTTGTTGATGATCTCTTGGGAATCACAGATAAGTTTCTATTTGGTTGTCTTAAAGCTTGTGATAATCCAGAAAAATTTTCAATTTGCGTCTTTGTTCGTAGATCCATTTTGAATGAGGTCTTGGATCTTGTATGTAAGAAACTTATAAGTAGTAAGTTGTTGGATAATTATTTTTACTAAAGATAATTTATTAAGGTCTTTATTTATACTTTCTAGTTATAACTATTTTGATTAAAATAATTAAATGTTAAAATTACTTTTAAAATATTTTTATATCAAAATCTCTTTTAACATAGTAAAAATTGTTAGTTAAAATTGATCCAACATAGTTGTAACAATTTTCATCAAATGTGAAGCAATTTGATTGAAATTACATGCTGAATATTGTAACTTTTACCCAAAGTTACTATAATAACATTAAAATAATAATATTTTTTTAAAAAATAAGAAATAAAACATCCACACAGTAACAATTTAACAAAATAACAAAAATAAAAGATGCCCTTTCGAATTTTTTGCTTTTTACACAAGTGCTGCTTCTTATCCTGAATGAAGATCCAGTAGAATGATGAGAAAGAACTAGGGATGTAAAGAATTTGATCACCTGGCTGATGTGAAAACACAAACCCGGGGGCTCACTTGATACGATAATTTGAAAGTAAGAATATACAACAACCAAATATTGGTGTTTCAACCAGGCTCAATTAGATCTATTTTGAATTTCCGACAGCAAAGACAAGAACTGAGAACAGAAAACACATGAATCTACCTCTCAACATGATCATTTTCAAATGCCCAACCTAGCTCAAACGCCCAGCTCGGCTCGATAATGGCATTGGCATCGACATCGACATCGACGCGATGTCGACGCAAATCATCTGGTGATGATCAACAGTGTACTGCCCATTCTGGCTCTAGAGCCTTCCACGTTTGAGGTAACAACAACACACCCCCGTATTGTGCTATTGGGGTGGAACAATCACATTCGGGTTCAGTGACTAACAGAAATCAAGGGCTGAAGACTCGCCTGCAAACAAATGTTATTTTCATCTTGTTAATGTCCTTAAATCTAATTAGTGAGTAAAATGATGATTCTGGGATTAGAGTAGCTTAATTTAAGTTTAATTAATGATTGTGGTACCTTGAAATTCTGGACTCTTCGCCATTTCCATCTCCCAAGGAGGAAAATGTGTTTGTCACTCTTGGCAGAACCATTTCATTACATCCTGTTCAATCACTGAGCGCATGAAAACAACCTCATCAAGGTGTCAGAATATCAACTGTAATTGCTAGTTTAATGATGTGTCTGAAAGTAAGGATGGCGTAGGGCTTCATCAACACTCAAGCGATCCTCCTACAAGACAAATAAATTACAGATGTAAATATGTGAAGGAAAGATATCAACACAAAACAGAAACAGTACGTGTGAAAGCTATTGCATGAAGCAGGAAAGATACTATGTAGTTAGTACAATGTAGCACAATTTAGAGGAGCATATCCTATGAAGAAGATTATGGTGTTCGAGCAAAGATTGCACATCAAAGGATGCACAAGATGAGCTAAAGAATAAAAGACCAACGAAATGCAAAAAAAAAAAAAATCCACAAATTCCTACTTAATTTAAGAAGAAAAAAAATCAAGAATAAAAAACAAGAAATGGACATCCCAAGTAATAATTCAGGGAAGTCCCTTGCAGAGGAACACTTTCTCGGACACATTTGATGTGTCCTAAAGCCTTAAATTATTTGAAGGAAAAATTCTTGGGATTTTCATCCAATTTATGTCATTATACTGATTTGGATCATGTTGATTGATGACAAATAAATATACATTTTTCCTGCATGTAAGTTAAGAGGCAAATGACTTACAGGATGCCATACTAACAACTGACGTACTAATCGCAATGCCCAGGCATCTTGAAATCTGTGGAGAATTTAAAAGCATAAGAGGAACTAATTCTAATTTAATCAGTAATTAGTAACCATAAAAATTCACTGTAGCATATAACTTCAGACTGACCCGATTTTAAGGGGATCTCTACTTTTCACTTGAAGAGAAAAAGACTCTTCAGAACACTTCCAAGAAACAGGCGAGACATCAACCTTAATTGAAAGAAAAAGATATTATCTTACTAGTGTCGTACAAACTTTATTCTCATGATTTTCAATATATATCTACAATGTATGTCATCAATAAGAATAATAATACCAACTACTAAACATCAACTTTTATCACAATCACATTGCTATTTTAAAAAAATGACAAACAATTATGGTTGGTATAGAAAAAAGTGTGAAAGCAGACACCATCGGGAGGTATATTGGATACGAACAAATGAGAATGATAGTAATACAGGGCTTACATGGTCTTTTCTACCACCATTTGGATAATGATTTGGAGATATCCCAGGAATTAAAATGCACATCTCCATGTACGATCTCAATCTGAAACCAAAACATGCAACTAATATATTCAGAACAAATGGCAATGATCATGATCACTCAAAATTGCTATGGATATTAATGCAGTCAAACATCAATGTTTTTTTTTTCATTTTCTTGCATTTCAAAAACATCAGTAGCAATAAATGTAAAAAAGTAGACGGGACCTGGAATGGAGAGATACAAGAGAGCTGTTGTTGCTACAAAAACTAGAGAATTGCATCATTTCAATCATTAATGTTTCTTTTAACATTTAACCACATCTTGGAGGTCAACTAGTCAACTAATATCAGTTAACTTATGTTGGTTTTAATCAATGGTACTTGCAAAAATTAGTTCTGTTAAACATTAAGATTTTGACAAGTTAAGAAATGTTGGGATATATATTTCCAAAGAGATATTGAGCACCCAAAGGCTAGTGATTTATCATAAATAAGTTCAAGAATATATGATGATTATAATATAAAGCGGGCGATATATATTTCTGCAATTAACACCGACAGCTATAGATAGAAGTATAACAATTATAAATTTATTAAAAAATTGCAAATGATCACAGATCAAGTGGAATGGTAAAATGATAAGAGTAACAAGAACCTTACAGAGATTAAGATGAAAATAAACCAAGTTATTACTTGAGATTTCACAAAGAATTTACTTGTAAGCAAGTTCCTTCGTATGGTCACTCCAACCTTCAAGATGCTGGTCCAACAGAGCACGGGTGCGGTCATTTATCTCAAACACATGAGGGGATCCTAAAACTAGTTCTAGCATCACAACTCCCACACTCCACATATCATACCTAGAAAGGAAGTAATGTACAATAAAAGCAAGTTTATTAGCACTCGTGGAAGAGATGAATGAACAGCAAACAGTTGAACAGATGTTTCAAAGGAAGAATGAAAAGTGAAAGGAGAAAACACTTGAATGAATAATATCCTTTAGGAATTTTAATATGAAAATATACAAAGAAGAGAAGAAAGTTGTTAACTTTAGTGTCACGCTTTTTGGCCCCTGAAACCAGCTAGCATTAAGTAAAGCCTCTGGTGGAGTATACTCAAAGGTCTGTTCAGACCTGAAATCCATAAAGGTAAAAGGAGTAAGCAAACCAGATAAAATAGAACAACAATAATATTCAATTAAATAAGTGCATGAAATTTTCAGCAATACTTAAACTCTAAGCTCAAGATTTGCCAATTGATCCAATGGCTAATAAAGCATATAAATCACATCTCAAAATAGACCAAAAAAAATACATCAATGATAAATAGGAATAGACAGGTTGCATCAAAGATATTACTAGCTATTTCAATCTACAACCTAAAGAAGAGAAAAAGGATGATTCTGCCTTATTGCCCAATATAGCAGTCAATAATATTTTTGCAAGTAAGCTGTTCTGTTTTAGCATGACTCGTTCGCCATTTCAAATAAGATCCATGGAATTCAATTTCTGTTCTTGGAAACCTTAGAATGATAGTTATGAAAATATTCTCTTGAAAGATTTCAAACTTCAAAATATGTTTGTACTATCATGCCACTGAAGTTTCTTACCTAGTTGGCCCAGATCCATATAGATGCTTCATGGTGAAATCATCCATAGCACTGCCAAAATCAATAATTCGCCTGTAGAATAAAACAGAAATAGTCTAGTATCAATTTAAAAATAAATAAATTGATGACCCATCTACAACCAAAATATAGAAAACAACCATATTCATATCATTGTAAGTAATCAAGATGAGAAAGGAAAAGGAAAGAAAAAAAGAAAGCTACGACCTAAAGTTGTCTATATTTTAGTAATTATATTAGTAATCACACCTCATCTGGTGCAATAAGCAGTACCTGATGCAGTTCCTTTTCTCTCAAATTGTGGCTGGATGGGCATTAATTTGATTGATTGAAGATCAGAAAAGGAATTCATAAGTTTTACTTCAAGAAAGAAATGAATTGAGCTAACATATGTTACACTGTTGTCTCTAGCAGAATTAAGAGCTCTTAGCAGTCTGTCTAGCTGTCACATAATCAGTACCATTTCTTAATAGATTAAGAAAACAAAATGCAAATTTAATCAAACAATTATTATCAAAATAGTCATCTTTCTGAACCTAGTAAGCATTCTGTTTTCTCAATTTTTAAAAATTGGGTTATGATTGGTCTATCCACCAAATGATCCAGCATTAGTAAATAGAGAACCAAGAGGAAGCCCATAGGTAACTGAAAAAATCTCTTTACATTTTTAGACGATTTCTGTTATCTCCATTAGGAATTTCCCTTGAGCATTTTCCAGTGTCCACATCTTCAAAGCATACAATCATGTTTTCTGCAAACAAAAGAGCACACATTAACTTAACAGTTACTGGTCAACAATGTATATCAAATATGCAGTAAATATACAACTAAATCAGGCAACTAATGCAAGTTTTTGAAATCAAATGATTATAAAAAATGAGAGGAAGTTATTGGTTGATGCAGAATTATATGTCTATCCTAAAAGGTTCCTCTAACAGAGGCTGCATCATCGGTTGATTTGGGATGACATGAAAAGAAATTGAATGTCATTTATATTTACCAAAAACTAATTTGCTCTCAGTGTCAATTTGCCCTCAGTGTCGACGTAAAGAAAAAAGTAATTGCATTTTACATGGCAGAAGTAAATTACCACAGGAAAAACTATCAGTATAAGGAAATTTAAAGCAAGACTTTATGAGTTAAAGTGTAACTGAAATGTAGAGATAAAAGATTGCTGCCTATGAGAATTAAAAATGCATTATGATGGAATGGAATGATCTTTTACTTGTTGCATATCATAATTACAAAGTTCATAAGTAGATATAGGAGAGAAATATGAATCACATGTATTAGAATTAGCAACTAAAACATGCTAGCAAGAAACAAGGTCATAATAGACATACCAGGCTTAATATCTCTATGAGTAATATTACGATCATGACACGCCTTCAGAGCCAGTAACTAGTCAAATTAAAACAGAAACATACAAGACACTAGTCAGGTAAAAAAGGAAACAAACTTGACAAGGCAAAATAAGTATAAAGTAAAACAAGAAATTCCATAGCCAACATGGATGTTCTCTAAGACTCCTTGATCCAACAAGTTTTCCTACATTTTAACCAAATAAAAGCATAAAACTAAAAGGAATGACAATGAGAAAAAATGTTCCATGAAAAGGACATCAGTGTGCAATATCAGTATGAAGAAATGACCTAATATATAATATCAGAACATTAAGTCTATGACAATTATACCATCTAGATCAGATTGGCTTGAGCTCAAGTTTGAACAAGCTCAATAAGTAAATAAACTAGCTTGAACACAATTAAGTTTGGCTTGGCTCGTTTACACCCCTAATTGCCTAACACATGTATAGGCATTAGAAAATCAACTGAAAAATATATGGACAGTGGATCACTTTGTCAGGCCCAATGCAGGGTAACTCTTGTTTGATTGTCTATGCAGACTGTGCTGCAGCATTAAGAGAACATTCCACCAACAGTACTTGAATTTGATGATTCAAAGCTTATGCTTGTGTTCTAACTAAAAAGATGATGTCAAGGTAGCACGGATGCCTTTAAACTCTGAGATATTACCCACCAATTCAGTAATTCAATATCAGAGATATAAGCAAGTGTTTGCCAAAACTAAAGCAGAAATGTACACTTCTTCAATATTTCATGGACAAATAGATGAAATTCTTTAAGTAAATAATTTGCCCAAAATTAACAGAAATCAAACACTTCTATAGAGAGGCATGCCTCAAGGATATTTCTTGGAAGGAGACAGTTCTATTTTTATGCTAGTTCTAGCTTGATGGTCATAATCAATGGATATATAGCAGTAGATTGCTGAAATAATGCCTATGTTGTGGACAGAATTGACATGAAAATTTGTTCTTAATATATCTGTAAAAAGTAAAACATGTTAGTGGTGCAACTAGCAACGTGGCCAATATGTTTACAAGAAATATGACATGTATAGTGCTAATGAAGGGAAATTAATAGAGAACACAAGAAATATTCACACACCAATTGCCGTATGAGATTTTTCATTCCCATTTGCCCATCTTGTGTCATCCTTAACCAATGCCACCACGAAGAAGGACGTAATACTTGCACATTCCTCATTTTTCCATCTGTCTCCTCAGTTGAGAATAATTTTGTTTCTTCTGCTGTATATATTAACTTCGATAGAGACAACCCTTCATTCTTAAAAACAAGCCATAATTCCTTGGATTCTGACTCAAATGATTCTATATATCTAGCTATATTATTTAAACCTTCTTCATAGCTAACTCTGTAATTTCTGGGTTTCGCATTGAACATATCATTCATGGCAGCAGCACATGAATTATTGTTTTGACAAAAACCAAAGGAATCAGATTGCATAGGATATAAGGTCATCTGTGATTCTCCAACAGTACCCACAAGAGACATAGAAGCATTTAGAAACAGTTCCCCAAAGTACTTTTCACGCAGTCCACTCAAATAAGCATTATTTCCTCTCTCCACCTAACAATATATCAGTAAGTCAAACTTGCAAAGTTCACATATAAGAAATGTAAAAATCTACACAAACAATAATTTTGCATCAAAGAAATAATATGAAAAATAATCCGGTGAAAAATCCGCAACCAAAGTAATATATTTCTTTCTCAAATAAAGCATAATGTCCATAGTACTTACTAAATTCGCAACACAATTCTTTTAGAAGCTACTCTGCTGTCAGTCAAAAAGATAATCTGCCATCTTAGTTGAACTAAGCATAGCACAAGCAAGATACTGTCTAGTTACAGAAAATTTTTTATTACAGAGATCACCAAAACTAAGATACCGGTGGGAGACTCAAGCACTAGGCTTCCATCAGGCATATGCCATAAAAGTACAAGACTTCAATCATACACTTTGGTCATACTAAGATGCCATGTGAAGAAACATAACATTTAGGAAGTCCAAGAAAATATTCATTGCATGAATTAGTATAGAAAAAAATACATTAGCAGTCATCAAAATAGTTGTAGGAAAGTTCTATGATTAAAACTTTCCTGGGATTCCATTCGACCTCGGTTTCAATTATCAACTTGTTTCTGACTCTTATAATTTAGGTTAGAGGCTATGTTAGTTCACTTATATTCAGCAACATTTTCCCCTGTTTAAAAAACCAAGGGCGCACAACAAATTACTAACAAAAATAAAGCATAAGTTCAAATATTCAGATCAGGTACATGAATGCATCATTCAATTCTATGTAAACTATACTGCCAATTCTAGGTGGCGTTTGATTCACTCCTAGGAATCAGAATGGGAATGAGTATCATAGATTATGGAATGGGAATGAGTATGAGTTTGGATATCATTTTTGAAAATAATGTTTGATTAGTTGAATATTTTTAATTGGAATCAACCTAAATTTTCTTTTTTTACCCTTAGAGGAAAATAAGAGAAAAAATTAGATGTGAGAGAAAATTGAATGTCAGAGAAAAATATGATGAGAGAGAAAGTGTGATGAGAGAGAAAGTATGATGGGAAAAAAAGAGTGGGAAAGTGTGGTGAGAGAAAATGGGGAGAGAGAGTGTGATAGGAGAGATTGAGGAGAGAAAAAAGTATGATGAGAGAGAAAATGTCTTGAGAGAGAGTGTGATGGGAAAAAATGAAGTGAGGGAAAGTGTGATGAGAGAAAATGAGGAGAGATTGAGGAGAGAGAATGATGAGAGAGAAAGTGTGATAGGAAAAATGAAGAGAGGGAAAGTGTGATGAGAGAAAATAAGGAGAGAGAGAGTATGGTAGGAGAGATTGAGGAGAGAGAAAGTATGATGAGAGAGAAAGTGTGATGAAAAAAATGAGGAGAGAGTGTGTAATGGGAGAGAAAATGCGATGAAAGAGAAAGTATGATGTAAGAGAATGAAGAGAGAAAAAATAAGGAGAGAGAGTGTGTGATAGGAGAGAATACAGGGAGAAAATGGTAGAGAATGTGTCATGAGAGAAAGTATGTTGAGAGAGAAAGTATGATGAGAGAGAATAAGGAGAGAGAAAGTATGATGAAAGAGAATAAGGAGAGAGAAAGTGAAATGAAAGAAAAATTGAATAAATATATTAAGGGTATTTTTGTCCAAAACTTTAATTTTCATTCTCATTCCTATCAAAGCCCAAGGGAAGAGGTGAGTTTCATCAATACCCAAGTTTTGGGGTTTCATTCCAAAATTTGGATTCTATTCTCGTCAATCAAACACAAGGTTTGGGAATGAATCCATTCCCTCATTCCCAAACCCCTAAACCAAACGCCACCTAAGGTAGAGTTTGGTTAAATGATGGGAATGACTATGGGTATGAGTTTGATAGGAATGTGGAATGAGAATGAGAATGGGAATGAAACCCACCTAGTTATATGGGTTTGGCTGATTCCCATAAATTTGGAAATCATTCCTAAATTAGCATTCTCAAACCCACAATCCAAACACTATCTTTTACTATCATTCCATTCCTTCATTCCCAAACCCACCAACCAAACACCCCCTAAATCTTTTGATCACTTTTTAACTAAATATTGCTTAAGAAGATCTAGACTAAGTTCAGGATTCATTGTAGTATTGCCTAAATGTAATTAGCAGTTAGCACCCTACATAGAAGAGATGTTCACCAAAGTAGTTAACAAAAATTCTACCAATTGAAAACTTTATAAACCAATACCTAGCAAGTTCTTCTACAATAAATCTAGAACAAGGTACAAAAAAAAGTAAGATAATGGAGCATGAATAAAAAGGCTGATTTATTAACTCATGACCGTATGAATCTCTCAAGTTCTTTGACATTCCAAATGCCCTTAACTCACTGAATGTCTGGGGAAGCAAAACGATTCAAATTTTCTCTCACTGAAGATACTGAAAAATTAAACAGACAAAATAAGTGTGCAGAGTATCTTACCATTATCCTTTTCAGAATGAACAGATTGTCATCATTCTGATCAGAAAAGCAACGTTTATTAGATGAATTAGTGTTTGCATTGCTACTACACTTAGATTCCTCCATTTCTATAGTGCTAGCAAAATGATAGAACATTTTGTGGCTGCTTTTGTATGCATCATTATCCAAGGAACAATTCCAGTGAAACGCCAACCAAACTTCACCATAAGATCCACGATCAAACCTTCTCTTTAAAACATATCTAAGACATCAGATATATTTGAAATAAATAGTAGAGCTAGTTAGGAAAATATAACAAAACAACAAAAAACAGAAAAGGTAGAGAGCCAAGTGTTCTGACAGAATAATAAAAAAACACTCAGTGGCAAAGATGCATAGCAATAGTTAACACATAAAGTAATTACTAATTTAGGGATGGGTTCAAGTCCATTCTCTTCCTACTTATTCATCCACCAGTCTAAAAATTGAGCAGTCATGTTATAGACTCCCCATTCTCTTTTCTGTAAATAGGCTCACATCAAATTACTATGAACTTAGCGTTTGGTATAAGTCCATTTTCTTCCTCATTCACCAAAATTGAGTGGTCATGTTATGTCCTCCCCTTTCTCTGTAGATAGAATTGCATACAGCATCAACTTAGAAATTTATGGATCCAAAACCTTTGTGCCATGAAAAACTTACAAGAAACCATTATAAACTACAATTCACTAATTCAGGCATAACCATACTCAAAGTTCCTTCTCCACAGAACTTTTGCACATAAAATGTCACTGCCAGAAAAAAAATTAAGTGATAATATTTGTGTCACTGCACAACAAAATGGAATGGTAAGGTAATCTGCTGAAGGATGCAGATGCCGGGAAGACACTATTATAGTAAGCTAACATACCTTAAGCTGGACTTGCATATAATTTGTAGAAGAGCTATTGTGAAAATATAACTTATCTTTGTTTATGTGAGGCTAGTTTTGTCTAAGTTTAAATTTGAATTACGGTGCCTTGTAGTATGTCCATATCAAAATAGTTGGCACTAACATGTTTTTTTTGTTGCCATTGCTACAATTTATATCCATGCTCCATTCCGATCACACCACTCATTTTCACTTCAAGATAAGTAATGGTGTGGTTGGCCACAATAGCGGTCATACCCAAACAGTGGGACTAACACATTTAGTCGTTGATACTGTTGCTTCATATGTCCATGCTCCATCCCAACCACCATAGCTCATTTTCACCTCGTGATAAATAATGGTGTGGTTGGCCACAAAAGTGATATGGATGTGTGTGCATGATGCACCTCATCTCCCCAAAGCCACAACCACCACATACAAGTCAATGAAGAGAAGAGAGACCTGGATATTCAAAATCCAGCAATATGTTTTTGACATCAGAAAGGATTTTCAACATGCATATCAAGGATGTCGGAATTGCAAAAAGATTTCAATTACCATTTGGTTCTCCACCTCTAAGGAACCAAAAGATTCAAGATTCCCGTTCTTTAAACATAACAAAAGCAGGTCCACACCTTTCCCAAGCATTCATAGCATGACAACACAAATTAGGTAATAAGCAAAAATTAAGAAAGTTTTTCCATTGAGCAAGAATGAGAAGAGATACCTAAAATTAGGTAATTTGTATCCAAATGACTCTGAAGATTCAGTTCTGATATCACTGTAAGGGATGGAGTCAAGCAAACCTAGAAAATTGACAAACACATCAGGACTAGTGCATTGGCCCCTGTCTCCATCATGGATCCCAAAGTGCCAGCATAGTTTCTGGTCATTATAAAGTTTCAATGGCCCTCCACCTAAGCATTCCAAAGTGACAGAAAAATTCAAAATACATAAGAAAGTTCGTAGTTGTCTGAGAAGATAATGCATGATATGTAAATAAAAGCCACTTAAAATTGTGGCAAACAGCACATTAACCCCCAAAGAAGTCTAATTATGCTCATCCTAAAAGGCAATTGTCAAAAATTGAAAAGGTACACGTTCCATATGGGAAAAAAAAACAAAATAGAAAGACAACCAAGGAACACTTAATCCAAAATCAATGTTCAATGTGCAGAACCTCAAATAGAAAGCAAATGACATGTAAGTCACACTGTAGAAGAAACTTAAAGGATGAAAAATAGCACATTAACCTCGTATAAATCTAACAACAATCATCCAAAAGACAATTGTCAAGAATTGAAAACGTAGGGAGAAGAAATACAGGAGAAAGGACCACTAAAAAACCAACAAAGGACCACCAAATCTCAAACCAATATTCGATATGCTGGACCTTGGCAGTTGCTGTGTATGAATTATGAAATGTGAAACATGTAGGAAAAAGCATCAAGTCTGGAAATAACTGATCCTACACAGTTCCTAAATTTTAAATATATGGCCTGCCGAATGCAGAAATATAACATACATATATGGAGAATTAAGAATGTTTAGTAAGATAATTATGTGCCAAGACTTGAGAAACATATATAAAGTTCAGCAGAGAGTAAATAATATAAGAAAAGGTTACTATAATTCAAAATATTATAACCATCAAAATAAAAAAAGGAAAAAAGTATCAACATGTTTCTTAGTATCCACAAATATAAATGATAAGGAAAAAAGAAAAAGAAACACCTGGTAAGTAACATATAGGAAGCTACAATGTCATAGTTACTTGTTTGTAATTAATATATATTAGTTAATCATCATCTTATTTTATTTGTATTAATCCAAAAACGTGAATGAGAGCCTTGGCACAACAGTAAAGTTATTGTCATGTGACCTAGAGGTCACGGGTTCGAGTTGTAGAAATAGCCTCTTGCAAAGTAAGGTAAGATTGCGTATAATACACCCTTCCCCGGATCCTGCATTGGTGGGAGATTCGTACACCGGACTGTCCTTTATTAATCCAAAATTGTGGCTTTGAATTTACAGGTAGCCAGGTATGCAAAAGCTACTCTTGATCACATAAATTGCATTTGACAGAAGAATTCCTAGTGTGCCACGTGAATAACCCATCAAACCAAGACTTTGAAAAATGGAAGTTTAGTTATTATGCTTTTACTTTAAATTAGATGCTCTAAAATTGAGGATTATTTCCCATAAATGGTTGTGAAATGTTGATCTACACCATTCTGAAATACTTATAGAACCTAAATATAGTAACCTAAACTGGTTAACCTATTACAACTTTAGATAGAAATGATAGCCAGAAAAGATCATGGGAATGTATGTTCTCATAAATCAAAATTTCAATGTTTTGTGAATAGGGAGGAATGACTTACTATGAAATGGTACTTCTGAGTCAATTAATGAGCCATGATCTCCACGATTTTGAAATACTTTTGGTGATTCAAAAACATAATCTGTGTGCTCGTTTAGATTTTCTGACAGATAGAAACAACCAAGTTTCCTCTGTTCTGTTTCAACCTGCAATAAGAGTGAGTACAAATAACAGTTAAGCTAGAATGAAGGATGCATTTAAGTTTGAGGGGAGCAATACGATCAAAAGCTCAAGGTTCTAATCATTTAATTTTTTGACACACTATTGAATTTGTGTTAAGTAAAATAAACCATACAAATATACCTTATGCAGATCCCACTACCTAAACAAATTAAACTCTTCATGAACAAAATGACTAAAATAAGTAGATTATTAAGTGGCTGACAGTTACAGAACATAGAACTGGCATGTATCAGCATTTTTCCACACAGTTTGCATACAACTTGCAAAAATGGAGAATAAATGAAAATGGATAATACAAATTTTAGAACTGAATTCTCACCAAAAACCTATTGAACTTTGATAATATCTGGTTCGAATATTCAATAGATATGACACCTGAAGCACTTGCATCATTTTCTAGCAATATTGGCAAGAAAAAAATGAGAGTTTATTAGATTTAAAGAAAGAGAAGAACTCAAAAGGATATCTTAAATGCTACAGCAGCTGCAAATGGTATAATATTAATAAAGCTAATAATTAAAACAATTACCAGAAATTGTGCACTACCTAATTCTTTCAGCAAATGCAGCGATGATGAACCAGAGGTTTCTTCTACATTAAACTCATTTTCCACATAAATTCTAGGTATACTATTAGGTTTTAGAGGAATGACTACAGCAGCCATGTTGTCGATGGCTCCCCTTTCAAAAGCAGTATTAACTAAAAGATCAGCCAAAGAGTATGGCATGTTGTTGATATATTCCAAGTGTGCATTAGCTTTTACTTTCTCATACCATAACAGATCACAAACTTCTTGCATGGTAAGCTTTTCAAAGACTCCATCAGATGCAGCAATCAGATAAGTGTCATTCATTGTTATGTGTTGCCAATCTGTTACCTCAGGTGTAGAGACCACGCCATATCTAACCATGATCAGGAGCAACACTTGGTGAGAGATGATTCAAAATGAAAATTAAAGTACAAAAATATCAAACAGAAATAACCAATAAAACTAAAAAAAACAATTTTAAAATGCTGATATTGCTACATTTAACTATCTAAAATACTGATTAAAGAATCTAGAATATACTTCCCTGAACCATCAGAAACTTGTCCAATGCATACAAACGAAGAAAATGTTTGTGGGATTTCAGACATGAGAAACCATAAGGATGAATCCGACCATATTGAAAGATATTTCATAGGCCAAGTCAAATAAGATTTCATCACAATGACTGTTAAAGGCTATGATATTATTTCAGAACTAAGACGGTCATTCTCCATTCCATGGCTTGCAAGTTAAAGAATCAGTTTAACTTTGAATGAACAATTATTTGTACATACAGATCATGAGCCTTTTTTCTTTTTAATTTTACCTGTTGCTCTGATTGTTGGTGCAATATCCCTCAGGTCAAGGTTGACCTGGGTGACCAAGCTGAGTCTTGGTTTGAGTTTAGATGTTTGACAATAAGAAATTGATTGAAGAAGAGCCTGTGCTGACGGAACATTGCACTTTTCTCGTCGATGTCCCGAAGTCTGCTATGGAGAAACACGAAGCTTCGAAAACGGGCTGTGTTATGAAGCGGGACGAACCTTGGCTAGTGAAAGTCCGCGGGAAGCCTGCGTAACCCGCAGGCCGGCTGTGAAGGAGTCCCGCGAAACCCTAGAAAACGGTGCGCTGAGGCCGAAAGTCAGCGAGTGAGTGGCTTAGGCGTGGTGAAGCTAGTGGCTGTCCACTAAGTGAGTGAGCTAGTGTCATGAAGCAGAGGCAGGAAAAAGTGACATCGGACGTCTAGCGAGACCGGAGGAACGTCGGTGATCGTGGGTAAGGTGCAAGAATCATGTATCCTTGACCGCATTGTTGGATGAACTGGCATGAATGAAAGGTCTATGGGTCGAAGGATTGAAGTCGAACGGTCTTGTGGTCGACTGACGGACAAACGTACGGATGGTATGCATATGCTCAGGTTGACCAAGGTCGACCAACTTGGTGGACCGATGAATCGATCCGCTCCTGAGAACAGATCACCAGTCGATAGACAGACGGCTTCCGTCCTGCGAACTCGATCGATTCCGCGATCGATTCGATCGGATTCATCATCGGATCGGATGATCATTTGAGCAGGGCCATACCAGTTTGGCTGCCAGCGGCCCAATCGATCACTGTGTGCTCGATCCTCCGGAGCAGGCGCTGCATGATCCAAAGCCTCCGCGATCGGGCTCCCGTCCGAAGAGCACGGACGACGATCGGGATCCCGAATCGGGAACGATAAATCGGCGGATAAATAAAGGCGTGATTCTTTCACGCACCGCTCTCATCTTCGGATACGCCATCTCAAAGCTCGCGATGGCCGCTCCCTTGGCTTCCGAGGCCTCCCGCTCTCCTCTCCGAGCGGATCGAAAGCAAGAAGAAGCTAGGTTAGGGGTTTTGATTAAGCTCAGGCTTGTTTAGGATTGTTCTTCCCTCCTCTAACTTGTCGTCAGAGTCTTCAGTCTTCGCCCCGCTTACCTGGAGGTGTTTCGTAGTGGAGAGGTGGCGGTCAGCGTGCGGGTGGATCCTGATTAGTCACCCTTTGAGGTGGATGATACATCTAGTAAAAGTCCTTGTGTCGCGTATTTGTATTATCGATTTACACGATATTCGAAACAATCAACCTTGAGCGATGATACGACCGGCACAGGCGCGACGAGCTATTCACCCCCCTCTCTATTTACTACTCGGTATAGGTCGAGCAGCATCTTCACCTGGGAATCATCATCACGAAGGGTCAGATAACAAGAAAAGCTAGAGCTGGGTGAAGAAGATTGCAGCAAAATTCAAGTTGATTTTATCAAGCTCTCGACAGATCTGATCAGATGCAAACCCAACGGACTTGATTTTTGGCTCCACATTCATTATCTAGTTGACTAAGTCGATTCTCGAAATCAGAATCAAATTTTTTACGATGGAGATAGGACAATGGTCTCGGAAGTTTTGAAGCCACGATTCGGCAAAGTACTCAAAAGGAGCATGGAAAGACCAAATCCAAAACCCATCAATGTGAGGCGACGATGACCAGTTGACTGCTTTGGTCAATTTATCAAGCAACATCTTGGAACAATGGAGAGTTTGAAGACGCAAGGAGCGTTGGAAGCGAATCGGCGAATTCAGTTCATGAGATCCCTCCATGCATTCTTGCAGAATCGAGGAGAATCCAAAGAGGGCGACTCACGATCAGAGCCGACACCAGAGGAGGACGACTGACGCGGGAGACCTCCGCAGAAGAAGTTCAAGTTTATCTTCTTGGGGAAATGAATGAATGCACGGCAGCGGAACGCAAGGGAGGGCATACTCCGTTTTATTATTGCAGTGAAGAGCCCACGCTCTGAGAGAGAGCGATCATCGTGACACGATCAGGAGGAAAATCCCGTCCAGGCCAAAGACGAAGAGATCAAGAAGTACTCAGGGTCAAGAAAATCAAACGGAGGAGAATCAAGATCGGATCAAGAGGAAGCTTCTACCTCCGGAAGAGATGAAGAAGAAAGTATAAAATATTTCATTAAAATAAAATCATATTATATGCTCTAGAGGTGTAGGGGTCTGAGATAGAGTGCCTAAATCTGGCCCGAAGGGCCAAGAAGAAGGCCATGGCACAGGTGCCTGGCAAGCGCTCGCGCGGAGGAGATCATCCTCCTGACCAAAGAAGAAAGGAAGGCGGAGAAGGGTTATATGCTTCTTTCTGAACATCAGGGTTCATCATCAACTCGAGGTGAAAGAAGATGGTCAAGGCTCAAGGCATTCGCTCGGGGAGCTCGGTAAGAGAGGTAACATTTTCAGTACCTTTACATTATGGTAAAAGCGTATGATAATTCTAACTTATATCATTTTAATGCTGTTACCATGTTTTGTGAAATGTTAGCGTGATATGTTAAAGAAGAAAACGTAAGCTACTGTTCAACCCCCTACTAAGGCTGAGCGTGGTAAAAAGTCTGGCAGCAGAACTAGGATTTTTGGAATCTGGAGCCCGAGAAACAAATATGTCAAATTAATCAAATGAAAAATCTAAAGCTAAGGACTGTGATAGAAAATCAAGTCTCGAGGTCAAGACTTGATAAATGGAAAAGACCCAAAAAAGGATGGAAAATATCCTAGGGCAAACTGAGACGTGGGTGACAAATAGCTAGTCTAGGTCTAGAGCAATAGGAGTCATCATAATCTAATGGCCAGGTTTCGGATCTACTGAGCAAGTGCCAATGATTCTACACTAGTTCCATTGGACGAGGGTCTAGCCAGCTAATACTAGGGAAGTCCCTAAGAGTATGCAATAAATGTGACGCGATCTAAGACTTACAAAGTTTAAGAAAGTCACAAAGTTACAAGGGAGCTATCCTAGAGTCGATTAGAAATAACCAGAATGCGCTTCCCACAACCTTCAGCAAGATGTGTGAGTGAAGTTATCCAGTAGTAGTGCACCTAAAGCATCCAGGAGCAGATAGTTCTAGTTCAATCCCGTGACGGTAGTAGAGTGTCAACACTATTGTGGGTAGTTAACCCGACTGGGAAGGAATCAATCGGAGCAGCTTTTCGAGTTTGTTCTCAAATGAAATGGAACACTATCATTACTCAAAGAGTAAAAATGTGTCAAATGGTGAAAATTATTTTTATTCTTAAAATGCGGCAAAATTAAAACCTGACCTTGAAATACAGTCGATTTGGTATTCTCGAAATTTCGTAATGCAATCCGCAATCCGGCCTTGTAATCACTTCTGAGGAAAACGGAATACGCCAACATTCGAGACGGCGTTGATTTTTTCATGTCATTAAATCAATAATTAGAAATGCCAACTAAGCTGCGCATCTCTAGCTAAAGATCTCTCAGAAAAACAATCTAGTTTTAAGGTTAGAGTTTAAGAGCAAGACTTTAATACTTTAGAATGGAATCTGGTTATTATATAATTTATTTTTCGCCAACGATGTCATCATCATCTACTTTTCGTATATTGAATTGTTTTAGATAGATGAAACCAAATACCGTATTGCATACGTCGTTCACGACATTCATACATTATTCATTTAGTAATAGATATTTTTAAATTATTAGTATTTTTCAAACCTTCAATTTTATTATTAAGTTTAATCTTTAAACTAGGATAACGGCATTTAACAACAATTATTGACAAGCTGACATCCTAGTGGTCATAATAATCAGAACGCCCAGCCTGAGCCTATAGTGTCGTGATAGATTGAAGGTAAGGCAAATACTCTATCGAGACTATACTGTACAGTGACTCAGTGATCAGATGTAGATAGATTATTATCTGAGGATAGACAGCGAGATGTTAGATTGATGAAACAAAACTCAAATGTTGATTTAGTGCTTCTTTTGAGTTTTTAGGTTCATCAAAACACGTATGTGTTTTCCCCATCATGGGAGAAAAGCTAAATACAAAGACAGTACGTCGTCACGCGTTACATGCGATGAACACATGGATATTCGGTTTTGAAAATGTTTTTAAAATGTTTTGGAAAACCTTGGTGAAGGCTATTTTTGATAGTAATCATCATTGAATAGTTATAAACTTGAAGAAAACACTAAAGTTTTTGCAAGTTTTCAAGTTTGTGTCAATCTTTAAAATATGATGTTTTTTCATAGAAAGCTATTTTTCCATGATTAAGTAAAGTATACCTAAATAATGTCTATACAATTTCTGATTTGGATTTTTCAGAATTTTCTAGGGGTTTCGGTTTT
This sequence comes from Zingiber officinale, assembly GCF_018446385.1. NCBI lineage: Eukaryota > Viridiplantae > Streptophyta > Magnoliopsida > Zingiberales > Zingiberaceae > Zingiber > Zingiber officinale. The sequence goes on from NC_055998.1 coordinate 75,960,794, forward strand.
GGTGGTAAATGGAATTTCAGCAACTATCAAGTCCTCGATCGATCCATGGATCGATTGTGGATCGCGAATCGATCTCGCAATTGTCGATTCCGATTCATGACGAAGCGTCCGGTCCGGATCGGTTCGACGGGTCGAATCGAGAATCGATCGCTGGATCGAGTCTGAAAATTCATCGATTGAACCAACTCATCGATCCAGTTTGCTGAAGCTTGACATTGCATGCTCTCAACCTCTCAGTCTAAGGTAACCATTCCAACCCTAAAATACGTCATACATACAAAGAGTGTTCGTCGTGTAAACCAGGACGATTGGTTAAGGAAGGCCTGAAGTTAGGTTGAGGTTTGTTTCAATTTTTGAATATTTGAACCTCAAACTTCTAAATTTGGGTTCCTAAAGGTTTAGGGATTCCGAGTCATTGTTGGTGTAATGACAGAAGTCACCACCATGTCTTTAGGGGGAGGGACTCTTTAAAGACATGAAAAATTATTTTTCATGAACCTTGGAAGGTGGTTAACCTTCTTTAAAGAAAATGCTTATGGATGAGCTTTTGAACTTGAAATGGGGGGTGGATATCCTCATTATTTCAGGCGGAACTCGCAGTGGTTGATAATGCCTGTGGAGTACGTCGTTTATGCACAAGAAGTTAAGATAAATGAAGCGGTACGTATGGACCTTCTTCTCGGTTTCATCGTCACAACAGACACGATCATGTCTCGCAGTGACGCAAGTGCTGACGCTAACTCTGGAGAGTGTGTCGCCAACAAAATTTGTCGATTACCCAAAATGTGGTGTACCAATTGGGGCAGTCGGCGTTCACGATCTAGGCCCCACGAGAAGTCTGACCTACTGTTAAGTGTAGCGTGGGAGAGCAATTTATATGTTCGATTACCTAGTGGCTAATCGAAGGCTATGGATTGTGCTATCAGGATTTACTACTCGCGGTATGATCCGGTCGAGTGCCACACAGCTCGGTTCGACGAGGATCAAAGGAGAGTCTCGACAGTCTGTAGTCGAGTTAGTTTATGTTATATAAATTCGATTCAAGAGAGTGTCAAGAGCGAGTAGGATGATACTTGATACTTGTCGGAGTGGTGTGTCAGGCGGTATACGAGCCAGGCAGGTGGAGGAGTGGTGTCAGAAGAGTAGAGAGCGAAACCCTTGTTCGAAAGTCTGGGAAAGAGCGCGCGTGAGGCCGTGAAAACTACGGGAAGGATGAAGGTTGTAAAGAAAGTCACAGTGAGCGCCAGTGATGCGGGAAACTCAGTGGCGTAGGTGAAAGTCACAGTCGGTCACCGTCCCGTGAGCAGCCAGGGATCGATCATCCGTGTCGAAGTCCGGCATGGACGTGGTGTTGGAAAGAAGAGGTTCCTGGATTCGAGATCGATATTGCATTGCAGGAACAGGTACAAGTAGAGGAAGGGTGACCGGGTTTAGTGGCGATGTGTACCCCACAGTCGAGGTCGAGTTTCCGATGTCGAGAGGCTCGAACCGGTTGAGGTCGAATTGCGTATGTCAATCGATCGAGGGTCAGATCGATACAAGGCTGCGATGGGATCGATTCAAGGTGGCCCGTCGGCTAAGATCGATCAGATCCGATTGGATCCGAGACGCCTTAGATCCGTTCCAATCGATCGCGTGATCAGATCGACGCTGGTCGCTGCGGATCGATCGGTGGATCGCTCGATCAGGGATGGAGCATCAGCTGATGGATCGATCGTTTCCGTAGATCGAGCGCCCGTAGCACGAGATCCACTACCTGATGGATCGAAAATCGATGTGGTCAATATCATCGGACCTGGACGATAAAGGCCGGCGCGCTCGTTTCGCTTGAGCTCTTCACCGCTTCTGATCCGGCCATTCCTTGCCCTCCGCGCGGCCTTCTCGTGGATCACTTTCTTCGAAGCCTCAAGTCAGAGAGCGGATCGAAGGCAGAAGAAAGCTAGGTTAGGGTTTCTTGTATTCAAGAATGCTAGTTTCAGCTTGTATTTTGTTTCTTCTTCTTGTACGACCAAGTCTGTGGGCTTCTCCGCCCCTCTCAGAGTTACCGAGAAGGAGGGCGCTTCGTAGTGGAGGGTCGCGTGTGGATCCTTGGATTAGTCACCTCCTTCCGAGGTGGATACAAAACCTAGTGTTAGCGTGGTTGTCAGATTTGTCGATTTTCCTCACGCCGTATATTCTTCAAGAAACAATCGAGCGGCGGACACGAGCATGCAGCATCACGAGAGTTATTCACCCCTCTAGCTACTTTGGTCCCGCATGTGAACATGACCTTTAGGATAGATAAGTAATGCTAGATGGTTAGAAATATCATCCAAGAAATAGAGGATAATGATCCATCTATTGCTATATTTAGGAAGAAGAGGACAATGGACACTTTAGAGATAAGAGAATTACTTTTTAAAGCCAATGTCACCTATAGCCCGAGATACAGCCAACTGACCATTCACCCTAGCCACACCAGCCCACTCAACAATGTGCCCACCTGCAGCTTCAATTCGGCTTCTTTCATCTTCTCTATCAGCATGATGGTCCACAGTAAGCTCTTTAACATAATAAACTGGTTCACTTTTTATTGCCAACTTCAATAGTCTGCGCTCAGCAACAGGGAGTATAGCACCTTCATTTCTTCGTCTCATTAACCTCGACAAGTTACCTACGATATACAAGAATAATTATTTTGTTTAGAATAATTATCAGATTACTTCAATACCTATTGTCTTCATATATCAATTGCTACAGGAATAACTTCACAAGACAATGCAACCGGCCTGAGTGACTGTAACTGATGGATTAGTAAGTTAACATGTCCAAAAAAAATGTTAGCTTGGTTACTCTGCATTAAAACTGATTTTCAAAGGGAACCAGAGACAAAGTATTGAACCAGTTTTCAGTAAAATGGTATGCAAAAGAGAGGAATGTAACAAGAAACAGAAACCTCTTCGATTATGACGGTCTGAGTCTTCTGTACACATAAGTATTTTCGAGTCACCAACATTAACAGCCAAAATTTCGCCATTTACAATAAGCACAACAGCAGCAGTAGACCCTGACTCAAAATTATTCTGCAAAGCTTCCTGCAAAGTTATAAACAAGGAGTTTCCTTTAGTCCACAAGAAGCAACACATGAACTACAATGATAATTAAGAATAAAAATCTACAATTGCCTTGGAAAATGTAGCATCAATATCCTGGATTGTCCTCAACAAAGACTCCTTTAGTATCTCCTTATGAAAAGTCCGATCAAATATTCTTGTCGATATCCAGATGGATCTGTGATTTACAATACCATATTATTCAAAAGATTTCTATTTCTAACATACTTAAAATCATCTCAATGATGTGATTAAATAAAAATTAAGGCGAGTAAATTTCAAAAGGACCATGTAACCACATGAATGTAAAAACTGTCATGCTGTGAATTATCAGAATCAGGAAGATCAGGTATTTTTGTTGATTGGACCACTTCAATGCAGTAACTAAATCAATATTTAATTATATATACTATTGTGAGACGGTGGAGAAAGTAATGTGTTCCTCCAATAGGTAGATGTTAGCGAGATGAAGATAATCAAAATTGTAGCAAACCATCCCAGAAAGAAGTTAGAACATAAGGGAGCTAAAAATTAACATAGGATCTGGAAGATAATCAACAGATAGAAAACACAACACAAATTATGAATATGAGAAAAACATGAACAAAGGAAGTAATGGTTAATCTATTGAGAGAGAGTACTTCTCTGTATATTGGTACTGCCATTTCTGCATTTGCAAAGGCCTAACAATTTCAAACGACAAGCCATTCTCTTCATATATCAATTTATGAGTAGATCTCTTCATAGCTGATGAATATATTCCATCCAAAAGGAAATAGAGATGGAGGATAAAGTATTCTAGCAAAAGCTTTGAAGCCATATCGCTTGCCTCGGCCCCGTTATGTCCATCAAAAATAGCTACTAGTCCAACATCAAGCTCCTCAATTCCTTTTCTACCTATTCAATTATAAAACATATGTTGGAAATTAAAATGATGGACCAATTCGCAAGTCACAACTTAGTCAAAAACCATGCAAAATTTATTTTGAGGCCATGTTAGATCTATGGTCACAACAATTCTGAATAAAAGAACTACATGTTTTCCAGTTCCAGTTTAAAACATGCTATAACTTAAAATCTGAATTCATGTTGTTGAGTTTTAGCATCAGTTCATGTGCATTTGTGATGAAAATACAAAGCCTATCTCAAGAGAGTACAGTATAATGTAGTGCAATGTATGACTAGTAAGAAATGACTAGATTTTCAGGCGCAGAATTAGCAAAGCAACCAAATGGTCACTTGCAATCTGTATTACTCTAAATTTTGGTATCCTACAATGAGAACCCCGAATAAGACCAAACGTCGGGTCGAAGCAAAGCGATCGCGTACCGGCGAAAGGGATCCGCATGCCGAGGGCGCAGACGACGCGGTCCTCCTGAGATCGGCGACGGCCTTGGTGCACCGCTGCCTGGCAATTGGACTGCGGGAGGCGATGGCTGTGCGGGAGGAGCGTCCACCTCGGGCACTTGGCCGAATGAAAAACGGCGGGCGCGCCGCCCTCCCTGTAAACAGAGAGGCATGTGAGAGATTCGCCAGAGTTGGGCGGAATCGAGCTGAGGAAGAGGACAAATCCAAAGGAGAAAAAGAAGACGGAAAGAGAGGAAGCCGAGGGAGTAACAGACATTTGATCGGACCGAAAAAGAAGGAGGAAGAAAGAAAAAGGAAAAAGAACGAAGAAGATTAATAAAAGAGTAATTCACAGAAAATTCCCAGAATAAAAAACTTTATTGTTATCTAATAATATTAAAAAATTTAAAAATAAAAATAATTACTCTTACATTTTAAATTAAAATAAAATACATTTTCAATTAAATTGAGCATAATTTTTTTTCTATTTAATATAATTTTTTATTAATTCAGTATCATTTAAAGAGAATCTAGTATATTTTTCTCCAATTGAACATTATTTAAACAGAATTCAATATATTTTTCATCCAATTAAATTAGAGAAAAAGTCGTGCTCAATTTGATTAAAAATATATTAGATTATTCTAATTTAATGTACTTAATTTAAGAGAAAATATACTCAATTTTATAATTTTTTTATATTTAAAAAAGATGAGAGGTAATTAGGTAAATTAATATCTATTATGTTTAATTAGGGAATAGAAAATTGAGAAAGATTTTTTTCTAAGTTAATATAATTCCTTCTAAATTCAGTATTATTTTAAAAGGATCTAGTATATTTTTCATCCAATCAAAATGGGAAAAAGTCATGCTCAATTTAATAGAAAATATATTAAATTCTAATTTAATGTGTTGAATTTAAGAAAAATTATATTTATTTTTAAATGTTTTATAAAAAATATGAAGAATAATTAAATAAATTTATATCAATTATGTTTCCTAAATTTTTACTTGTGAATAGAACTGTATATAAATTTTTCCTTAAAAAAAATCAAATAACCAAATCACCCTCATATGTTTAAAACTATCAAATCAAATACCAAAAATATCCATCTGACTTTCGCCCTAAGGCCATCCACATCAATATCCTCATCCAAAATCTAAAATTTAAGATAAAAGAACTACTTTATTAAATTTAGATATCCATTTTTCACTACATGATACATCAACTTCCCTATAATTTATCATATATTTATTTTTTTATTATTTTTTCTTTTTCCTTCATATTTTTTATTATTAGATGGAGGAAAGAGATAGAGGAGAAAGAAACTTTTTATTATTAGAGGAAGGAGAGAGAAATTTTTTATTATTAGAGGGAGGAGAGAGATAGTATTTTAATGTTTAGGGAATAGAATTCATTATCTAAATTTAAAAAATTGCTATTCATAAAATGTATATTTAGGGAATGAATAGAGTATGATGTTTTTTTAATACAAAATGTAAAATTTAAAATAAAAATTTAATTTAAGGTAATTAATATGAATACTCTCTACTCGTTTGAAACAAGCCAACCGCTTGACCAATTGCGGTCTATTTATTTCAGGTGAGTGAAGAAGCAGGAGGCAGAGTTGAAACGAGCAAACGTCAATTTGTCGCCCACGAGCATTTACCAATGCGTTTCAGATGCAGACGAAAAATCACAGTTAAATTGTCTATGGGGGCATAAATCGGTGTCAAATAATCTCTGTCCGAAGTATCCACGTGTTGAAAAATATTGAGAATTCGTCGCAGACAGAACACTAATTTTATGCGTTTAATTAGGGGTTATTTTTATAACTTTGATTATTCATTTAAAATTATCAATAATAATTTTATTTGATTTAGATATTCGATATTCTAGAATAATATTCCATACTCAATATGTAAATAAAAGGGACATGCAATCAGGAATCAAAACATTAAGATTTTTTTTATTTCCAGATTAACAATTTTTTTTTATCTAAAATATCCTCAGATAAAAGAAAAATGTGAAAAAAAAAAAGCGTAAAAAAAAATAAAAATTATAAAAATTAAAAATTAAAAAAACGTAAAAAATAAAAAAAAAAACATAAAAAATTAGAAAAAAACATGGAAAATTTAAAAAATAGGAAAAACGTTAAAAAAATAATTAAAAAGGTAAAAAATAATAAAAAAAGTTAAAAACATTAAAAAATAAAAAATAGGAAAAATTTAAAAAACAAAAAACGTAAAAAAATAAAAAAAAATGGAAAAAAGTAAAAAAAAAACTTTAAAAAAAATAAAAAACATAAAAAACAAACAAAATAAAAAAATATATAAAAATTAAGAAAAATGTGTAAAAGAAAAAGTAAAAAAAACTAGAGTTTAAATAATAATAATAATAATAATATTATTATTATTATTATTATTATTTTTATTGTTATTATTATTATTATAGCTAGTTTTTGTAACTAAGGGTAATATAGTAAAATATTAAACTAGGTTATTCATTAAAATCTTCAAATAAATAAATTTATTTTTTGCATTACCTAGATTGAACCAAACAATATTTGGTTATATTTTATTTTCCATAACCTTGGTTATGTGATTACCTGATAATCACATAACCAAGATTATACGTGATAACTTGAACCAAACGCACTCTAAGTGTTTTTAATGTATTCGATGGACAAATTAGCGGAGGAGCCGTTCATCCTAAATTAGTCCAGTAAAATTGGAATTATAGCTATTAGACGGTCAATTCGTGACGATGGACAAACTAGTGGCGATGGACAAATTAGGGGAGGACCCGTTCATCCTAAATTAGTCCAATAAAATTGAAACTAGAGCTATTAGACGGGTCAATTGATGGCTATCTAAGTTGGTCTGTGGTGGGCCAACTATTTGACAGGGCAAGGTGGGCCGACATGTCATCTTGGCGGGTTGGAAAATTCCCAACCCAATATAATCCAAAACGGATTGCGGGTTAAGCGGGCTAATCCACCGGGCTATCAAAATTTTTATAAATTTTTTTTAAAAAAAAAATCATATCTTCAACATTTTACTTCAAAAAGATTTCATCAATCAAATGTATCTAGAAATAGATATTTTAAATATAAATGACACAAACAAGTATTCATGTTTGATGAAAAGTACTATTTTTATTTCAAAATTATAACAAAAAAAGATAATAATTTAACATAAATCTTAGTTTACATGTGTTTCTCAACTCGCGGGTCAATCCAAATCCGTCGTGAGCTGACCCCTATGGTCGTGGGCCTAGACGGGTTGGTCTGCGACGAACTTGGATTGATAAAATTCCAATCCAATCTATTTAAATTATTTGACGGGATGGATCAACTCAACCGACTCAATTCAAATTAACGGTTCTAACTGGAACAACTGGATTATAAAAATTAAAAAAAAAAGATTATTTATAGACTCCTAAGTCCCTCATCCCACACAGTGTCTAAAGTTGTCCTTACCATTCAATTTCTCGAATGTTTCTCGCGCTATTTGGTTTCCTTAAGTCCTCTATATAACCTAGCTTTTAAATGCTTTATACAACTCGACACTCGAGTTTCCCTATAGCAACTTGGCTCCCTAAACATAGGGTTATATTGTATTTGACTTGGTTATTTAATTTTTTTTATTAGATATGATCCTAAGACCCATAGTCTTGATAAAAATCCTTCCGCAATTATTTGACTTATTTATTTATTATTAGATATGATCCTAAGACCCATAGTCTTGATAACAATCTGTCCGTAATTATTATCTTTATCCCCAAAAAATAGACAAACAATTGAAACTATAACATTAAGCATTTGGTTTAGGGGTTTAGGAGTGAGAAAATGGATTTATTCCCAAATTTTATATTTAGTTGATGGGAATAAAATTAAGATTTTGAAATGAAACTCAAAAATTTGGGTATTGATGAAACTCACCTCTTACCTTAGGTTTTGATAGGAATGAGAATGAAAAATAAGTTTTGGACAAAAATACCCTTAATATATTTGTTTAATTTTTCTTTCATTTCACTTTCTCTCTCCTTGTTCTCTCTCATCATACTTTCTCTCTCCTCATTCTCTCATCATTACACATTCTCTATCATTTTCTCCCTGTATTCTCTGCCATCACACACTCTTGCTCCTCATTTTCTCTTTCTTCATTTTCTTCCATCACACTTTCTCTCCCATTACACACTCTCTTCTCATTTTTTTCATCACACTTTCTCTCTCATCATACTTGATCCGGTCCGGAAGCTGAGTCAGACGGACCGTCGGGTGAGGTGGAGAGAATGTTGACTGGAGTCGCGACGTCCCGGAGGGAGGTGTGCTGAGATGGCTCTCGTGTTGACCAAGTCTCCAAAAGTCCTCTGGTCAACGATACCTGCAGCCAGCGACCGGGTTGACCCGGCCCCCGGTACCCCGATGCTCGAGGCAGATCCAACGAGTATATGAGTACAAGACTAAGCAATGAAATAATGAACATGCATATGAAATATGAACGAGGAACGTACCGACAGCGTGGTGACGACGGGACCGAGCATCAGCACGTAGCCGGAACCGCAGGCCCGCCCGCAGGTGCAGATATTCGATGCCACGATCCGGACGTGCGAGACTGCAAACCGCGACCATCAGGCCCGCACAGCACGGCCGATGGTCGACCGCCGACTGGACCAGCGCACGGTGCGGTCGAGGAGCCCCGACAGCAACCGGCACCCCGGTTGTGACTTGCCCGGTTGTTGGTAAGCCGCGACATCCGGACAAGATGCCCAAGCCGCAGGTTGAGACGTGTATCCGCCCATTTTAATTGTAAACGTGAACCGCCCGGAGGCTAACCGCGGGTTCATGAGACGGAGGGTTTTAGGGTATTTTTTCAACTAAGGACCGCTTTTGATCAATGGCTATGATTTGTGTCCGTTACTATCAAAACCTATAAATAGAGCTTATTTCATCATTTTTCACACACATCTTCTCTTAATCTCATTTTCGTATTCTCTAATCTCTACCACTTTGCTTTTCAATTACAATGGAGGAGGCAGAGGTGCATCATCTCTCGAGCTCGGAAAGCAATAACGAATCATGGGAGGGACCCCAACATTCAATCCACAGGCGATGAGATCGAAGTCGAATCCGACACCGACACACAAGGAAGTACCGGTATTACTTCTAAGGTTCGGGAACTTCTCCTCTAAAATCTTCTATTTTTACTAAACATTTGGAGAAGGTCACTCTTCCGTCGGGAGAAATGCGTGCAAAATGTAAGCACGCAATGCTTCCTACAGAATATGGACTGACCGTTCTCAAACACAATTATCAAGATTTTCTTCAACTAGCGGTAGTACCGATTCCGGTTTATTTTTATCTTAGGATAATAAATTAAGAGAATCATTAGCTAAATTTGTTTCCGTAGAACATCTTTCTTTTAGTTTTGGATCTAAATGCACATTTGAAGATTTTTGTAAAGAATCTCTTAATCCATGTGCTAAACGTGTTCCTAGGACTACACTTACTCGTACAATTAAAAAATTAGTAAAACAAGGAAAAAAGAATTTAATTGATGAATTTAGTAAATTAGATAATAAAGTTTTTGTTCCGATATTTGGAGTGATCATTGGCAAACACATTCGTATATGAGTGTGACTTGCCATTGGATCGATAACTCTTGGAACCTCCAAAAAAGATTATTAGCTTATAGAGTTTTTGATGAATCACATAATGCTCATAATATCGCACAATTATTATGTTTAATTTTAGAAGAATATGGTTTAACTCATAAAATATTTTCAATATCATTAGATAATGCTAGTTCTAATACCGCTTGTATAGATGATCTAAAATTTGTTTGTCAACCTATTATTGGAGGTTTATTTTTTCATATTCGTTGTGTATGCCATGTTTTAAATTTATGTGTTCAAGATGGTTTAAAAATTTTAGAAAGTTATATTAAACCAATTAAAATTGTAATTTCTTATTTATGGTCTCATCCATCTATAATGAAACAATGGGGTAGGTTTTGTAAAATTAATGGAATGAGACCTAAAAAATTTCCACGCGGAATTCAACATACCAATTATTACAAGATTCATTTCAATATAAAGAATTATTATGTTCATTTTTTTGCACAAAACACTAATGCTAATATATATTTATTTTCACAATAATGTAATATTTGTATTTAGTATTTGAAATTTAAAGTATTTAATGATGGCCAAAACAACCTTCTTATTATTTCTTTTAGAAAATTTTTCTAATATAGTATTAGTTTTAAATGAACATATTAATAATGAATTTATCTCCTTGCATCTTAGCTATGAAAACTAAATGGGAAAAATATTTTTATTTAATTCTAAAATTTATTTAATTGCATTTGCTTTAGATCCTAGATTTAAATTAGAAGTTTTACAAGAAATGTTAACTTTATATTATGATGCTTTAATCACCAAAGATTCTTCTTCCCTGATCCATTAATATTAATATTATATATAATGTTAGAATTTATTTATATGATATTTATAATCAATATTATGCAAAATATGGAACACAAATTAATATTTATTGACAAACTACTAGTAATTTAAAAGCACAACTCTTATTAAAGAACGGACAAAACGTGGGATCCTCCGGTTCAAGTTCCAGCACTTGAGGTTCTGACTTTTGATTTTAATGGGCGGATAGCAAAACTCGTATTATCTTAAAGAGTGGTATCCGCAGGCTCAAAGCTTCCGTTCTCTCCGTGATCGCAAATGAAATTTTAGCTTGAAAGGTCAATCGTATGGCGAGGCAGGAGCGCCAGAAATGACAACATATTAGATGAACGACGATCAACTTTGTCCTCGACCATTGGAAGCCCAACATATCGGACGATTGGACCAGAGCGAGAAAAGAATCCAAGGAATGCAACTTTCAGACGACAGTTGAAGATTTTGATAGGAAGGCGAATCAACCAGACGGAGGAAATGGAAGTGAATGAAACAAAAGGATAAAATGTAAAAAGAACTACGTGGGCTTTGATTCCCCTAAAGGATACGTAGGCAACTTAAATAAGTGCAAGCCCTTTTTTAATAAATTTTAATTTAATTTTTAATGTTTAATGTTTAATTTTTAATTTTTAATTTTTATTAATATATTAATCGTGGTAGTGATTTAGGACGAACAAGTAACCCGAACAGTGAACCGGACACGTGGAAGGTTGTGAACCGTAACCCGCTTGGGCGGTTAAGACCGTCGACGCAAGGCGAAACCATCGGTTCCGTCGACCAGTCTCAAGCCGTGAGCCAAGGGATAAGACAACACGAGGAAATAATATCAGCATCGGACCGAGATGACACGTAGTCGGAGATCGTGCCACAGTGGACACGGGGAGGTCCGACGCAGTGGAAACGATCGGCAATGCCGCCGAGGTCTTGGGTCGGCCAGCGGTAGGACATGAACAAAGCCAGTGGATCGGGACATGTGACCAGCGACGAGACCGAGAGGCGTAATGAGGCATGACCACATAGACACAATCGCGGCCGTGGGCACAACAATGGATCGATGGCTGGCATGTGTCGCTCGTCGACTTGTCGTCCGGATGTCGGATGGAGCATCAAAGCATCTGACCATGCAAACCGGAGTATTCCACGGCGGTGGAGATATCTGTTTCCGAGAACCGTCTGTGGCCAGCTTGTGAGCGATGGTCGATGGCGGTGTGAGGGGTTTATCAGCGCGCGATTACGCCCTTGGCGGGCGGGCGGAACCCGAGCTCGTGGCGGTGAGGTTGGTCATTGTGACGAAAGAAGGAAAGCGAGGCGGGTGTCGATCGAGGTGGGGGCAGCCATTGAGGTGTGCATGAGTAGGGGAGAATCAGTACCGCGATCTCGCGCGAGGGAGAGGAGGCCGGCGGCGATGTTGCAGGGAGGAGAGTGGGCTGTCGATATATCCGGTGGTAGCTCCGTGAGGAGGCAGCAGTGACGCGGTAGCGGCACAGCGAGGGAGCAAAGGGAGAGAAGTGGGCTGTCGATGCATGCGGCGGTGGCTCGGGCTGACCCCGCTGGCGAGAGATCTTGGCCGTCCCTCTCGCTGGCGGCGGCGGCGACATGAGTCGAGGTCGGGAGGTGGTATCACGGGAGGGAGGAGAATCTGTGATAGTGTCGCGAGGAGGCGGGGAAGAAGGGCGGTGAGGCGGCGGCTCAGCGGAAGGCGATCGACTCGGCGTAGGAGGGATTACGTGAGTGATGGCACCTCTGCCACAGACCTCTCCTTATTTACGGTGGTAATTTGCGGCGGGAGGAAGAGAGAGAGAGAGAGATGGGGGAGGAGCGAGGAGGGAGGAGGGAGGCGGGTGGTCGGGCGCCCGGCGGGGCGATAGAAGGAGGAAGAAGGCCTCCTTCTCCCTTGTTGAATGTTGGCGCACCTGAGCTAACTCATGACCCCCTCTTCCTATGCTCACAGGTGCCACCATAAAACCCCAAACTCACACATCTCAAAGACAAGGTACTCCTTCTTATCATAATTACTTTCCTGTATTAAGCCATGCTTAGCATCACAAGCCTCCCTTAAGTCTAGCTCAGCAGGCAGGCTGCGGCTGGACCAACCCGACACCAGACCAGATGCTCTCAGCAAATGCAGAAGTCGCTCTTGATGCTCGGTCATGTGGCTGAACAACATCGAACGAATCTAGTAATCGGACGACCACTCCAACCCGGCAATCGAAGGAATAAGTAATCGAAAGGAATAATGAGGCCGAGACGATGAGGCGCCGGTAGCACAGAAACCAAATAAAATCACGACGGACAACGGTAGAATCGAAGTGATGGGGCGGCGAAATCGTCGAGCTTGGCCACTTGACGAGCGAGGCACCAAGAAGCAGCAGTTAGTATACCACCGCCAATTCGAAAGTGCAGAAACACACGGCACGGAAGTACGAGACGATGTGCGGCAGGGCACAGCCGATGCCTCGCAGACGCCAGAATATTATTAAGCGCCCGAGCAGAACAGAGCAAAGACGGAAAGCCAGGCCGGGAGCGAGTGGAACAACGAATCGCAGTGGAGATAGAACACAGTCACGAATGAATCATGCGGTAGTCGGTCGAGCACCGGAAATCACGAATGAAAAGGTGGTGAAATGGTGCAACTGGCCGCAGACGACAACGCGATGATAAAGTGCGAGCGAGAGCCGCGAGAGCGATGAATCTGCGCGCCGAGAGAGCCGCAACAGCAGTGCAGGCCTGGTGATGGAGCCGGCTGGCGGCTAAAACAGAAATGCAGAGCAATGAGAAAGTGATGAATGCCCGAAGCAACATGGGAATGTGTGTATTATGGCCGGGTGCGCTGCAGGCGACAAGTGGAGTATAATGAGCCTTGACAAGTATCAAGTGCAGTCAGACAGCGGCGTGAGTGTGCGAAGGCCGGGGCGAGGCCGGGATGCCAGAACGGGCGATGAGTCGCGCTGAGCAGCGGCAAAGGTGGTCGTGGTGAGGCGAACACTAATTTGGACTTGGAGAGTGGGCGTGAGTATAGTTCACTTATAACTTATAACTCGCCACCGGCGACACTCTACATGAGAGCGAGGAGGAGGCTCAGGCCCCGGGACCAAGTGAAACTCAGACCTGAAACCGTCCAAGAACCCGACACGATTGATCCTGAAACACAGGGCACTCGGACCTGTGATTGGTCCGAAACGAACTGTCGAAGAAAGGTCCCGGCCGGGATACTTGTTAGATACTACTGACCAAGACAGTACATTACTCAGGGTTAGTGTCGGGGGAATTAGTGGCCTCAACCCACCGATCGTTAGTGATGGGATCGTAATACTGCAGTCAGGAGACGGTGGTATCCTAAGACTAGCGGGAGTAATATGCATGCACATCCTGTCTACGATAGTCGCCTCGATCGCCTAAGCGCTCGAACTCCCGGACTCCCAACTATACAATATAAGGATAGAATAACTATCATACCGATCAAAGTGTCAGCCAACCCCATAAGGATACGGAGTAACAGGCCCCGACCATAAACCGAGCTCAGAACTTGAGGTATAAGCCGTGACGAGAGTGATTTGACCGACCGAGAGTGAGGACGGTAGGCTCTACTTATACCCTTATTCATGAAAGCAAGAGCCGACCTGAAAGGTGGCTGGACGAGAACACGAACATGAGGGCGATGGCTCACACAACGCGAGTCGAGAGAGCGAGCAGTTCGCATGCATGGGCTCATCACTATATTTCCATGGGGAGGCGGAGGGCAAGCACGCAGGTTCGATCGCTCGCTGGATACCGACCGAAGGTCGCAGGTCGCATGGAGGCAGAGCGGAGACTTGGGCGAGATACCGAGGCGGTCGTCGTCGTGAGCATTATAACTAGCCGAGGTGCAGAAGGTGCACGTGACGAGGGCAGGCTCACTTACTCACTGCCTTAGGCAGGCGAGTTCGAAGGTTTGGGTGGAACAGATCACATATTTCCGTGAGCGGGCCGACCGCACAGGAGCGCAGGTCATATACCATGGCGAGAAGCGTGGGGGCCATATGCAAACTGGAAATCTTCCGACCAGAAGGACCATCAGATCACTCATTAATTCATGGGAGGCAGTGCAGCGGCTTATACATCGAAAGAGGCGAGTTCTGAGCCGACCGAATTTAATTCGCGTGGGACAGGAGTGCTGGGACGTGGGCGTGGGCGTGAGTCACTAATCGCCTTGCAGCCGCGAGTCGGGAGGCAGGTTGCGAGCCGCAGGACCGCTTAGCTCACTAACCGAGAGAGGTGATGATGCCGGTCGGTTCCGTGGATGGCGGCGCCGGTTCGAGACCGGACCCGGATGGCATGATGTGCGTCCGCCGTGTGGATCGTCACTGTATGGCGGCGGCCGTCCGAGACCAAGACGGATACTCCACCCAAGACCGGGGCAAGCGTCGGTTCCGCGATGGCGGTCAGACATGGTGACACATCCGGTCCGCGATGGATGTGAGGTCGGGTCTCGGTAATGTCTCATCGGGACACACATTCTCGTCGTGATATGGCGATGGCCCAAGACGTGTAATCTCGTCCAGGCCGGGGGCGGTGGCGCGCGCGTCCGCCGGGTTGACCACCGTGATCGCGCGCGGGCTGGACGTCGCACGGACGGCGGGGGCGCGGGTGGTCAACATCTCGCTCGGCTCCAACGAGACGCCGCCCTCGGCCCTGCTCGAGGCGATCGGGCGGGCGACCGCCGCCGGGTTGCTGAGTTCGTGCCAGGTCACCAATGCATGGCAGATGTCAACACAGATGGGGGAGGTAAATGATGATGTACGTCGACGGTGGTGGCTTCGACGAGCACAATAGAAAAGTCAGATAAGGAATCTGCAATGGTGCCAACTGCTGACCGCCAACCCTGAGAGAAATCCGAGCTGGATGCAGACCAGTTGATCGCCGCGAATGGGAGGATGCCTTAAGCCGAACTAGTAAAAGAAGCACATATGTGAGGAAATAAAACATGTCATACTGGTTGGTGCTACAATTGTCGCGAATTTCTCGATCCTCGACTCCAACCCAGGGTGGAGAGGAGATGAGCCCTGACGCAAGCGAGAATGAAACCCATGGCAATATAGGGGAGCAGAGTTCATAAAAGTAAAGGCAAGCATAAGACATAAGAAGATGCAGAACAGGTGGAGAATACAGAGCATATAATAGCAATAAGGTGAAACGCTAAGAAGAGGATGCGAGCCCCATGAAGTGGTCAGTAATGGTAAGAGGATGCGAGCGAGCCTCTAAAGTGCCTCATGGTGAAGGGGGTCGTGCTGTAAGAGTCTGTATTGAGCCTCTGATCCGAGAGGAGATGGGTCAGAGCCTCGTGGTGAAGGTGTGGCCTGTAATGATAAGAGGATCAGAGCCTCTCGATAAAGTCTGAGCCTCATGGTGAAGTGTCACGCCGAGCTGGTAGTAAGAGGACGATCTGCAGCCTCATGGGGAAGAGCAGTCTCAGAGTGGCATGATTGAACCGCCCCTCTCTGGCTGGCTGATCAGAGGAGTGGGTCCAGCCTCGTAATGTAATAAAGAGGCGAGGCCCCGGATCTGACGAGTTGGTCATCCTCATCGGGAGCGTGTCCCGTGTGTGTGAGCCGCTCGCTGTGACGAAAGGCTGGTCGGTCGAATCTATCCAGATTGAGGCTAGTTGATCGAGGAACTAGGCTCTTACTCTTCTTTTCAGGAATATCTAAGCCTTTATAATCGTAAAGTAAAGAGAGAGCGTGGCGTAGCGACGTCGGGAAGTACAAGACCAGCTATGGTCGCGATCCCTAACTCCAAACGAGTCAGTGGAAAACATACGAAAACTAATCTGTCGATAAACTGTTGGTAGCTCCCTCGATCCCTCGACCCTCACGAATGTGGGATATAATATATGCGCGCCGAGAACCTCCGGGATTGTGATAATGACAGAGAACCCCCGGCGTCGTCCATCTTCCGCGAACAGTTGTTGTGTTCCACATATCTTGATTCCCATGGTCCCCGTCAGTCGATCCTATCTGTCGAGCCGACGGACCAGCCTCATCGGTGGAGGTGAGAATGCGAATTGGATCGTCGCGGCGTCCCTTGGAGGGAAGGGTGCCTGAGATGGTTTCGTGTTGACCAAGTCTCCAAAGTCCTGCTCCGTCGATATCACTGCAGCCCACCACAACTCAACGGACTGACAGGCCCCGACCGGCTCCGGGCGCCGAGGCGATCCAACGAAGTCAAACTAAGCCAAATAATGAAAATGCAAAATATGAGCGAAGTACCACACTCGCCTCGGGACGCGGTGCCTCGAAGAGTGCACGATCGTGAGCGGCGGATCTCGGTTCCGGACGACGCGAGACCCGCAGTGATAGTGGTCGCAGTAATCGGCATCTAGGTCAGTAGGCACGCAGCTCGATCGTTGCCTTAGGCCACATGGGCCAACGATATGCGTGAGCATGATGAACTAGGGCTCACGGTACGATTAGGCCGACGGAGAAAAGGTCGTAGGACCACACTCAGACCTCCTCACAAGCATGCAGGAAGATAAGCACCACCGACGAAATAATATCGTAAGAAACATAGTCGGACCAGCGTAGTCTGGGGAATAATCGTATGGTAGGGACATCGATAAACGCGCGATGTGGTAGGCAGCCGAGAAATCGCCGACGGATGACGATTCGAGATAGGAAATTACGATCGTGGAGAAATGATCAAGGGACACGGGTCCAGACGGCTGCGGCAGTCATGAAACCAGGATACGGTACCCCACAAAGACATCTCGCAGCAGATCTGCGGACCATGCACCTGTGACGCAGACATACTAAGGCTCAGGACATATGTCATAATAGAGCAATTCGTCAAGCCGATACAACAATGGATCGCTACACAGTATAATGCTTCGTCGTCGGTGATATTCGACATCAAAAGACGGCGACAAAGCGGAAGCCTACCACGGGTGGGTCACCTGATCGCAGCTGTGGACTGTGGCCGCCTTCGCACGCGGGAATGTTGACAAGGCTCAACGGCACAGCTACGCTTGAGCCGAATCAGCATGCGCAGGACAGTGTGTTATTGGTCGAGGGCGGAGCTCTGGACGAGGTGCGAAGCGAGGCGCGTTTACGGACGTGAATGAGGTCGCGAGGAACCGCAGGCCGCATCTACACACCGAAGGCTTAGGTGAGCCGGCAGGCCTAGCCGATAGGCGGTGATATATCCACTGAAATGCGAGTCAAGCCACAACGGTGCGAAGGAAAGGGTAAGTGCTCACGCATTCTGACGTCGCTCGAAGCTCGGGCGATTAGTGGTCGAGGGAATCTGGCCTCGCCGTTCCTTGCTGCGACAAGGCCTGAGTGTATCACAGAGAATCAGGAGTATGAACCAAGGACGAAGAGAACTTCCGCACCAGCAGGATCGAACTCGCGACATGTGCGAGAGGGAGGAGGTGGTACTCTCTCCCTCCTCTCCCATTTTCAAGTTGGCGGCCGGTGACGAAGAAGAGAAGAGAGAGATGGATATAGACAGGGAGGGAGGGAGGAGGAGGCGCGGCATGCAGCAGCGCGCCGCGAGGAAGGAGGAAGAGGCCTTTCCCCCATGTGGCGGCCGGCGCCCCGAACAGACACAAATTGTTGTGGTGCAGCAACACCATAAAACCCCAAAACTCCACACATCTCAAAAGACAAATTGCTCCTTCAGATTACAATTACTTTCCCTATTAAGCCATAACCGGCATCAATAGTTTCTCTCCTTAATCCTCCTACCATATTCTCTTTTCCTCATTTCTCTCATCACACTTTCCTTCATTCTCTCCTATTCTCTCCTATCACTGCACTCTCTTTCTCTCTCTTTATTTTTCCCATCACACTTTCTTTCTCAACACACTCTCATCTTCTCCTCATCATCTCTTCTCTCCTCAATATCTTCTATCACGCTCTCTCTCCTATCACACACTCTCTCATCACATTTTCTCTCTCTTCATTTTTTTCATCATACTTTCTTTCCCATTATACTTTCTCTTTTATCATATTTTTCTCTCACATTTAACTTTCTCTCATATCTAATTTTTTCTCTTATTTTCCTCTAAGGGGAAAAAAAGAAATTTAGGTTCATTCCAATTGAAAATATTTAACTAACAAAATATTATTTTTAAGAATGATACTCATTCTCATTCCATAATCACTACAACAAAAATGTTAAACGACAACACCACAAAGACAACGGTTTTAGATGAAACTGTTGTAAATTTGGTAAAAGACAACGGTTTTAGAAAAAACCGTTGTCTTTGAGCTCCTATAAAATACAAAAGACAACAGTTTTATTATCTAAAACCGTTGTCTTTAAGCGTTTTTTTAGGGGTTACGACAACGGTTTTGATAAAATCGTTGTCTTTGACTTTATTTGTTCCGTCATTTTCCCTCTCACAATTTTGCTATCCCTCTCTCGGCAAATTTTTTCGGCGCCTTATTTTCCCCTTCGCATTCTCGATCTCTAAGCCATTTTTCTTTCCCTCTCCTCATATAATCTCTTCACGCCATCCACTACTGCGTGCTCTCCTCTCTCCCTTGACCTGGCTTCTGTGGCACGTGGCCCTTTGACCTTCCACTACTGCTTCTTTGCCAAAGGTGGCACTCCTCCGTCGATTCATGACCTGTTCGTCTTGTTGAACGAAGAAGACAACTGCTCATGGAGGACGATGATTTATTCCTCCAACAGTTCGATCTAAAAGACTTGGAGATCGCAGCCGAGTTCCTCACCAATTGGCTTCCCTTCCTCACCCGATCCCTCTGCGACGGCTGCTCCGCCACTGTCTGAAGCCGCATCGACTCCCTTCACCCAAGTATCGCCTTTCCTTTCTCGGTTCTTGATTTGTTGATCCCTTTCCCTTTGGAAGAATGCGAGATTACTTAGTTCGCTGGGGTGGTGCTCTTCTTTAGGGTTTGCTACCGAAGCCGACGCGGATGCCTCCGGGTCCACTTCCACGGAGGATCAGGCGTCTTATGCCTCTGCTAGCTTTGCTGCCCCCTTTCCCGATGCGCAACCAACTAGGTAGGACCCGGATCCGATGTCTTTGCTAGAGTCCCCTCAAATCTGGATGTCTTGGGCCGACATGGCTCAAGAAGACAAGATCAAGGAGGTTGCGGCGCAGGAGGAAAAGATGGAGGAGTCAGGGAGAACTTCGATTGAGGGAGCAACAAGAGTTAAAAGGGAGATTGCAAAGAAGGAGACGGGATTGTCAAGGGAGCAGAGAGAAGAAATACACTTTAGGAATGTTGTCAGGAAGAAGGATTTCATATGCCTGGAGAGGGCCAATGATAAGATCGTTAATATCCTCAATGTCCTCGAGCTGCATACTGGAGTATTCAGCACTGCCGAGCAAAAAAGAATTGTGGATCTGGTCTGTGAGATGCAAGAGAAAGGGAACAATCATGAGTTGGGAGGTGAGTACAACATAAAAAGATTAGCTTTAAGCAGTATTTATTTATTTATTGTCAATCCTAAAATAATGATTCAAGAACCCTAATGGAAATTGGGCACCTTTTTAGAAATAATGTAAAAAAGATCAATAGTTAAGAGAACTGAGAAGCAATCATCATCATCAAATCATATTGTTCTTTGTTAGTTTTTGTCCAAATACCTACCGAACACAAATATTGTGTTGACTTAACAAATATATGGTTGATACATGGTTTGTAGTTTCACTTCATAAATGTCCAAGACCCTCTTGGATGACTAACAGCTTCTATGTGCTCAAGTATATCCATCTATGCTTTCTGTTTGTTCGCTTGAACTAATAGGATGAACACTGATCCAAAAAAAATTATAGTGCGCACATGTATTTCTTTGCCAAAGGTTTCTATATTATATATACACATATATGTCTACTTGTGATTAATTAAAAAATAGTTATATGTGCATTATTTGTTGACAATTTTTTGTTAACATAGGGTCCTTATCAACCTGATGTGAAACGATGTGGATTTTATGTGATGAAATTTATGAAAGAAATTATTGAAGGAAATGCTACCAGCCAGAATGATTCACTTTTCTCAATGGTAATATTTGACATATGCTCAAGTTTCTCAAATAATTTTCTTTATTTGTTTTTGCTTCTTCATTACTAATTTTTTTACTAATATAATTTGGTTTTGTTAACAGTTCATGTTCTGGCAGAGCTATTCAGCTTGCCTCA
The DNA here is from genome assembly GCF_018446385.1 of Zingiber officinale. Lineage (NCBI taxonomy): Eukaryota > Viridiplantae > Streptophyta > Magnoliopsida > Zingiberales > Zingiberaceae > Zingiber > Zingiber officinale. The sequence goes on from NC_055998.1 coordinate 75,981,867, forward strand.
ATTGCAACAAGTGTGAGTACTGATTTACGAGTTTTTATTTGATGTGAAAGCAGAGGATACTTGACTGAATGGCACATAATGTTGAAACTTTGACACCTTGATAGATTGCTAAGTGACAATGGCTTAAATGGTACACTAAACATGGGCAGTAACATTAGCCCACAACTGCAGCTTGTCGATTTCAGAAACATTTCTTGAGATTGACATTTAATGATAAGCTATGCATATTTCAAGTCATGTTTGCCTTTCCATTTATTAGGAGGCCCTGACTGGCAGCATATATCCTGAGCAGAAATTGAGCTAGCACCTACCTACCGTCTGCCAACCAAGTTGTTTTTGTATGCATTGCTTGTTCCTTTTAAGTTCTGGATCAGAAGGTGCATCAAAGATTGTCTTCCATCTTGCATTTAATTAATGATGCCTTTAATTCCGTTTTCTTCTTTTTGCTGGTTTAACATTGAAAGATTATATTGAATATGCTGTTTTTTGCAGGATAAATACTTTCAAGTAAACAAAATGTCAACAAAACATAATGGATATTTTGTAAACAATGGAAAATTAGAGCAAATGTAAGCTTCTGCCACATAATTCATTTTTCCTTGGTATTTGTTTGCTTTATTTGCCATATTTGAAACAACTATTTTATTTTATGTTCTCTAAATATATCTTTTATTTAAAGTCATCTCAGGTGTGAGTGTTGTTGTCTAGAATTTCAATCAAGTATTATAGTTTTTGGCCACTGTGTTATCTGCAGCAATGAAATCCGAAATTGCAACTTTAAGCAACATTCTTTTGTGGTTATATATATAAACTTATTTATTCTTAACTGATGCAATAACAAAACAAACCCTCAAATTACATTGAAAATTGAGACAAAATTGATGAAGCACTGGAAAGTATCTCACACTGAGTACAAAAAATGTCACAATAATCCTAAACTGAAATATTAACATGGATATGCATAGAATGTTGGATACAATCCTAAACTGAAATATCTGTTAGGACCAAAAGTAGCTAGAGGGGTGAATAGCTGTCGGTCGCTACGCTTGTTCTGCTGATTGTTTCTTCAAGAATATGCGGGAAATCATGTAAACAAATACAACCACGCTAACACTAGGATTTTACTTGGTATCCACCTCCAAAGGAGGTGACTAATCTAAGGATCCACACCACGCACGCACTCTCCACTATGAAACACTTTTTGAATTCACCAAGGCGGAGAAGCCCTACAAGACTCTCAGACAAGAATAAGGAAAGGAAAAATACACAAAAGCTTAATTAATGCGCAAAACCCTAACCTAGCTTCCTTTGCTTGATCCGCTTGACTCGGAGCTCCAAGAACCTTCAAGAATCGCGATCACGAGCTTGAGAGGCCGGAGGAGCCAAGATCCGAGATGAAACCGTGAAGAGATCCGGAAAACGAACGCCGCCTTTATCGACGCTTAACGTCGGATCGATCGATTCAATGTCGGGGCTTTCGATCGATCCACGGATCCGCCTCGCGCCTGCTCGAAGGCGATATCCACCATCGATCCGCCGGATCGCTGGCAAGATCCATCGATGATCGATGGACGATCCGGATCGATCCACGGAATGATCTTAGAGATCTGACGATCCCGATCCAACACTTGGTTTTCCAAAACCAATTCGTTCCAATCACCAACATCCCGGCCAACTTGACCACATACATCATGCATCCGTCACCCTTTGACCCGCCGGACTTCACCAAGTGTCTGGTCAATCCTTTGACCCACTTAGACTTTTCTATCCATGCCAAGTATCTGGTCACTTGACCTACTTGCCAACACTTCCCAACACCGGATTTTCCTGGTCCTTCACATCATCTCTGGATCCATACTTTTCCTTGCACCGGCTTCACCACCTAGTTCACTTACTAGGGTTTCCAGCTTCACTCACTAGGGGCTTCCATCCTAGCTACTTCACCTAGGCTTTCCACCGCTTCACTTACAGACTTCACCAGCTGCCACTAGGGTTTTTCCTCTCCCCACTAGCTTCACTCAGCTTTGGCTTCACACTCACCACCAGACTTTCACCACCAGCTTCACTCACTAGGGTTTTCACCGCTTCACACACCACCAGCTTCACTCACCAGGTACTTTCCACCCAGCCACTCCTTCACCACTCTAGGGCCACGGACTCTTCACTCACTAGGTTTTCACACCCAGCTCTCAGCTTCACTCACTAGCTTCACCCTGCCTTCACTCACTCACACACCAGCTACTTCCTCAGCCTCGCTCCGTCAGACCTGACCTACTTGACTCTTCTTCAATCAATCTCTTATTGTCAAACATCTAAACTCAAACCATAGACTGTTGGATACAATCCTAGACTGAAATATCAATGCAGGACTGAACTTGTTACACCATAATTCTATTAATACTAATACTTCTTAACAGTTATACTTAAGCATTTGAATATAATTTAGAATCTACAACTAGTTAGCTTTTCATGAATTTCTTTGGTATGGTTGACTGCATAATATTAGCAACTGCTTTGAACTATTCTAGTATGTCTTTAAAATGGAAATGTTTTCAAATCTGTGAATGTTGTTGCTGCAAACTCTTTTCTAATTTGTAAGCCGCTTGTCATTTTTTTTATGCTTGTCTTGAGACAATTTTTAATATTATTGCATTATCTTTTTTAAGGGAGGCTGCTAATAGTGACGTTAATCCAACATGTGGTGGTTTTTTAGCTAAGATATTATGGTCTTTGTGATTTATCTGCTCTTTCCTTGGGTGTTACCTTTGTTAGCCATTTATCTCAAGAAACACAGAAAATGGTAGAATATATTCCTAAAATGGTCTCTTCTATATGGAATTTTCTTGAAACTTGATTTATGAAGTGATAATATTATTCATTGGCTTTGTTGCCTACAGTGAAATTCAATGAATGTTTTAAGTTGTGCTCAATTTATCTCAATGAATGTCTTGGCAGATAAGCTGAGTCAAGCATCAAGAAATCAACTAATTTTGGTGTCACATAATGTTGGGTAAGTAAGACTTATAATATCAGTTTTAATTTATTCACGATTATCAGTTAATTAAGTTTGTAGTGATTGTAAGTTTAGGTGATAGTGATTATCAGTTTAGAAAATCATATTCTGGATTGCATAAAGTGATTAACAATTTAGATGATTTAATGGATTAGTTTGTTCTTGCTTTTTTATAGAAATAATGTTAAAACTAGTTTCATATACTGCTTTGTGGTTTTTATGCAAACTGCACATCCTCAAGCTTTGAGATCTTACTAGAGTGTTGCTGCTGTAATGTTGAGACATAAGGTACATGACTTCGATCCTCTATGATTCCATCTTTCTGTTGCTGTTGTTAGCTATTCTAGCTGCTTTCACATAATATACATGGTTCAAGATATAATGTCAAGTTTATATAATATTCATCAACTTTTTTCATGCTCACTTGCTTGACTACTCATGAAAATGTGAATCAACAACGTTTCTCGTGCTTATTTGACCATTCTTTTACTTCAACATTTCAGAAGGTCCAGATTTATGTACTTCACAATTTGGTTTATACTGTGCAAAAGATGCAAAACTACAAGTTTATAATTGTTTATACATGTTGATAAGTTTTCTACTTTTGGGGCTTGTTTGTTTCAATTATCACTTTAGTTTGTAGTGGTTTATTAGATTATCTGTTTCACTTATCAGTTTGCAATGTTTATCATTTTATACATGCATGTTTCTACTTTTTTCTATGACTTTAACTATATTTTATTTATAGAAAAGGGATAAAGCTGGGTTTGCAAGCTAAGTCTATGAAATTCTGTATGCAGGAAAAGGACCAGTATGTGAAGATTGTTGCACATCCTGATCACTTGATCTATTCATAAAAGGACAAGTTAATTTGCATGGTTGTGGTATGATAAACTTAATTTTGTGGTCTCATCTTTTGTGGTGGTCATGAACTTGTGGTCATGTTTGGATAGCTTGTAGTAATTGTAGAAGTTTATAAACTTAAGTGAATGTACATATATATTGTACCAGTTTTTGGTTGAGACAAGATGTATAAAAAATAACTTAATGTATATATGTTGACAACGGTTTTTGCTAATGTATATATATATGTTGTACAAGAATTTGTGTGTAAAAAAATTATGTTGACAACGGTTTTTGTGAATGTATATACGGTTTTGTGAATGTATATAGACAACAATTTTTTAACTGTTGTGAAAAGTATGCAAAGAATCAATGGTTTTTAAACTAAACTTGGAAGAAAGATAATAGTACTGTATTTGTTGTCAAAAGCATATCTGCATGCGATCCAAATTATTGCAAAACTGGCAATTACAACGGTTTTTACCCGTTGTCTTTTAATATTTTTGTTGTAGTGAATATTATAATACTCATTCCCATTCCGATTTCTAGGAGTGAACCAAACGTCACTTAAGTAGCAATTAAATTTGGATTAAACAATTGAAAGAACATAAGTATCTATCTGTTTTTCTCAAGACAATAATCATGTCTAAAAGCGGAGGAGATGACGCGGTGGCTAGATGGCACCGAGGTAGCTTGGATGTCGATCATGCAAAGACTCTGAGCTAAAAGAAGATGGCGTTAAGCGATATTAGAGCTAGGAGCTGTAGACCTACGAACACCACAAACAGAGCCAACATGAACGTTAGAGTGAGAACCAGGGAGAGGGTCTCTGGCGTAGACACTCGGAAGCTCAAGTCAGAACAGTAACTGAGTGAAATGAAGAAGAAGATAAACAATAGTAACAAATGATTAACTATGATAGTGAGACCTCGCGTACCTAACCAACGGAGAGGACTCCCCTTTTTATACTGTCTCTCATAACCTCCGTAATTAATGAGGCGATAGAGAATGTCTGGTGTCAGAGCATGTCAGGTGTTGGTAGATGTACAACAGGTTCCCTATGGTTGGAAGTGTTAGAATCGTTGGCCAGCTAGAGGGGGGTTGAATTGCCCTGCACAAATAAAAGTAAATGAACCCTTCTCGGACTTAAAAGAACACTTGCATAAACATAGAACAAATAATGAACTAAAAAGAAAGAGGCTTCGAAATTTACTTGGTTACAACCGAAGAGCTTGTTAATCCAAGGTAGTGAAACACACTAAATTCTCTTTCAGGCGGAGAAACCTCTTTACAGTAATTTACGCACAGAAAGATGAAGCTAAACTAGAAAGGAAAGCACACAAGTGTTGTTTCAGTAATTGATTGTTCTTTTTAGCTTCTTGGGCCAAGGCTATATTTATAGCCTTGGTCAGGGCGCCTGGAAGGGTTCCAGGGGCCTGGAAGGGGATAAACTTTATCCCCTTCACAACAGATCATGGTTAAACATGATCTGGATAAAAGTCCATTTTGGGCACCTAGACTAGGAAAGTCAACCATGTTGACATTTTCCAGTCTGATCCTTCTGCTCTGGCTCCGCTTCGTCTCCACACGCTTGGGTTATTTTGGCCATCTGGAATAGGGCTCATCCCAACCCAACTTCCGACCTTCTCCTCGAACAAGCTTTCGCTCCGGTTTTTCGTACCTTAGAATCTTCGCATGCTTCCTTCTTGTCTGCCAACGTACTCATCCGCAGCTTCATCCCTCGGATGCACTGAACCCGTCGACTCTCTCCCGTGTCGACCTTTTCACTAGCTGCATCTTTTGTTTCCTGAGCAATCTTCCACTCCAGCTTCTCATCCCTCAGAAACATCGCACGTTCCCTTCTCGTCCACTGGTGTACTCTTCCACAACACCTCGTCCCTCAGACACACCGAACCCGTCGGTTCTCTCTCATGCCGTCCATGCTAGTTGCGTCTTTTGCTCAACTTCTTGTGCTCCTAAGTTCCTATACACTTAGACACAGGGTTAAACATAGCAGGACCTAACTTAACTTGTTTGATCACATCAAAATAACCTTGGAGGACCAACAATCTCTCCCTTTTTGATGTGAGCAACCCAGGTTAAGTTAGGGTAAACAAATATAAAATAAAAGCAATAAATTTACAATTCAAGTGCAAAAATTTAAAAAAAAAATTAATCTGCCTCCCCCTAGACTTAATCTTCCCTTCTCCCCCTTTGATCACATAAAAAATGGGGTACCAAAAAAAATCTAAGAGTAACTTTTATAAAACTCTGATTTTCAAATAATTTTGAAAATAATTTTGATAGCACTAAAAATGCAATAATTTTAGAAAAATTTATAAGTAAATTTTTTTTTTTGAGAAACAATCAATAGTTTCCTCACTTAAACAAATTTTTAAAAACTAATTTTGTAGAAATTTTGGTAAAGTAAATCTGATACTAAAAAAACCTTAAGTCTAAAAAAAATTCTAAGAAGAATTTTTTTTTCTAAATTAAGGATATTGTAAAATATTTAAGTAACTATTAAAGCATTATTTTATAATAAAATGCTTTATCAGTTAGTCAATTAGATATTTTATTTCAATACTTGGCTTTCAGGTTATGGTGAGATACTAGACCTTCTTGGTTATTGGAGCAACAACCACATTCTAGACAAAGCTTTATAAGGAAATTAAACATTTAATATACTCTCTAAAAGCCCTAAGTCCAATTAAACTTTAATTAAGACAAGACTTTGGAACTCAGTAAAGATTTCTTCCAATAGGGTTAACTAGAAATTTCTTTGGTATATATTTCTGAGAAATTTTCTTAATTTGTCCTTTGTGATATTTAAAATACTAGTTCAAATTATATCTTCTAATACTTGTACTATATGTACATGTATGATTTTTCAAGTTTTTTATTTCTTTTTACAGATTATCATTTTCTAGCTTTAATTTATCAAAATCTTCTAATAGACAAGATTTTGTTAGAATTAATTTTAGCTCTTTAATTTCTTTTTCTAATTTGCAACAATCTTTAGTTAGTAATTTAACAAATTAAAATAACTTGTCAGGTGGGAGAGATCGTACCTGACTTACCTTGTTGATCTCGTTGTTCGTAGCTCACCCCGAATTGTTGCTTTCTTCTGATGTAGCTCCCCCTTCATCGATACTCTCGATGCTCATTTTGGACGAGCTTTCTTCGTGTTCGTCTTTTGGTAGGTACTCGACTATTAGAGTTGTTTCAGTGATTTCCTCGGTTTCAAATTCTTCTGATGACTTGGTGTCCATCGAGGAGTTGGATTCGACTTCTTTTGGTTCTTCATGAAGCTTCAAGAACTTTTCCCAAAGTTCTTTTGCACTTTGGTAGTCGCCAATTTTATCAAGATCTTCAACCGGTAGTACGCTTAAAAGATGAAATTCAGCCTTACCATTTGATGTAAAATCATCACGCTGCTTTTTGGTCCAGAGGCGTTTTTTGATTTCTTCTCCGTTCGTATTCTTCGGTGCTTCATAACCATATTTCATTATTAATAAAATACTAAAATTTGTTTTAAGAAATACCTTCATTCATCGGTTCCAAAACACAAAGTCCCCATCGAACGTTGGTGGATAGATGTTAGCTCGGGTCATCTCATTGCTTCAGTCGATGATTAGTCCTTCTGAGGCATCCTAGCTCTGATACCACTTGTTAGGACCATTTGCCGGCTAGAAGGGGGGGGTTGAATAGCCCTGCACAAATAAAATCAAACAAACTCTTCTTGGACTTAAAAGAACACTTGCATAAACATAGAACAAATAATGAACTAAAAAGAAAGAGGCTCTGAAATTTACTTGGTTACAACCGAGGAGGTTGTTAATCCAAGGAGGTGAAACACACTAAATTCTCCTTCAGGTGGAGAAGCCTCTTTACAGCAATTTACGCATAAAAAGATGAAGCTAAACTAGAAAGGAAAGTGCACAAATGTTGTTTTAGTAATTGCTTGTTCTTTTTAGCTTCTAGGACCAAGGCTATATTTATAGCCTTGGTCGAGGCGCCTGGAAGGGGATAAACTTTATCCCTTCATAACGGATCATGGTCAAACGCGATCCAGATAAAAGTCCATTCTGGTCGCCTAGAGTCCGGGCGCTCGGACCAGGAAAGTCAACCATGTTGACTTTTTTCAGTCCGAGCCTTTTGCTCCGGCTCCGCACCCTTGGGTGATTTTGGTCATCCGGAATAGGGCTCACCTGAACCCAACTTCCGGCCTTCTCCTTGAGCAAGCTTCCTTCTCGTCCGCCAACGTACTCTTCCGCAGCTTTGTCTCTCGGATGTACTGAGCCGTCGGCTCTCTCCCGTGCCGACCTTCTTGTTAGCCGTGTCTTTTGCTCCTCGAGCAATCTTCCACTCCAGCTTCTTATCCCTCGAAAACAACGCACGTTCCCTTCTCGTCCGCTGTGTACTCTTCTGCAACACCTCGTCCCGTAGACACACCGAGCTCGTCGGCTCTCTCCCGTGTCGTCCTTATCGCTAATTGCATCTTTTGCTCGACTTTCTGCGCTCCTAAGTTTCTGCACACTTAGACACAGGGTTAAACATAATAGAACCTAACTTAACTTGTTTGATTACATCAAAACAACCTTGGGGTACCAACGGGAAGAAGGTTTCGTTGCATGTATATGTCAGAATGATGGAATATTTTCTACCAAGTAGTTGTTATTCTCTGACAAGTTGCTGTGATTCTCTGACAATATTATCTTCTAAAAGGAGTCCGGCCGACTCTTTTGCTAACCAAGAATATGCTAGGAGTCGTGCTTCAGAGAAGTGGGGAGCTGAGCCCTTGAGATCTGACCGACGTTGGTGCGACCGGCTGTATGATGGGAGTTATGCTCATGAGAAATAGGGAGCTGAGCCCTGTAAGTCCGACCGACACTGGGGCCGACCAGTTATAGACAGGGAGCCTTGCCTCTGCATAGTGGGGAGATAAGCCTCATGGGACCAACCAACGCTAAGTCTATCCGAGTTTATGTTGAGGATTCAGCATCCGCTCAAATAGGATGCCCGGTCAGACTTTATATTGGGGATTCATCCTGCACTCGGCAGCTACACTTGAATATAGAGTCCAATCCAACCAAGCGATGTGTCTAGCATGTTTGATCGGCCCTTTGGTCCAATTAGGTAGAACACTTGGTGGTGATACTTGACTTATCTTGATATAGCACTAATATGACCTGAGAGTTGACCATTTCTTGACTTTGACTGTCACATTAGTCGACTTTCTTGATTTCAATCCAAACTTTAGGGGTTTTATCTTACTCACCATATCAACAATCTCCATAGATTTCTTTCATCCTTTATCATTTACATTCTCACAATTTTGACATTGAATTTCCACAAAATAGTTTGCCTCTCTCTTATCTACCTATTGTGGGATGGCAAAGAGGAAGTTCTTCGGGCTATTCGAACACATTAAGTAATACAGTCATCATACTCTCCATGATCGAGCGACAATTACAATGGTTTATTCAAAATATTCATCTAGTATTGTCAAAAAAATTTAAAGTATAATGTGTGATATATAAACATGTGATTTGGTTATGTTGGGACACTCCAGGAGCTAGAGGGGGGGGGGTGATTAACTCTGTTTACTTTGTCGATGATGATTTGCAGCGGAAGACTTACAGCATACGCTAATGCCTTGATTTACTTGGTATCCACCTCAATGAGATGACTAATCCAAGGAACCAACCCTCACTTACACATCCACTATGAAATAACTCATTCTTGAAAACACTTTAGAGGTGGAGAAACCTCATACAAGCTCTCAACAAGAATATAATACAAACAAGAAGTAAATACAAAAATACAAATGGAAAATCTCTTCTTATTTGATCTCTTATACCTTGTAAACACTACTTGTACCTTGGAAGTGCAGCAATACTTATCTCCAAGAAGCTTCTGTTAGTACCCTAAGGTAGTTTTAATGTGATCAACCAAGTTAGGTTAGGTCTTGTTGGTTTTTAACTCTGTGTCTAAGTGTGCAGAAACTTAGGAGCATAGGAAGTCAAGCAAAAGATGCAGCTAGCGAGAAGGACGGCACGGGAGAGAGCCGGTGGGCTCGGTGCGTCCGAGGGTTGAGGTGTTGCAGAAGAGTACGCGGGCGAACGAGAAGGAGGCACGTGACATTTTCGAGGGGCAAGAAGCCGAAGCGGAAGATTGCTCGAAAGTCGAAAGTTGGGTTCAGGTGAGTCCTATTCCGGAAGGCCGAGATCACCCAAGTAGAGCTAGAGCCGGAGCGAAAGACTCGGACCAAGATAAGCAGAAGATCGGGACCGAAAGTCAATAGGATGTTGACTTTCTTGGTCTAGGCACCCGGACTTGCCGGACTCTGAGTGCCCGGACCAGGAAGTTTATCCGGACCATGTCAAATGTGATTCGTTGCAACGGGGATAAAGTTTTATCCTCCTCCAAGTGCCTAGAACCCTTCTAGGTGCCTCGAATAGGGTTATAAATACAGTCCTGGTCCCAAAAGCCAAAAAATATACTTGAGAATACTTGAGAACACTTATAATTGATTCTACTTGATTCCAACCTTGTTATTATGAGTCATCAATGTTGTAAGAGACTTCTCCGCTTGAAGGAGAATTTGTTTAGTGCACTTTCAACTTCTTTGGATTAATAACCACTCCGATTATAACCAAGTAAATCCGTTGTGCCTCATCTCAGAGTTAAAATGCCTTAAAATGACTAACCGTCGATTGAAGCAACAAGACGATGGTCGGTACAAGCATTCATCCACCAAAGTTTGAGGGAGACTTTGCACAATGGAAACGCTGGATGGAGGTATTTTTTAAAACAGATTTTGAGATTTTGTTAATCATGAAATATGGTTTTGTGGCCCCTAAGGACCAACATGGAGCTAGAAAGGAAGAGTGTTTATGGACGAAGAAAGAACAAGCCGATTTCGTAGCGAATGGTAAAGCAGAGTTCCATCAGCTAAGCGTCCTTTCGCTTCTAGGAAGAGTGTTTATGGACGAAGAAAGTGTTGTGGATCTTGCGGTCGGATGGAAGGGGAGTTGAATAGACGTTGACCCCAATTAGTTGCTTCCTACGTATTTATTAGTGCACAAGCAGAAATACAAATACTAATATGAATACGAAAGCTAAAAACAAAGAAAAAGAACAAGCAAACCAATGCACGCCGATGCAACCTAGTTCAGAGATTAGGGCTCCTACTCCACGGCTATCTTTGAGGTGGATGATCTTGATCCTTCGATGGATTAACCCCTGGCAAACTCCAACTATCTTAAGTCGCTCCTTGTGGATGGAGAAACCTCACCACAAAACTCATCAAGACCTCTTAGATTACACAAGCACTTGAGAACTCTTGTGACTACTAATTAGGCTTTAACCAAGTCTAATTTCGTCACATTGGCCAGCCATCCCAAGCTCCTTCTTATATAGCTTGGAAACCTTGCTTACCAGTCGACTGCCAAACCATCAGTCGACTGCACTCTTGTGGAAATTTGACCGTTCCATCCCAACGGCTCTACCAGTCAACTAATCAAAGTACTAGTCGACTGTACAACCCTAACCTAGCTTTCAGTAGCATTCTGTTCTCTCCCAGTCAACTCCCACTTGACTCTACCAGTCGACTTGAAACCTCTTGCCGACTTACTCCGACTCTTGTCTCTCGGATGCATCCAAGCCTGCAGCTCATCCCAATGTTATTCTTCGTGTATGCCTCGAAGTGTGCTTCCCTCGGCTCTTGTCCTTGTCACCTTGTCCACGGTCCCTCGAATGCTCCATCCTTCATCGGACCCAAAGCCATCAAGCTGAGTCATATGTGTATCCTGCAAACCTACACACTCACATACACATATCAAATAATGAGGGTAATCCTAACTTAAATCCTTTGTCCAAACACCAAAACACATGATCGCAAGGAACATTGGGATTGCTCCAACAATCTTCCCCTTTTTTATGCTTGATAATACATTTAAATTAGAGAAAGCATATAGCAAATTAACATGCTAAAAAGAAACAATGGACTTACGTTGTCAAGGCTACACACTTGGACTTACACCGCCAAATGGACGTACGTTGCTAAAGCTATACACTTGGACTTACACTGCCAAAACAAAATGTAAACATGCATTAGAACCTATCACAAGGCTACCCCTACACCTAAGCTTCCCATTGAGTTAGGAATTTCCCATAGGGATATTTAAGAACATATCACAAGGCTCCCTCTACGCAAAGTCACTAAAGGTTTTCCCAACTAAACCTTCTCCCCCTTTGCCTAACATTCAAAAAGCTCTCCAACAATAGCCCAATTGTTGAAAACTTATCATCCAAACTAACCCTAAACTCATGTATTTATCCCCTATGGATCTCATACATCTAAACGAGTTGAAACGGTCAAGAATAGTGCTTAAAAACACTTTCAGGCTAGTATCAGTCGACTGCCCCCAAGTACCAGTCAATTGATCCCTTCGACACAACCTTATAGAAGCATTCTGTGGTCGAAAAATACTATTACCAGTCGACTGGTAAACTGCACCAGTCGGCTGGTACCCTTTTTCAGTATTTTTCAATATTTCTGACTCGATTTCAGAAATGCATTAGAAATTCCATAGACCTCCAAAAATTTCCAAATTTTGTAGAGAGGTCTGTTTTACCAGTGTCTACTTGGAAAAAATAAATTTAAAAATGTATCTATTACCAATCCCAAGATTGACACAAAACTCAAAACTAGCTAAATGGTTCAATTTAACCTTAACCTAAAGTCCTAGTTTTGGCTTCCACTTAATGTATTTGCCCATACTAAACCACAATGCATCCCTAGCATTGTTTTACATAGCATCTATACATCCAAAACTAATTATCATGCAATATAACCCAATATCATATTTCTTTGCATGAAACACAACCCAATATGTGCTAATTCCCTAGGTTTGAGACTCAAGTCTATCTCCAAACCATTTGACACACTCCATGGCTGTTCTAGACTCCCAAATAAAATCCACTTGAGATACATTGGTTATGGGCCCCAAATTGACTTCTTTGAGCTCCCTCTAGAGCTCTTAACCTTAGTCACCTCCCTAGGTGACTCTTTCACAATTGCTAGGCCACATCGGTGCACCTCCGATGACACTTGGCCTACAAGCCTAACCTTTTTAACTTTGGACACCTTATCCTTGGTTAATTTATTCTTACCATTAAATGACTTTCTCTTGTCATTTATTGACTTCTCCTTGCTATAGTCATATGCAACCCTAGCATAAGACTTTCCTTTAGCCTTGGAGACACTAGATCAGTATCCCAAACCTGATCTATCATTGTTGGGTCTTTGGCTACCCAACACCATACTTAACCCTCTAGATCTAACCGTGAATCTATCTAGGGTTTTCTCCAAACTATCAAACTTTGCCTTTAAGGCTTGATTTTTCCTTTCTAGGTTCCTAACCCTAGAATCAATATGTCCACCGTGGACATTCCTAGACCTATCCATTTTTCTAGGCATGTGTCTCCCCTTCTTAGGATTTTTGCCTAGGTTCTCCTTAGGTCTATCATTTCTAGATTTACCATGAATGGTTCTCCTAGAGTTATAATCTACATTTACCCTATTTCTATCATGATATCTAAAACTAAAATTTTACATGGGTAAATAATGATAATTATTGTAACACCCTAAATTTCCTTATTTTGAGTTCTAAAAGTGCTTATAAATTTTAGAAATGCTTTAGAAATATTATAGAGACTTTTAGAAATTTTTAGAGTATTTTTATAGAATTTTCGGAGGTCGTTTGGTAGGCCAAGGTTCGACCCCGGAACCCTTTAGTAAGCAAAGTCTTAAGAATGTCAAGATGACCAAGTGCCCCAGCAAGGGTGTGCTAAAAGAAAAGAGAGAAGAATAATTTTATGCAGGGAAAAGTTAATAAATACCCTTAGGTATAAATAGAAGAACTTAAGTGAAATAAGGGGATTCTCGACCTAATTTCGCCTCTTTCTTTGTGCGCCGAATTCCTCCTTGGCTTGAGCAGAAAAAAAAACAAAAGAAGCCTAAGGCTTCTCGTGGTGGCCGGCTAGGACAATTTCGAGGGAGCTTTTGGATATTTTCCGACTAGTCTCGACGAGAGGAACGCGTGGACGTAAGCAAAGCGCGAGGATCTCAAGTTTCACCGGAATCCTAGAGAGGTTTCGTGTTAGTAAGTTCAAGATAATACAGTAAGTACTACTCACCTGCAGTAAGAGGTGTTTTCCGTTGATTTTTCATCGTAGAAATATTGTATGTGCAGATTTCTTTTGCATTCTATGCATGATTATGTGTTACCTAGTTAGTTTCACTTATAGATGCATATGGAAAAAATACCCTATCAGTATTTTGAGTTTAAGAAAAGTATAAGAAAGATAAAGAAAAGAAAGAAAAATGCCAAGACCTTAAGTAGATCCCAAAGTCAAGACTTTAGGGATTTTGGCACACAAGGTGCTTGTTAAAATGCCAAGGCATTTAATGAAGAAGTAATTAAGATATTTTACTTTGAAAGGCCAGTACCCGGCTTCCAAGGTTGTTGTAAATAAATCTAGGTGTTCAATTCCGAGGTCTTGGCCCTGGTAGACCAAGGTATGCTCTTTTAGGATTGGTGGCTCGCTACTCCAACCTATTAGGGAACGCGCATAAGATGATACTTACGCCTTAGGGATCCCAAGTGAAGATATTTATTTTCAAGTATATGCTTTAGCAAAGTTTTCAAGTTTAAAGAGTTTTTAAGTTTCAAGTTAAGTTAAGAAAAAGCGAGTTTAAGGAAATTAAATGTTTGTATATGCTTGTTGCCTGGAGTTAAACATGTTTTAGTTCCTCTATTGGTACAAAAGTAATTACGCATGTTTATTTGTACTATCAATGTAAGTAATAGTAAAGATTCTAGCATGAAAAGTATTTTAAAATCATGTTTGCACATTTCAAGATTTTTTTTGTGAGCTAGATAGTACTTACTAAGTCTTGTTGCTTACTAGTTGCATTTCCTCTTACTGCAGATAAAGGAAAAGGAAAACAATAGTGAAGGAAGGCGACAGGGGGATGCGTGATGGTGTGTGTGTGATGCCTGGACTATGGAAAGTCTTGGGAATTCGTTGGGAGCGTATTAAGATTTCTTTTAAAATTGCTAGTAAAAATGTTAGAGATTTTACTTTTTAATTATTGTTAAGAGGATGTCATAAATTGTTAGTTTTACATGGGTCGAGTGTCATCTAGTATTTCTGTTATTAATGGTTGAATATACTAGTTTTGGTGGATGGTTGTTAGATATTATGATTCCATATTTTCCTGAGATTGATGTTTTTTGGCACATGAGGTATACTGTTTGATACATTGTATGTAGATTAGTATTAAAGAGTGCAAGAAATTCATTATGGCCCTTTGCATGCAATTATAGTTAGAGATGCTTTAACTGCTTTAGAATTATGAGTTGAGTGTTGAAATGAATCACTTACGTCCTTTATGTGTTGCATGTTTAGTAAGAATATATTAAGAAACTAGTGGTACTTATGCTACTTAACTGCATGTTATGATGTCACTCACCGTAAGAACCAAATTAGTGGAAAAGTTCTACATCTAAGTTTGGAAAATTTTATGTACTATTATCATTAGCATAAGCAACACTGGTTAAGTAAAGTTCATAGATAAGTACCGTTCACCCTAGAGAGCAATAGGAGGGGGGGCGTTACAATTATTCCTAGCATGCATGGGAGTATAAGAATTTAAACTTAAATTACACTTGAAATTAGGGTATACCTCCCTTACCCTTGAAGATCCCCCTTGATTTGAGCTCCTCTTCTTCTTCTCCCATTTCTTTAAATGTGTAAGCTTCTTGATTTCCATCTTCTTGGGGCATTTGGTGTGGTAGTATCCCTTCTCCCCACACATGAAGCATTTAATGCACATTCTCCTCCTTTGGGCTTCTTCTTTCCTACGACTCAAATTAGATTCTAAAGGAATTGAATTGAGTTTAGGAGTTACCTCTTTCTTACCTCCAATGTCCTCTTCTTCATCCATCTTTGACTTTGCTTCTTCAACCCTTGAGGATGTTGATGATGCTTCCTCATCCTCCTTCTCCTCCTCGGAAGTTGAGCGCTCGTCACCTTCCGATTGCTCCTCCTCTACTTGAGCACTTAAACCCATCTCCTTGGGCTCTACCTCTTCATGTGTAGGCAAAAGTTCTTCTCCTAGAACTTTCTTCACTTTGCTCCATAATTCGTGGGTGTTCTCATATTTGCCTACATGACTCACAACGTCATTATGCAACATATCAATTAAAATTGATATTACCTTTGAATTTGCCTCCGATCGTGTGGTTTACTCCTCTGTCCAATATCATGGTCGGAGCTTCTTCCCTTTCTTGTATTTCAGGACTTTGAATGGTTTTTCTACCACCATTATTGTGTCTCAATCTGTCTCAAAGAAGTTCTTCATCTTCACCATACAAAAGGTGATGCCTTATATGTTGGTACCCCAAGGTTATTTTGATGTGATCAAACAAGTTAAGTTAGGTCCTGTTGTGTTTAACCCTGTGTCTAAGTGTGCAGTTACTTAGGAGCACAAGAAGTCGAGCAAAAGATGCAGCTAGCGAGAAGGACGACACGGGAGAGAAAGTCGACAGGCTCAGTACGTCTGAGGGATGAGGTGCTGTGGAAGAATACATTGACGTACTAGAAGGGAGTGTGCAGTGTTTCCAAGGGATGAAAAGCTGGAGCAGAAGATTGCTCAAGGAGAAAAAGACGTAGCTAGCGAGAAGGTCAACACGGGAGAGAGCCGATGGGCTCGGTTCGTTCGAGGGACGAAGAGCTACTGAAGAGTACGTTGGCAGACGAGAAGGAAGCACGCGATGATTCCGAGGGACGAGAAGTCAGTGCGGAAGCTTGCTCGAGGAGAAGGTTGGAAGTTGGGTTCGGGCGAGCCCTATTCTGGATGACCGAAATCACCCAAGCGAGCGAATCCGGAGCAGAAGACCTGGACCGAAGCAAGCGGAGCCAGAGTGGAAGGCCCGGACTGGAAAAAGTCAATGTGGTTGACTTTCCTAGTTTGGGTGCCTGAAACATAGTTTTATTCGGATCACTTTTGACCGTAATCCATTACGAAGGGGATAAAATTTTATCCCCCTCCAGGCGCCTGGTATTAGGATGTATACTAAAAGCCTAGTCTTTTGTATAAACATCACATTGGTCAAATGTCTGCATTTAGTAGAATGCAGTTACCCATTTAATTTATATTGTAGATAACATGGTGTGTGGTGTCACACAGAAGATCATGTTACCAGTTTCTTATAAATTATAAATAGTAGCTCACAACCAAGATGGATTGGGACAAACCATTGGAATGGTTGTAGTGTAATTTGGTATTAGTTTATCTTGACTATAAAATTACATTAGTATACTATGTGTGTATTGAGCAGGACCATTTGAGGTTGTTCTTTTTATACTAACTATATAGAAGAAACATAACCTCTGTTATTATGGATGTGCGTACTCTTAATCTCGATATAATAACAAGTATATGTACTTAGTATTTATTTCTTTAATTTATCAATGAGTGAGATTTATTCATTAAATTAATAGGCCCGATAAGTTGAGAAATAATATTATTTATATGGCGTGTTGTTGATTATAGATGAAAACTGTGTCCTAGTTATCTAGGTTGATGATGTTCCCTTGAGGAGCTTATAAGGATTATCATGTAAACCTTGCAGGTGGACTTAGTTCGACATGATAATGAAGTTGAGTGGTACTACTCTTGGAGCTAGATATTAATTAAGTGAGTTGTTAGTAACTCGTTTAATTAATGGACATTTGATATCTTAAACACAGGGAGATTAATGCACTCATGAAAGAAGGAGCCATAATGTAATATGAGATTAGTGTGGTAGTTCAATAATAACTCTTTAGTGGTATGAGTTATTATTGATGAACTTGAGTTGAGTGTTCGGGTCGAATACAGGAAGCTCAAGCTCATCGGGAGACCAAGACCAATTTCTCCTCTCGATCCCTATTGTAGCCTCTATAAAGCCTTGTATCCACAAAGTCCACTTCTTACCCAAGTAATGGGTCGAGCACATCTTGGAGCACAAGTAGTGGCCGACCAAGCCTTACTTGGTGCCCAAGCAAGGGGCCGACCATAGCATGATAGAAAAGGAAATTTTATTTAAAATTAAATTTTGGTAAAATCTTAATTTTTTAAAGCCATCCACATGGTTTTAAAAGAGAGTTTTAAATTTTAAAATCTTTCCTTTTATAGCTATCTATAAAGGATTAAAAGAGAGATTTTAATTTTGTTAAAATCTTTCCTT
Source organism: Zingiber officinale (assembly GCF_018446385.1). NCBI lineage: Eukaryota > Viridiplantae > Streptophyta > Magnoliopsida > Zingiberales > Zingiberaceae > Zingiber > Zingiber officinale. The sequence continues at coordinate 76,000,029 of NC_055998.1, forward strand.
TTTTGTAGTTATCTATAATGTTTAAAAGAGATATTTTAATTTTGATAAGATTTTCCTTTTTTGTAACCATGATTTAAAAGAGAAGCTTTAATTTTAATCTTTTCTTTTTTGTAGCCATCTACAATGTTTAAAAGAGAGAGATTAATTTTAAAATTTTCCTCTATAACCATCACAATAGGAAATTTAAAAGAGAGAGATTTTAATTATTATTAAAATTTCTTTTTTTTTGCCATGACCAAGGATTATAAAAGAGAGGTAGAGGGTGCCTTACAAGAGGTAGAAAAATCTCTCAGAAGCTCCTCTCTTTTCCTTGGTGGCCGACACCCTTCTCTCTATTCTTTCCTTGCTTGTTCTCCTAGGGCTGAACACTATTTTTAGCTATTCTTCTTCTCATCTTGCTTGGTGGCCGAAACCTTGCTTGGAGGGGAAGAACATAAGGGTCGGCGATTGCTTGGAGAAGAAGGAGAAAAGAAGGAAGTTTCCTATTTTTGCATTCTTTGGGTGGCTGAAACTTGTAGGCAAAGAAGAAGGTTAGGGTGGATTTCATCTTGGTAGATCATCGCCCACACGATGTCCAAGAGGAGGAGAGGAATACAGCAGAAGATCAAGAGATCTTTGTTTACAAAAAAAGGTGTGGAAAAAAGAAGGTTTAGGTGGATTTCATCTTGGTAGATCGTCGCCCACATTGTTAGGATCGTCGTACTCGGCTAGAGAGGGGGGTGTGAATAGCCGACCCCAAATTCTTTAGCGCAGCAGAAATAAACAATAGAAATGACAACGGAGAATAGCAAACCTCAAACTGATGTAACGATGGTTGGAGATGAAACTCCTACCCTCGGCGGTATCAAAGTGAGAAGCCTATCAATTTCCGGTGGATGAGCCCGGAAAACCACTCATACGGGTGGAGAAACTCATACAGAAACTTCTTAAATACAGCAAGAAAGGTGTACAAAAAATATACAGACAAAAGCGGAGACAATATGAATGTAAAACAAAGCTTGCCTTCTGTTCGACCGAACGAAGCGACAACTTCAGGACTCATGAAAGTGATCAATCGAAAGCTCACCGAAGCTTCAAGAAGGAGCTCACACAAGCTCGAAGCTAAGAGCTCAGCTCGATCGCAAACGCCGAGTAGGAAGAAGAAGAGCCAGCAGAAGCCCCTTGAACACCTTTTATAACCACACTTTGCACAGACTTGAACCTTTAGAACCTCGCGGCCACGAAGACCGCCATCGAGAAGACTGACTACGTTGGTATGATCGAACCGGTCAGCGGTCGTCGGGCGAGCCCCTGAGAGATCAGGTGCGTCGGTCCCGATCGATCTTGAGACCGTCACGGTAATCGACGATCAGACTCTCCGCTCGATCGGCCAGGTCGGCGCGATCACCACGATCCAGCGATCGGACAGATCTAGCGATACAGCCGGACTAAAGCCCTAGGTTTAAACTCAGTAAAGACTTGGTCTCACCGAACGAGCTCCCGAGGCCTCTGCCAGCAGCGACTGAACGCTAGAGCCCCTCTCCTCCTTTGACAAGTCTCCAACTCCTGGCTCCATACTTGCTGCTTTCCGTGCCAAGCTGGTCCCTTGACCCATTGGACCCATCCTCCTCTTACCTGATGTCTGACTTCACTCACGGGATACCTTCAAACCACCAGACTCCAAACTACTGCTTCACTCACTGTGACTTCCTTGCCTAGCTTCACCACACGTGTCTTCCCACCGCTTCACCTAGCTTCACTCAACCGCACTTTCTCCACATCACCACTTCACCTCTCACCACTACTCACAGCTCACGGACTCCAGTCAAGCATCCTCCCAACCTACTTGACTCTTCTTCATCCAACTGATCGAGACCCCGATCAGTATCTCGCATGGACAAGCACACTGCATTGTCCATGTTCTATACGTCTTCTCATATTTCAAACACGAACCATGACCAAGGTTTACACTTGGTCAACTAGAATCAACCTTGACTCACCTGAAGTTGCACCAACAATCTCCCTTTTTGATGTTTGACAATACCTTTAAGTTAGGCTAATCCAATAGCCTCAACTTTCTTCATGCCACTAGGTAATGAAACATAAGTTACAACCTTACATTCTCCCTTCTAAGAAGGCAACCTCCTTCTTAGATAATGAAACTTAAACCCTTCATTCTCCCCTATTGGCACACATCAACAATCCTCGAAGAGTAAGTTCACAACTCACACCTGCCGTGATCAACAAACTCTCCCACAAACTCCAATGTTCTTCCTTGAACATTCTCTAGACATTCTTCTTTTTGACACACATCAAAAGGAGTGAATCAAGGTCAAGAGTTTCTTCCTAATGAAAGTCCCATACTTTTCCCCCTTGATACTAATGTCAATAGTTAACTTAGTGATAATCCCATATCACTTAAGTCTTTAGGAGTAAAACTCCCTAAAAGTCAACTCCCCTTGACTAATAGGTAAAACTTCCCTAAAGGTCAACTCCCCTTGACCATTGCACCAACAATGTCTTGGAGAGTTTCAACCCTTTAGAAATCCAAAACACCAACTTCCATCTGAAATTTCAGACAAAACAGTCGAAAATCGATCGGTCACAGTGACCGATCCACACAGACCTGGACCGATCAGGGAACCTCCTGATCGGTCCACGACCTCTGATTTCTGAATTTTCCTTCTCCCGAAATTCAGAAACCTCTAGAAAATCACAGAAAATTTCAAAAATTGTAAAATTTTGAGGATACATTCCTCATAACATATACTATCATGGAAAAATAGTTTTCTATGAAAATAGCTTCCATTTTTCAATCTTGATACAAAGTTCACAAGTCTTTGAAATAGCTCAAAGTTAACTCATCTTTGTATCACTTTGCTCAATGATGAATGCTATCACTAGAAAAGCTTCATCAAGGTTTTTCAAATCAATTTTGAAATGAATTTAAACCATTTAATTTAGGACCACAATCTTAGGGCTAAATGTACATGACTTGTACACAAGCTTTTCCTATGATCCCCAATTTTGAATTAGGCTCATCTAGGTACAAGAACTATGCACCTTGATCCTAACTCACAATCCTAATATCTCACACACATCTAAGGTGTATCAAACACATCCAAGTCAATTTTGATGTGAGATATGGGTTTAGGTTAGCTTAATCTAAGTTCTCATGCATTTTTCTAAATAACAATTTGATCTCCATATCAAATTGTGTTTTAGTCCTTAAATCAATTTCATTGATCATTAATGCACAAGATGATGACATGGCATAAAATTGTATCATAAATGGAAACATGTGCCAATGTCATGATGTCATGGCATAAAGTATGAAACTTAAATAAAGCATGACATTTAACTAACCTAAGCATTATCATGACATTTTAAATGATCATAAAATAAATATGATGTCATGACATGGCATATGGCAAACAATACATGGCAAATAACATGTAAAGGTATAGAAAATACCTAACTCTAGCCTTAGTTGCCATTTTTGATCTTTTTGCCATAAAATCCATATTCCTAAGTGTAATAGACCTAGCATCTTATACCAAAGATTTTTAGATCACTATGTGCCAATTAGATTGACTCTAGAAAACTCCTCAAATTTGATTGGCACATTCTAATCACCTTAGAAATAATTCTTAATTTCATTTTCAAGGCTTGATTATACCTTGAAAAATCCTAAAGTGCCGCCTTTTGCCATGATTAGGTTAGCTACCTATTCAAGTAAGGTTGGCACACCCTAACTCATCTAGCATGATGAAATCACGCTCCTAGGAACCCAATACCTATTGGAGCTCATTGGGTTCACTAAGTATTCACTAGGGATGACTTCCCTAGCAACCCTTCTAATGACCCTCCCAGGCTTTGAAGCCTTGATCATTTGGGACTCATCAAGATCAACTCTAGGCGTGACTCCCCTTGTGACCTTGGTGATGGTCTTCCTAGTCCTAGGTTTTGTTCCATAATCGAATGGAATATCATGGTAAGTGGGCTTGACCACTTGGGACTTAGGTTTGTGACCCAAACCTTTCTTGTCCTTGGACTTGGGTTTTTGATCCCTAGACTCTAGAGTCAAATCCTCAAGAGCCTTTTCTAGAGAGTCTAGTCTTGACCTCAAGACTTGATTTTCTTTCTCTAATACCTCAAGCTTTAATTTATCATTTTTCTTTGAGGTATTCCTAGGCATATGTCTAGATGATTTTGGATTTCTACCTAGATTTTCCTTAGCCTTAGATGGGTTAATTCTAGAGTTGACATTTCTAATATTATCCTTATCTAGGTTAACATGTTTGGCTCCTAAGCTCATGTATTGGTTCCTAAAGTTAACATGCTTATCATTCTTGACAATAGCAATAAGGCTACTAGCATGCATCCTACTAGAATTGCAAGAATGTGCCTTAGAGATTACCTTAGGGTTTGCCCTAGCTCCCCCTATACATGTGCTCGATCTCTTGTCCTTGTGAGGTTGCCTCCCCCTCGGACATTGGCTCCTATAGTGCATTGGAAGCACACCACGTGCTCCTTGCTCTTAACGGGACTCCGGCTTCCTTGATCTTTGGCGCCGGTGGAGTCTTCCTAACCCTCTTTGGACATTTACTCTTGTAATGTCCAAGTTCCCTAAACTCAAAGCATAATATATGCAATTTATAAGAACTTAAATTGCTTGAGTTACCTAGGGTTGAGGTGGGATGTAAGCTCTCTCTTTCATCCCTTCCGGAGGTAGAAGCTTCTTCTCCTTGTTCCGAACTTGAAGAAGAACTCTCCTCCTCTTCTTCTTTAGATGTTGAGTGGCCCTCAACTTCTAAATCCATTCCTCCATGGCTTGAAGTGGAGTTCCCCTCATGGAACTTAGCCAAGTTGTTCCACAACTCCTTGGCATTGTTGTATCCACCTATCTTACATAGAATGTCATTAGGTAATGAGAATTCAAATACTTTCATTACCTCATCGTTGATTATGGAATGGTGGATTTGTTCCCTTGTCCACTTCTTCTTCTCGAGTGGTTTTCCTTCCTTATCCATTGGAGGCTTGAAACCTAATTGAACACAACTCCAATTTTCAAGGTTAGTCATAAGAAAATACCTCATTCTTACCTTCCAATACGCGAAGTCGTCGCGGTCATAGAAAGGTGGAATGGTGATGTCTTCTCCGAGTTGATCCATCTCTAGCTTGTGCTCCCTTGGGTGTTAATCCAACGAAGAGCGACCTTGCTCTGATACCACTTGTTAGGATCGTCGTACTCGGCTAGAGAGGGGGGTGTGAATAGCTGACCCCAAATTCGCGCTTTCCTTCGATTAGGGTAGCGGAAATAAACAATAGAAATGACAACGGAGAATAGCAAACCTCAAACTCCGATGTGAGGTTGAGATGAAACTCCTACTCTCGTGTAAGGTGACCTATCAATCCGTCGGTGGATGAGTCCCGGAAAATCGGCTAATAAGAACACTCCTTCCGGGTGGAGAAACCCCTCGCGGAAACTTCTTGCAACAGCAAGAAAGGTGTACAAAAATACTGCACAAAATAGAAGACAATATGAATGTACAAAACAAAGCTTGCCTACTGTTCTTGTCGACTGGGCTAGAAAACCAGCACGAAAGCTCACCCGAAGCTTCAAGAAGGAGCTCACTGAGCTCGATGGCTAAGCTGGCTCGATCACGCGGGAGTAGGAAGAAGAAGAAGCCATGAAGCCCTTGAACTCCTTTATAACCTCTCAGACTCCGAGAAGGTTGACGCAGAGACGGTACGCCAAAGCCACTACTGACCGTCAACGGCCACGGTCAGAAACTCCGATCGTCTCACCGATCGGTCATGATTGATCGATCCGGACCGATCCCACCTCTCTCAGAGAGAGGTGCTGCCGTCTCGATCAATCGTGGAGATCGATCGGACTCCCTGATCGGTCTCGGCAGATCGGATGACTGAGAAACATACATTTGTTATCCGATCGCATGGACGTCCAGATGCAGACAGCTGCGATCGGTCAGACGATCCGACTCGCCCACCTAAACCCTAAATGGTCCCGAGCGAGCTGACGGCCCTCTTGACCTAGTCCGAGAACGAGCTACCGAGCCCTCTCTTCCGCCGGTCCGAGCCAGACTCAGAGCCCTCTCCGACTTTCCGTGCCAAGTCTCCATACTTGGACTTTTTCCTGTGCCAAGCTCCCTGCTTGGACTTTTGATTGCCTTGACTGCCTCCTGACAGCTCTCACATCACTTCCCTCTTCACTTTTGCTTCCTTCCTCTGGTCTTCTCACCGCCAAGCTTCTTCTCCCCAGCTTCATCCACCCAAGCCCAGGCTTCACTCCAATTCTGGCTTACCTACTTTCTCTCCTTTAGCAGTAGCTGTGGAGTTTGCAGCATCTGAAGCAGCTTAAGAGTTTGAAGCCTCCCTATAGTATTCTCCTAGTAACTTCCCTCCCTTATTATTTAGTATTACCTACTTAACTTCTTTCTTAAGTTAGGTATCCTTTCCTTTCTCTCGTTTTTCTGCCGCATAGGCTTCTGAAGCCCCCTCGTATTCTCCTTTATCCGCAACTACTTAACTTCTTTCTTAAGTGAGGTGTTCCTCAGCCTTTCCTTTAGTAGTGTAGGAGAGGAATACATCAGAAGATCAAGAGGTCTTTGTTTATAAAGAAAGGTTTAACTAGTTTTTAATTCCGCAGCAAAACTAGTTTTTCTTTGTATGGATCCTGAAATACCAACACAAGAAGCTAGTGATTTCGTGTTTCATTTTTTTGTGTTCGATTTAGTGTTTTGATCTTGTGCTTCTATTGAGGTTTCTGTAGTTAAACCTAGGGTTACTGTAAGAAGTTTAAATATATAATTTCTTTAAAAGGCTTTGTCTAGGAAGTGGTGGATGATCTCATACCCAAGAAGGCCGAGTGCCTCGCCATGTTTAACCTGGAGGCCAATCCTTGAAATAGATATTTAATCAACTTTTGTAACATGGGATGAACTTGGATTAATAATGTTAAGTATCGTTTGCAATCCAAGTTTTAACTACTGAAGAACACATGAGTTGAACTTGAAGTAAAAATGTTAAGTTCTGTTTCCAATTTAAGTTTAACTCATGAGGAACACATAGGTTGTTAGGAAAGTTCTATGCTTGTACAAATTTTTGTATAGGGGAAGCAGAACGAAATTCCAAGTAGCGACCAACAATTAGTATCAGAGCGAGTTTTCTACCTCTGTGTATTTGGTTTTCAGTTAAATTATGCATGGTTCATACATAAATTTAGGAAGGATAATAGTAGGATGTGCAAATAGATTAACTCTATGGTTGCAGGCATCCTAGTTCCAACTATTATGACCCTATTGTGTTTGTGTGTGATTGGACCCTCGGGCATGTCCAGGGCATTTTATGTATGTGCATGATTGTAATTGTTAAATACAGCAGGAACTGTATTAGTTTTAGGATTTTACATTCTGTTCGATCTAGATTACATGTACATTCCCTTGTGGAATATAGGATCGATAAATGTAAAATTTTATTTTTATCACGGCTCGTCTCCTTACTATGTGTGGTGCTATCTCTAGGACCAGAGGTGCAGCAGAAAAGGAAGCAAGATAGACGTGACGACATGACCCGATGGCGTCAGCTAGGGTTGGTGGCACACGAAGGACAACTATGGATGAGGCCATAATAGTTGGAAAATTATTTTTCATATTTATTGCTTTTTATGCTGTCTATATATGCTGCGTGTGTGTGCATGTTAAAATTCCTCATTTTAAATAACTAAGTGGGAGAAGGTTTATTTATTTAAATTCCACGATCTCCATTACTGGTTTGTAAGTGATGCATTCAAACTTGCGCATTGGCTCTGAGTGCCTTCCTCCACATCGGATGAGTTTGTTTGCGGATCACTAGATCAAACTTCCTTTATGGATGATTATAGGAAATTATTTAGGTTTGTGTGTTCTTCTCTATCTGAAGGGGCACAATCCTATTTAATGGACTAAGTATTAAGTAATGGTATACACTTAGGCACATTTAATAGTATCCTCCCCATCGGAGTCACTGCTATTATTTGTGTGACCGAAGAAAAATCATCTATTAATTTTATTTGTCATAAAGTTAGGTTGACAAGATAATAAAATTAATGGGTAAACCCCCTCTTACAAATGTTTGAATTTGTATACGTCCACACTATTGTGGCATATAACATTCACGGTGTTTTGAAGTATTGGTGAATTTAAATAATATTTTTTGAGAAATCAATATTGTTTTAAATTCTAAAGCATTGACCAAATATTTTGTGATTCTTAGGATTTCAAATGGCTTTCATTCCTCTTGCTGTTATATTGAAAGAGAACAAACTTACTGGACCCAATTATATAGATTAGAAGAGAAACTTGGGCATCATCTTAAATGTTGAAGGCTACAATTTTGTACTTTATGAGATCTGTCCAAGCTTGCCTAATAGTGATTCTAGTGAAGAGGAGATCGAGTGTCATAAAAAATGGATCAGGGTAGATGAGATAACGCGATGTTACATTTTGGCTTCTATGTCAAATGTACTGCAACATCAACATTAGCTCATGCCTACTGCTTATGACATGATACACAATCTCAAGGAACTCTTCGGACACCAGAATCGGGCTGCTAGGCAATATGCTATGAGAAACTTGATGATGACAACCATGACTGAGGGGACGCCCATAAGGGATCATATCCTCAAAATGATGGCTCATTTAAATGAGATAGAAATCCTTGGGTCTGAAATCGATGGGGAAACCTAGGTTGATATCATTCTCCAAACATTGCCTAAAAGTTTTGAGTAGTTCCGCTTGAACTACAACATGAACAAAAGGGTTTATTCGTTGGCGGAACTTCTGACAGAACTTCAAGCAGCAGAAGGGTTATTTCGTCAAAGCTCTCAAATTCACATTGCTGAAAATATTTCTGCTTCTAAACCGAAAGGTAGAAAGAAGAAAAAGAAATAAGTTGGTTCAGCAAAGAAAGTGAATCGATCTCTAAGGACTGGACCAAAAGCAGGTGTGAAGAAGCTGAAGGGCAAGTACTTCACATGCAAGCAGTCTGGACATTAGAAGATGGACTATTCTCGTAGAAAGGAGAACAATAAAAGTATATCTTATTCTCTAGTGGTTGAAACATGTTTAGTGGTGTTATTTACCGGTACCTGGTGTGTAAATACGGGAGCCACTGATCATGTCTACAATTCATTGCAGGTTTCCAGGAAACTCGACGACTACATGAAGGGGAGATTACCATCTACATAGACAATGCTACAAAGGTAGTGGTTGTTGCAGTGGGAGATATTTATTTGTCTTTTGATAGGAATAAAAGATTGATTTTGAGAAATTATCTTTATGTACCAAGTTTTAGAAAGAACTTAATTTTAGTTTCTAAACTCTTTATGGGTGGATATTCTGTTTCTTTTGATGGCAAAGTAGTTGTCAAGAAAAATAGGAAAGTTATCTGTTCTGATACATTGGTTGGCAATTTGTATACTCTAAATCCAATAACTCTCACGATGCAATAAATGGAAATTAATAACACATCTTCTAATTCTAATAAGAGAAAGCAACCTTCGGAAATGAACCAAACATATCTTTGGCATCTAAGGCTAGGTCATATTAACTTAAGTAAGATTTAAAGATTAATAGCTGATGGACCTTTGGGTTCATTAATGGTGGAAAATTTTCCAACCTGCAAATCTTGCTTGGAAGGAAAAATGACCAAAAGACCTATTAAGGCCAAGGGGTATAGAGCCAAAGATGTGTTGGAATTGGTTCATTCTGATTTGTGTGGACCTATGACTATCAGGCAAGAGGTGCTTTCGAATATTTTATCTCTTTTATAGACGACTATTCGAGATACGAGTACATTTACTTGATGTACCGTAAGTCTGAGTACTTTGATAAGTTTAAAAAGTACAAGGCTAATGTGGAGAAACATCATGGTAAAAGTATCAAGACACTACGGTCTGATCGTGGTGGCGAGTACCTAATAGGAGAGTTTAGGAGTTACTTATCAGAGGCCGGGATTCAATCCCAACCGTCTGCACCTGATACACCCCAATAGAATGGTGTGGCCGAATGAAGGAATATGACTCTTATGGAATTGGTTAGATCAATGATGAGTTGTTCAAATTACCAAATTTGTTTTGGGGATATGCTCTAGAAACGGCAGTGTACATTCTGAACTTGGTACCTTCTAAGTCAGTACCCTCTACTCCCACAGAATTATGGAATGGGCGTAAGCCTAGTCTGAAGCATATTCAGATTTGGGGTAGTCCAGCACATGTGCCGAAGGGAGACACTGATAAGTTGGAATCACGTACAGAAGTTCTCTTGTTTGTGGATTATCCTAAAGGAATAAAAGACGGTTTATTTTATAGTCCTAAAGATCAGAAGGTCATTGTTAGTACTAATGCTCGATTTTTAAAAGATGACTATGTAATGAACCACAAGCCCATGAGTAAAATTGTTCTTGAAGAAATAAGAGAAGACATGTCTACTTTAGTACCAACGGTACAAGATGAGATACCACAAAAAACTGCAACACGTGTCATAAATGATGCACAATTATAAGCAGTGCCACGTCATAGTGGGAGGGTTGTTCGACAACCTGATAGATTCATGTTTTTGGGATAATCTTCAGACTTAATCCCTGGTAAACATGAACCTGATCCCTGCACATATGATGAAGCACTCTAAGATAAAGATGCAGCATCTTGGCAAAGTGCAATGACCTCTGAAATAGAATCTATGTATTCTAATCAAGTCTGGGAGCTTGTAGAACCACCAAATGGTGTAAAAGCCATTGGGTGTAAATGGGTCTACAAAAGAAAAAGAGGGATAGACGGGAAGGTGGAAACCTTCAAAGCAAGGCTTGTTGCAAAAGGGTATACTCAGAAAGAGGGAATTGATTATGAGGAAACCTTTTTGCCGGTAGCCATGCTTAAGTCTATCCAGATTCTTTTATCTATTGCCGCTCATATGGATTATAAGATTTGGCAAATGGATGTCAAGATAGCTTTCCTTAATGGACGTCTTGAAGAAAATATCCATATGAAGCAACCAGAGGGATTCATTGCGAAGGGCAAAGAGCATCTTGTATGTAAGCTCAATAGATCTATTTATGGACTAAAGCAAGCTTCGAGATCTTGGAACATCCAGTTTAATGAAGTGATCCAGTCTTATGGATTCATTCAATGTCTGGATGAGTCTTGTGTATACAAGAAGAGTGACGGAAACGTGGTGGTATTTCTTGTACTATACGTAGATGATATTTTGCTCATTGGCAACAATATCACAGTGTTGTCAGACGTAAGGATATGGCTGTCCAAACAGTTTTATATGAAGGACTTGGGAGAATGTGGACATATTCTTGGGATCAAAGTAGTAAGGGATCACAAGAAAAGAATGTTGTGCTTATCCCAAGCTTCATACATTGATACTATCCTAGCTCGTTTTAGCATGCAAAACTCCAAGAAAGGTTTTCTACCTTTTCAGCATAGAGTACCTTTATCTAAAGAGATGTGTCCTAAAACATCAAAGGAGATAGAGGACATGAAGGCAGTTCCTTATGTTTCAGCTGTAGGAAGCCTAATGTATGCAATGCTATATACGAGATCGGATATCTATTTTATCATAGGCATGGTTATCAGATATCAAAGTAATCTAGGACAAGGACATTGGACTACCGTAAAACATATATTAAAGTACCTCAGAAAGACTAGAGATTATATGCTAGTTTACCAGGCAGATGATTTGCTCCCTGTGGGTTATACGGATTCGGATTTCCAATCAGACAGAGATAATAGTAAGTCAACCTCAGGGTATGTGTTTACTTTGGGAGGTGGAACCATAACATGGAGGAGTGTTTAGAAGAAATGCATTTCAAACTTCACCATGGAAGCTGAGTATGTGGCAGCCTCTGAAGCAGCCAAAGAAGCTGTATGGCTCAGAAACATTTTAATGGACTTAGATGTGATTCCTGGTTTGCCCAAAATTATCACAATTTATTGTGATAATAGTGGTGCAATAGTAAACTCGAAGGAACCACGAGCCCATAGGGCTAGTAAACACATTGAGCGTAAGTACCACCTGATACGAGACATCGTAAAGCGAGGAGAAGTTGTTATCACCAAGATTGCATCAACAGATAACCTGGATCCTTTCACTTAGGCCTTTCAGGCAAGAGCTTTTGATGGGCATATTGAGGGGATGGGAATCAAATGTATGACAGCATAGTCTTTAAGTATAAGTGGGAGATTATTAGGATATATACTAAAAGTCTAGCTTTTTGTATGAACATCACATTGGTCAAATGCCTGCATTTAGTAGAATGTAGTTGTCCATTTAATTTATATTGTAGATAATATGGTGTGTGGTGTCACACAGAAGATCATATTATCAATTCTTTATAAATTATAAATAGTAGCTCACAACCAAGATGAATTGAGACAAATCATTAGAATGGTTGTAGTGTAATTTGGTATTAGTTTATCTTGACTATAAAATTACACTAGTATACTATGTGTGTATTGAGCAGGACCATTTGAGGTTTTTCTTTTTATACTGACTGCATAGAAGAAATATAACCTCTGTTATTATAGATGTACGTTCTCTTAATCCCGATATAATAACAAGTACATGTACTTAGTATTTATTTCTTTAATTTATCAATGGGTGAGATTTATTCGTTAAATTAATAGACCCGATAAGTTGGGAAATAATATTATTTATATGGCGTGTTGTTGATTATAGATGGAAACTGTGTCTTAGTTATCTATGTTGATGATGTCCCCTTGAGGAGCTCATAAGGATTATCATGTAAACCCTGCAGGTGGACTTAGTTCGACATGATAATGAAGTTGAGTGATACTACTCTTGGAGCTAGATATTAATTAAGTGAGTTGTCAGTAACTCGTTTAATTAATGGACATTCGATATCTTAAACACATGGAGATTAATGCACTCATGATAAGAAGGCGCCCATAATGTAATATGGGATTGGTGCGGTAGTTCAATAATAACTCTTTAGTGGTATGAGTTATTATTGATGAACTTGAGTTGGGTGTTCGGGTCGAATACAGGAAGCTCAAGCTCATCGGGAGACCAAAACCAATTCCTCCTCTCGGTCCCTGTTGTAGCATCAATAAAGCCTTCTATCCACAAAGTCCACTTCTTACCCAAGTAATGGGTCGGACACATCCTTGCTTGGTGCAAGGGGGTCGGCCAAGCATTAGCTTGGAGCACAAGTAGTGGCCGACCATGCCTTGCTTGGTGCCCAAGCAAGGGGTTGACCATAGCATGATAGAAAAGGAGATTTTATTTAAAATTAAATTTTGGTAAAATCTTTCCTTTTTTTTGAAGCCATCCATATGGTTTTAAAAGAGAGTTTTAAATTTTAAAATCTTTCCTTTTATAGCTATCTATAAAGGATTAAAAGAGATATTTTAATTTTGTTAAAATCTTTCCTTGTTTGTAGTTATCTATAATATTTAAAAGAGAAATTTTAATTTTGATAAGACTTTCCTTTTTTGTAACCATGATTTAAAAGAGAAGCTTTAATTTTAATCTTTCCTTTTTTGTAGCCATCTACAATGTCTAAAAGAGGGAAATTAATTTTAAAACTTTCCTTTTGTAGCCATCACAATAAGAAATTTAAAAGAGAGAGATTTTAATTATTATTAAAATTTTCATTTTTGCCATGACCAAGGTTTATAAAAGAGAGGTACAGGGTGCCTTACAAGAGGTAAAAAAATCTCTCAAAAGCTCCTCTCTTTTCCTTGGTGGTTAGTACCCCTCTCTCTATTCTTTCCTTGCTTGTTCTCCTAGGGCTGGCCACTATTTTTAGCTATTCTTCTTCTCATCTTGCTTGGTGGCCGAAACCTTGTTTGGAGGGGAAGAACATAAGGGTCGATGGTTGCTTGGAGAAGAAGGAGAAGAGAAGGAAGTTTCCTATTTTGACATTCTTTGTGTGGCCGAAACTTTTAGGCAAAGAAGAAGGTTTGGGTGAATTTCATCTTGGTAGATCGTCGCACACATGACGTCCAAGAGGAGGAGAGGAATACAGCAGAAGATCAAGAGGTCTTTGTTTACAAAGAAAGGTATAACTAGTTCTTAATTCCGCAGCGAAACTAGTTTTTCTTTGTATGGATCCTGAAATACCAACACAAGAGGCTAGTGATTTCGTGTTTCATTTTTTGTGTTTTGATTTAGTGTTTTGATCTTGTGCTTCTATTGAGGTCTCTGTAGTTAAATGTAGGGTTACTGTAAGAAGTTTAAATATTCAATTTCTTTGAAAGGCTTTGTCTAGGAAGTGGTGGATGATCTCATACCTAAGAAGCCCGAGTGTCTCGCCATGTTTAACCTGGAAGTCAATCATTGAAATAGATATTTAATCAACTTTTGTAACAAGGGATGAACTTGGATTAATAATGTTAATTATCATTTGCAATCCAAGTTTTAACTACTGAAGAACACATGAGTTGAACTTGAAGTAAAAATGTTAAGTTTCGTTTCCAATTCAAGTTTAACTCATGAGGAACACATAGGTTGTTAGGAAAGTTCTGTGCTTATACAAATTTTTATACAGGGGAAGCAGAACGGAATTTCATGTAGCGACCAACACCTGAAACCCTTCCAAGCACCCTAACCAAGGCTATAAATACAACCTTGGTCCAAGAAGCTAATAACAACAAACATCTTGAGAAATAACAGTTGTACGCTTCTAGTTTTCTTTTAGCTTCAAGTTTTTGTGCGATCATTGTTGTAAAGAAGCTTCTCTGCCTGAAGGAGATAATAGTGCACTCCACTTCCTTGGATTAACAACCTCCTCCGTTGTAACCAAGTAAAAACTTCTGTGCCTCTGTCTTTTTGGTTTCCTTGTTGTTTTTTATGCAAGTGTTTGTTTAAGTTATAAGTTGAGGAAGGTATTTTTGTTTGATTTTGTACAGATGCTATTCATCCCCCCTCTAACCGACCACCAGCGGTCCTAACAAGTGGTATCAGAGCAAGGACGCCTCAGAAGGACTAATCGCCGACTAAAGCAATGAGATGGCCGGAGCTAACATCTACCAACCAACGTTTGAGGGGGAGTTCGCATTTTGGAAGTGACGAATGGAGGTATTTCTTAAAATAGATTTTAATATTTTATTAATAATGAAATATGGTTATGAAGCACTAAAGAACACAAACACAAAAGAAATTGAAAAACACCTCTGGACCAAAAAGCAGCATGACGACTTTACGTCAAACGGTAGGGCTGAATATCATTTAATAAGCGTACTACCGGTGGAGGATCTCGACAGAATTGGCAACTACCAAAGTGCGAAAGAAATTTGGGAAAATTTCTTGAAGCTCTACGAAGAACCAATTAAAGCTGAATCCAACTCCTCGATGGACATAGAGTCGTCGTCAAAAAAATTCGAGACTGAGAAAATTGCTGGGGCATCCCTTATAGTCGAATTCCTTCCTGAGGACATAGAAAGCTCATCCCAGATGAGCATCGATGAAGGGGGAGAGTCTTCGAAGGAAAGCAGCTCTACAAGGGGAGCATCAGAAGTCGGCAAGGTAAGTCAAGTACGGTCTCTACCTCCTGACCAATTGTTTAATTTAATATTGTCGAAAGATTCTTGTAAATCAGTAATGGAAAATAGAAAATTGTTAATAGAGAATAATGAGTTAAAAAGAACTCTAGCAGCAACTTGTTGATTAGAGGATTTCGACAAACTAAAAACAGAAACTGTAATGTTAAAGGAACATATATATACTCTAAAAATTTCTGCATGTTCAAAATTCTCTGTTTCGAATTTTAGAAATGATTATAGACTAAAATGGAAATTTAAATATTGCAATGGGAAAATTAGAAAATTAACAAAAAGCTAAAAATTTTCTTGTTAATCCTGTAGAAAGGAATCTATTTTGGATTCCAAGATCATGCTTGAATTATTTTGTTCAATTATTTTTTTTAAAAAAATCCTCTTGAGTTTTAACTTATGTTCAAAATAAATTGGATCCCAATTTTTTAGAAAGAAGAATTCAATATTCATCTTAAGGAAGAATGCCAATTTTTTCATATCATTTGATCTCTTTAAATATTATTCTGTAAGAGTTATCCCTGCTAACGAAGAAAACTTTTCTGAAAGTTTTTTAAACACAATAATTTTTAAAAGAATTTTTGAAATTATAAATCTTGAAAATATATTTTCTTCTGTCAAAATGCATGCTCTATTAAATTTTTTATAAAATATTTCAAGATTTCCAAAATTGTTTTAAGGCTTTTACTTTTAATTTTTTTTAGTATTCTCTTAGACTTGTGTTTAAGATTCACCAAATTTTTAAAGTCATTTTAACCTTATAACTTTATAATTTTGTTTGTTAACGACTTAAAATTTTTGAAAAATTACCCTTATATTTTTTTGAAACCCCATTTTTTATGTGATCAAAGGGGGAGAAGTGAAAATTAAGTCTAGGGGGAGGTAGTAATTTCAAATTTCACTTTTTTTTCACTTTAATTGCAAAATTATTACTTTTATTTTATGTTTTCTTACCCTAACTTAACTTGGGTTTCTCACATCAAAAAGGGGGAGATTGTTGGTACTCCAAGGTTATTTTGATGTGATCAAATAAGTTAAGTTAGGTCCTGTTGTGTTTAATTCTGTGTCTAAGTATGCAGGAACTTAGGATCATAGGAAGTCGAGCAAAAGACGTAGCTAGCGAGAAGGATGACATGGGAGAGAGAGCTGACGGGCTCAGTGCGTCTGAGGGACGAGGTGCTACGGAAGAGTACACCGATAGATAAGAAGGGAGCGTGCGGTGTTTCTAAGGGAAGAGAAGCTGGAGTGGAAAATTAGTCGAGGAGCAAACGACATAGCTAGCAAGAAGGTCAGCATGAGAGAGAGCCGACGAGCTTGGTGCGTCTGAGGGACGAAGAGTTGCGGAAGAGTACGCTGGCGGACGAGAAGGATGCACGCGATGATTCTGAGGGATGAGAAGCCGGAGCTTGCTCGAGGAGAAGGCCGGAAGTTAGGTTCGGGAGAGCCCTATTACAGATGTAACGACCACCCTTCTTACTATACTATACTACTCTCTAAGAATGACCGTTACTTAACTACTAACTCTACTTACTAGTGTTACTTATGCTATTATTAGCAACACTTAGATTTATCACGGCCCCAGAGAAGTTCCTACCGAAAAATTTTGACAGACTCTCCCGTGTATCGGTGACCATAACCTGAGATACAAAAATATATACTTCAGCCACAGGCGGCTGGAATATGTATCAAACACTCGTGCAGTTTAATAAGTGTCAAACACTAAAATAACTACTTAATACACAGAGACTCATCACAACATGCAATCTAAGACACGAATAAACTCAATAAAAACAAGGAATAAGAATACAATCTCAAATGACACAAATCATAAAGTACAACTCAACTATTTCTTATCCACTAAACATGAAAACTCATAGCTTCCCAGATCTCTCCATAGTCCTGGCATCACACACATCCATCACGCATCCTCCTTGTCTCCTTCCTCTTTACACTTTAACTTTTCCTTTATCTGCAGTAGGAGGAAAAATAAATCTATAAGTGAAATGCTTAGTAAGTACTAAACTATCTCACAAAAACTCGAAAGTGTATAAGATGCAAAGGATGCTGAAACTGAAATGCTAAAAAGAAAAGCTAAACATGCTCATCTAATAGCAAAGCACTAAAATAATCTGCATACTCATGATATATAAGAATAAATCTGCATACTGGAAGTAAAGCTAATCATACTCAATAGACTCATAAGGAAAGTAAATGAAAATTAATACGGTATGCTTAGAATTAAAAGAGCTAAACTTTGCTAGATCTAAACATAGGTGATACTTGTTTCATTTACTTATAGCCTTATATTTGAAATTAAGATTTAACTTTCTTCTTCTCTTTCTTGGGCCCAGGCTTAGTACCAAAATGCGCGCTCTCTAATAGAGACTGAGGTAGCAAGCCTCCAGTCCTATGAGGATAAAGACCTCGGTCTTACCAGGGCCAAGACCTTGGAATTGGTCACCTGGATTTGTTCAACGACAACCTCAGAAGTCGGGTACTAACCTCTTACTTTAAATTACTTGTTATCTTTTCTAATTAGACCTTGGTCTTTTCTCTACTTATAGCTTCTCATAATCCTCAAAAGGTTTAATGGATCACATAAACACTTCCACCAAAATTCATGGCTATTCCTACTCATCTAATAGCAAGTAAAATACAAACTGCATGTTTAAATAACAAAGGTTATTCATGTTCAGAAACATGGAAATCCAAGGCTAAAATACTAAACTTAAAACTAATCATGTGCATGGAATTAGTAAGGAAGAACTAAGCTACAATGCAAAATTCTGCATACAAAGAGATCTAACTACACTAAAATTCTGCACTAAAATTCTGCTCATGATATTCTAATAGCAAAGGAAACTAGAAAGTATCCTCGTGCATATCTAGTGGCAAAGGAAACTGATCATGCTCATTGGATAGCATGGAAATAATTAAATCTGCATACTAAAAAGAGGAAACTATTCATGCTTATTAGTTCAGCAAGAGAATAAATCTACACTTCTACTACGAGCTGTTCATGCCCAGTTACTAGCAACTAAACAAAAGAAATTCTAGTTGCATACTAAGAAAACTGTTCGTGCCCCTTTCATGGCACAAACCTGTACTGTACAGCAGCTCCAAAGAGGGCTATTCTAAGCTTCAAATGAAGCTGTTCATACTAATATAGAAACTACTCTAAACAATAACATAGTTGGGGACATACACAGTTTTTATTGTGGCTAGAACATGATAGCATAGCAAGAACAAATCTGAACCTTACCAGCTACATTAATCTGAAATAATGCAAGGCTACATAAACTAAACTAAATCTGCAATACCTCTCCTAAGACATAGGTTGTTCATGCCACTACAATACAAACCGAAACCAAACATCCTCCTATTCAGTACCACGGTAAGCAAGCAGAACAAACCAAAATGTTACCCATAACCATCCATTTCAGTGACCACAAAACCAATCCTTCTCTTCCTTTCTTTAAGGTTCACGGCAGCAAGCACAAAAAGCACCAAAACTTCATTGTTTTAAGCCTTAAACACCAATGATCACTGCTAAACAATGGAAAAGGGGACACAAACTCATAGCTACCTCTAGATTAAAACTGAATAGCACTACATGGCACAGAACAACCTCACGGCAAAAACCTAAAATTCGCTAGTATAATATAGTAGTATAATATGTAGCTCAGTCAAGAAATGCACTAAGGAAAACTTCGCTGTGCAGTGAAGAAACAATTCTAGGGTTCATGTGTGCTTCGATTCTAGAATTCGTGTGTGCTTCGGGAGCAAAGAGAGGAACAAAAGAATTCCGGAGCTATCCTACCGCAAGTGAGTAGCAACTTACACTTGTTCTTGCACTTACAACCGACGGAATGGTTCTAGGGTTCGGAGGAGGTGAAGATCTCGGCGATCCCTTCCTATCCGCGTGTTCTCCTTGACGAGGAGACCACGAATCCGTGAACGGCTCCCGAAAAGAAATCCTCGCCGGCCGCCAAAAGTGGAGCCCTAACGCCGGCTTCAGTTTCGCCCAAGCAAAAGTCGCCGTCGCACGCCGAAGAGGAGAGGAGAAGAGGTTTAATCGAGAGAAAATTTCCTCTCCTTAACTTATCCTTTAATACCTAGGTTTTATTTCCGGTTTCTAAAACTTCTTAAATACAGTTCAGTTCCTATTAATTCACGAAACACTTGTGGAACGGTTGGCTAGATGGGTTCGGTTAAGGTTTGGTTCGGGTCCGAGGTCTTCGGTTCGAATCTCGGCTTGGATATTTTTTTTTGTCGAAACTTCCTTCGTTTAGTAAAAATACCAACGACCTCCAAAAATTGCATAAAAATACTCTAAAAATTTCTAAAAATCTCTAGAATATTTTAAAAGCATTTCCAAATATTTTTAAGGACATTTAGAACTTGAAATAGGGAAAATTGGGTCGTTACAATCCCCCATACCTTATAAAAAGTTCGTCCTCGAACTTAGAATAGTTCTAGATATTTCTGTCTCATGCTGTCCTCACATTCCCAAGTGACTTCCCCGTGCTTCTGGTTCTGCCAGATGACCTTCACTAGTGGTACTTCTTTATTCCTTAGTCTCTTAACTTCTCTGTCCACTATCTGTGTAGGTATGCTCTCATAGCTAAGATCCTCCTGAATTTGCACCGACTGAGGTTCAATCACTTGGCTAGGGTCATGGAGACACTTCTTTAGCATGGAGACATGAAATACATTATGTATTACTGACATGTCTTGTGGTAAGTCCAGCTTGTAAGCTACTTTCCCAATCCTCTCTATGATCAGGTAAGATCCTACATAGCGAGGACTTAATTTGCCCTTCTTGCCAAATCTCATCACTCCCTTCATAGGAGCAACCTTGAGAAAGACTGAATCCCCTACTTGGAATTCAAGTGGCCTACGGCGTGTGTTAGCATAACTCTTCTGTCTACTATTGTCCATTTCTGAATAGCCTGAGTAGTCTCATCTATCATCTCTGTCTGAATGCCCAGTTCCACTTCCATTTCTTTCCTTTCACCTGCTTCTTGCCAGCAAATGGGTGATCTGCACTTCCTACCATACAACGCCTCATAAGGTGCCATCTTGATGGTGGCCTGATAGCTATTGTTGTAGGCAAACTCAGCTAAGCATAGGTACTTGCACCAACTTCCCTTGAAATCTAGTGCACAAGCTCTGAGCATATCTTCTAGAATCTGATTTACTCGCTCTGTCTGTCCATCAGTCTGAGGATGGAAGGCTGTGCTGAACTTGAGTTTGGTGCCTAGTGCATTCTGAACACACTCCCAAAAGTGTGAGGTGAAGCGTCCATTTCTATCAAAAACAACAGATTTAGGAACTCCATGAAGTCTGATCACTTCCTTGACATACAGTTGTGCCAACTGCTCTATGGAATAGGACACCTTGATGGCTAGGAAATGGGCAGACTTGGTCAATCTGTCCACTATTACCCATATTGCATCATATCCATTTGTTGTTCTTGGAAGACCTGTTATGAAGTCCATGGATATGTCTTCCCACTTCCACTCTAGTATTGGAAGAGGTTGCAACATTCCTCCTGGTCTCTGGTGTTCTACTTTGACTCTCTGGCATGTCAGGCAGGTACTGACATATTTAGCAATGTCTCTTTTGAGTCCAGACCACCAGAAACTCTGTTTCACGTCTTGGTACATCTTGGTAGAACCAGGATACATGGAGTAAGGGGTACTATGGGCTTCTTCTAAAATTTTCTTTCTCAACTCTTCATCATTGGGAACACAAAGGCGACTCCCCTGATAAAGAATTCCACTGTCTGATACTCGAAACTCCGAATTGTCTCCTTCTTGAATCCCTTGCTTGATTTTCTGGATATCTGGATCTTCACTTTGCTTTCTCTGTATATCCTCAAGTAAGGTTGACTCTAAGGTCAATGCAGAGATTTGCCCATAAATAATTTCAATTCAGAAGTCTGACAACTCCTTCTGCAGTGGTAGGGCTAATGATGACAAAGACATCAGGGATGCACTGGATTTTCTGCTTAGTGCATCTGCCACTTTGTTAGCTTTACCTGGGTGATAGAGGATTTCACAGTCATAGTCTTTGACCAACTCTAGCCACCTACGTTGTCTCATGTTTAAGTCCTTCTGGGTAAAGAAATACTTTAAACTCTGATGGTCTGTGAAGATTCTGCACTGGACTCCATACAAATAATGTCACCAGAGTTTCAGTGCAAAGACTACAGCTATCAGTTCAAGATCATGAGTGGGGTAATTCTTCTCATAATCTTTGAGTTGTTTGGAAGCATAAGCTATAACTTTTCCTTCTTGCATGAGAACAACTCCTAGACCCATCTTGGAGGTATCACTGTAGATGTCAAAACTCTTGTCACTAGCTGGAACAGTCAGAATGGGAGCACTGGTCAGTCTCTTCTTCAACTCTTGGAAACTCTGCTCACATTTATCTGACCATTCAAACTTCTTATTCTTTCTAGTCAGGGTTGTAAGTGGAGAGGCTATTCTGGAAAAGTTCTCTATGAATTTTCTGTAATATTGAGCTAAACCAAGAAAACTTCTGATCTCCCTGACGTTCTTGGGCCTATGCCAATCGTTGACTGCTTCTATCTTGGTAGGATCTACTTGAATACCTTCTTCAGCAATGATGTGACCTAGAAACACCACCTGATTTAACCAGAATTCACACTTTGAAAATTTAGCATAAAGCTGTTTCTACTGTAGGGTCTGCAGTATTATTCTCAAGTGCGTGTCATGCTCCTCTGGGGTCCTTGAATAGACTAGAATGTCATCGATGAATACAATGACAAATTTGTCAAGGTATTCTCTGAACACCCTGTTCATCAAGTCCATGAAGACTGCTGGTGTATTAGTCACACCAAAAGGCATGACTACAAACTCGTAGTGTCCGTATCTAGTCCTGAAAGTCGTTCTAGGTATGCCCCTTTCTTTCACTTTCAGCTGATGGTACCCAGAGCGCAGGTCTATCTTTGAGAATACTGTCGCCCCTCTCAACTGATCAAATAAGTTGTCGATCCTGGGAAGGGGGTACTTGTTCTTGATTGTCACTTGATTCAGAGCTCTATAATCTATGCACATCCGCATAGATCCGTCCTTCTTCTTGATAAACAACACAGGAGCTCCCCAAGGTGAGTGACTAGGGCGGATGAAGCCTTTGTCAAGTAGCTCCTGAAGTTGCTCTTGTAACTCTTTTAGCTCTGCTGGAGACATGCGATACGAAGCTTTTGAAATTGGACCGGTACCAGGAACCAATTCAATCTCAAACTCCACTTCTCTGTTGGGAGGCAGTCTAGGTAACTTTTCTGGAAATACTTCTGGATACTCGCATACTACCCGAACATCCTCCTGCTTGGGTCCTTTCTATTCTTCTGCATTTACTATGTATGCAAGAAAACCAGCACACCCTTTAGCTAACATCTGGCGAGCTGCTAGAGAAGAGAGAAGTTTCTGGGTCTTCTTCCTTGGCACTCTCGTGAATTCAAAAGGTGGTTCACCCTCTGGACTGAAGATTACTTTCCTTCTGCGGCAGTCTACTGAAGCACTATACTTGCTGAGGAAATCCATACCCAAAATGATATCGAAATCTTGCATGACGAGGACTACCAGGCTAACATATAGTTCTCGGTCTGCAATTCTGACCGGTACAGCTCGAAGCCACTGATTGGACTCCATGACTTCCCCAGAAGGTAGGGTCATCAAGAACTTGGAGTTCATGCTTTTTGTAGATACCTGTAATTTACTGGCAAAGGGTACTGATACGAAAGAATGGGTCGCCCCAGTATCAAATAGTACAGTAGCTAAATGCTGAAAAATAACTACTTGACCTGTTACAACCGTGGAGGCACTAGCAGCTTCCTCTTTGGTGAGGGAGAATACTCTGGCACTATCAAAGCCGGCGGTGGAAGCTTCCAACCTCCCGACTCGATATAGGGTCCCTCTAGTCCGCTTCTATGTGATATAACTGTATGCCTTCCATTTGTATACGGGCCGCGTGCGAGGTGTTTGAGCTTGTTAGGACATTCTTTAGTCATGTGTCCTTCCCCCACAGAATAACATCCATCTTACCCAAGACAGTGGATGTGTTCTCCGACATTTGGGAAGGAAACTGCCTACTTGTCTTCGGTCCTCCTCTTCCAGGTTCCTTCCGCTTTCTTACTTTTATTACCCTTGCCTTTCTAGTTCGACTCGTTTTCACCGCCTTGTCTTCTATCTTGTCGCTGTGTGTTGCGCTTTGTTGTGCCTTGATGCTATTCAGATAGTGCTCACTAATGCCCTCCCGACTCTTCACCAACTGTGGTCGTGGTGGTTCACTACTCACATTAAGTGCTATTTTCGGTCTCGCATTCAGCATTAGTCCACTTTTTCTTTCGTACTAACTCTAGGCGGAGGCGAGCTAGCATGAATCTTCTGACTTCTTCTCTTCGGTAGGTCACTTTGTATGAATTCTATAAGCTCCTCATACTATTTATTGGTGATCCGTTGACGGAAGAATTCTTCGTAAAACTCTGTCTCAAGTCAGCTCATCTTAGTCTTTATCCTCTCCCACTACATACGAGCATCTCCAGATAGGCGAAAGAGGCACACTAAACCTTCTCGACTTCGCCATCAAGAAGCTCCATTGTGCTCTCGAGAGTTTTAAACCAAGCCTGGGCATCCCAGGTCTCCACATTAATGGTTGGGGAAGTGGGAGGAGCTGGCTTCTGATTGGCCATCAGATTGGTAATCACCTGTTGCTGCTCTGCTAATTGTCTCTGAAGTTGAGCAACAACTTCAGAGAGATTAGGCTCAGTTGAGCCTGGGCCTTCGTTCTCCTAAACTTGGTCCTCAGTACGAGAAGTACGGGGATACCCTCTTCTTGCCATCTAATTATGCAAAGAAAAAGGCTTGATATCTTCTCTATCCTTTCTAAACATACATATATATGAATAAAGAAAAGAGAAACAAAAACTTCTATCTTACTTAAGCACTCATAAGCAAATACTCTGTACTGCAGTTAATAATAAGGAAAGCAATAAAAGAAAGAACTTAAATACTTTCTTACTTGAAGACGGCAAGGATGATGCTGATGTGTGAGATGCTGGAGAATGAGACCTGCTCTGATACCAACTGTAACGACCACCCTTCTTACTATACTATACTACTCTCTAAGAATGACCATTACTTAACTACTAACTCTACTTACTAGTGTTACTTATGCTATTATTAGCAACACTTAGATTTATCACGGCCCCAGAGAAGTTCCTATCGAAAAATTTCGGCAGAGTCTCCCCTGTACCGGTGACCATAAACTGAGATACAAAAATATATACTTCAGCCACAGGCGGCTGGAACATGTATCAAACACTCATGTAGTTTAATAAGTGTCAAACACTAAAATAACTACTTAATACATAGAGACTCATCACAGCATGCAATCTAAGACACGAATAAACTCAATAAAAACAAGGAATAAGAATACAATCTCAAATGACACAAATCATAAAGTACAACTCAACTATTTCTTATCCACTAAACATGAAAACTCATAGCTTCCCAGATCTCTCCATAGTCCTGGCATCACACACATCCATCACGCATCCTCCTTGTCGCCTTTCTCTTTACACTTTAACTTTTCCTTTATCTGCAGTAGGAGGAAAAATAAATCTATAAGCGAAACGCTTAGTAAGTACTAAACTATCTCACAAAAACTCGAAAGTGTATAAGATGCAAAGGATGCTGAAACTGAAATGCTAAAAAGAAAAGCTAAACATGCTCATCTAATAGCAAAACACTAAAATAATCTGCATACTCATGATATATAAGAATAAATCTGCATACTGGAAATAAAGCTAATCATACTCAATAGACTCAGAAGGAAAGCAAATGAAAACTAATACGGTATGCTTAGAATTAAAAGAGCTAAACTTTGCTAGTTCTAAACATAGGTGATAGTTGTTTCATTTACTTATAGCCTTATATTTGAAATTAAGATTTAACTTTCTTCTTCTCTTTCTTGGGCCCAGACTTAGTACCAAAATGCACGCTCTCTAATAGAGACTGAGGTAGCGAGCCTCCAGTCCTATGAGGATAAAGACCTCGATCTTACCAGGTCCAAGACCTTGGAATTGGTCACATGGATTTGTTTAACGACAACCTCGAAAGTCGGGTACTAGCCTCTTACTTTAAATTACTTGTTATCTTTTCTAATTAGACCTTGGTCTTTTCTCTACTTATAGCTTCTCATAATCCTCAAAAGGTTTAATGGATCACATAAACACTTCCACCAAAATTCATGGCTATTCCTACTCATCTAATAGCAAGTAAAATACAAACTGCATGTTTAAATAACAAAGGTTATTCATGTTCAGAAACATGGAAATCCAAGGCTAAAATACTAAACTTAAAACTAATCATGTGCATAGAATTAGCAAGGAAGAACTAAGCTACAATGCAAAATGCTGCATACAAAGAGATCTAACTACACTAAAATTCTGCTCATGATATTCTAATAGCAAAGGAAACTAGAAAGTATCCCCGTGCATATCTAGTGGCAAAGGAAACTGATCATGCTCATTGGATAGCATGGAAATAATTAAATCTGCATACTAAAAAGAGGAAACTGTTCATGCTTATTAGTTCAGCAAGAGAATAAATCTACACTTCTACTACGAGCTGTTCATGCCCAGTTACTAGCAACTAAACAAAAGAAATTCTAGTTGCATACTAAGAAAACTGTTCGTGCCCCTTTCATGGCACAAACCTGTACTGTACAACAACTCCAAAGAGGGCTGTTCTAAGCTTCAAATGAAGCTGTTCATACTAATTTAGAAACTACTCTAAACAATAACATAGTTAGGGATATACACAATTTTTATTATGGCTAGAACATGATAGCATAGCAAGAACAAATCTAAACCTTACCAGCTACATTAATCTGAAATAATGCAAGGCTACATAAACTAAACTAAATCTGCAATACCTCTCCTAAGACATAGGTTGTTCATGCCACTACAATACAAGCCGAAACCAAACATCCTCCTATTCAGTACCACGGTAAGCAAGCAGAAGAAACCAAAATGTTACCCATAACCTTCCATTTCAGTGACCACAAAACCAATCCTTCTCTTCCTTTCTTTAAGGTTCACGGCAGCAAGCACAAAAAGCACCAAAACTTCATTGTTTTAAGCCTTAA
The DNA here is from genome assembly GCF_018446385.1 of Zingiber officinale. Lineage (NCBI taxonomy): Eukaryota > Viridiplantae > Streptophyta > Magnoliopsida > Zingiberales > Zingiberaceae > Zingiber > Zingiber officinale. Next base: position 76,026,769 of record NC_055998.1, read on the forward strand.
ACACCAATGATCACTGCTAAACAATGGAAAAGGGGACACAAACTCACAGCTACCTCTAGATTAAAATCGAATAGCACTACATGGCACAGAACAACCTCACGGCAGAAACCTAAAATTCGCTAGTATAATACAGTAGTATAATATGTAGTTCACCTAAAGAAAAATTACTGTGCAGTGAAGAAACAATTCTAGGGTTCATGTGTGCTTCGGGAGCAAAGAGAGGAACAAAAGAATTCCGGAGTTATCCTACCGCAGGTGAGTAGCAATTTACACTTGTTCTTGCACTTACAACATACGGAATGGTTCTAGGGTTCGGAGGAGGTGAAGATCTCGGTGATCCCTTCCTATCCGCGTGTTCTCCTTGATGAGGAGACCACGAATCCGTGAACGGCTCCCAAAAAGAAATCCTCGTCGGCCCAAAAGTCACCATCGCACGCCGAAGAGGAGAGGAGAAGAGGTTTAATCGAGAGAAAATTTTCTCTCCTTAACTTATCCTTTAATACCTAGGTTTTATTTCCGGTTTCTAAAACCTCTTAAATACAGTTCAGTTCCTATTAATTCACGAAACACTTGCGGAACAGTTGGCTAGCTGGGTTCGGTTAAGGTTTGGTTCGGGTCCGAGGTCTTCGGTTCAAATCTCGGCTTGGACATTTTTTTTTGTCAAAACTTCCTTCGTTTAGTAAAAATACCAAACGACCTCCAAAATTACATAAAAATACTCTAAAAATTTTTAAAAATCTCTAGAATATTTTAAAAGCATTTCCAAATATTTTTAAGGACATTTAGAACTTGAAATAGGGAAAATTGGGTCGTTACACCAGATGACCGAATTGGGTCGTCACCCAAGCGAGCGAGCGAAGTAAAGCTGGAGTGGAAGACCCGGACCGAAGCAAGTGGAGCCGGAATGGAAGGCCCGGACTTGGAAAAGTCAACGTGGTCGACTTTCCTGGTCTAGGTGCCCAAAATGGAGTTTTATCCGGATCGCGTTTGATCACGATCCATTGTGAAGGGGATAAAATTTATCCTTCTCCAAGCACCTGGAACCCTTCCAGACACCTCGACCAAGGCTATAAATACAGTCTTGATCCAAGAAGCTAATAACAACAAGAATCTTCATAAACAATAGTTATACACTTCTAGTTTTTGTTTAGTTTCATCTTTTTGTACGATCATTGCTGTAAAGAGGCTTCTCCGCCTGAAGGAGATATTAGTGCACTCCACTTCCTTGGATTAACAACCTCCCCGGTTGCAACCAAGTAAAAACTTCTGTGCTTTTGTATTTTTGGTTTCCTTATTCTTTTTTATGTAAGTATTTGTTTAAGTTATAAGTTGAGGAAGGTATTTTTCTTTGATTTTGTGTAGGGGATATTCATCTCCCCCTCTAGCCGACCGCCAGTGGTCCTAACACCATAAGCTTCCTCCTTCATAGTTCGACGGATCTATCAAGCCAATCATCTTTGCTTCCTTGGCAGTTAGTCCGAAGGAGAGCGTCCTTGCTCTGATACCAATTGTTGGGGATCTTGCGGCTGGCTAGAAGGGGGATTGAATAGACGTTGACCCCAATTAATTGCTTCCTACATATTCATTAGTGCACAAGCAGAAATACAAATACTAATATGAATATGAAAACTAAAAACAAAGAGAAAGAATAAGCAAACCAATGCACGCTGATGTAACGTGGTTCGGAGATTAAAGCTCCTACTCCACGGCTGTCCTTGAGGTGGACGATCATGATCCTTTGGTGGATTATCCTCCGGCAAACTCCGGCTATCTTAAGTCGCTCCTTGTGGGTGGAGAAACCTTACCACAAAACTCACCAAGACCTCTTGGATTACACAAGGACTTGAGAACTCTTGTGACTACTAATTAAGCTTTAACCAAGTCTAATTTCGTCACATTGGTCAACCATTCCAAGCTCATTCTTATAGAGCTTGGAAGAAAATAACCCTACTATTTTACCATTTCCAGTCGAGTGGTCCTTGCACCAGTCGATTGTGGCAGCCCAATGGCTCTCTACCAGTCGATTGGTGCTATGTACCAGTCGACTGATCCCAACTATTTTTGGCACAGAAGCTCTCTGTGCTCTCCCTAGTCGACTGATCCCAGTACCAATAGACTGGTACAACCCTAAACCTAGGGTTCCATTTTTTCGAGTACATTTCTCTCGCACTCAGACCCTCACGACTCACTTGACTTTTCTTCTTCGCAGCTTTGACCTCTTGCCTTCAAGCTTACTTCCTTTGGCTCTCATCCCTCAGATGCATCCAAGCTCGTGGCTCATCCCAATGTCATCCTTCATGTATGCCTCAAAGTGTGCTTCCCTCGGCTCTTGTCCTTGTCGCCTTATCCATGGTCCCTCGGATGCTCCATCCTTCACCGGACCCGAAGCCATCAAGATGAGTCGTATGTCTATTATGCAAACCTGCACACTCATATACACATATCAAATAACTAGGGTAATTCTAGCTTAAACCCTTTGCCCAAACACCAAAACACATGGTCGTATGGACCATTGGAATTGCTCCAACAGAAAGAACAAGTTGATTTCATGGCGAATGGTAAAGCAGAGTTCCATCTGCTAAGCATCCTTCCGCCCCAAGAGGTCAATCAAATTGGTAGCTACGACTCGCCAAAGAGCTCTGGGAGAAGTTCTTGGAATTCCACGAAGGCACTTCGGAAGAAAAGTTAGCAAGGTGAGATATCCTCCGAACCCAGCTAACAAACCTATGGATGAACAATAGAGAAAAGGTAATGCAACTCCAAGAATAGATCAAAGAATTCATCACTCAGCTCAACAATCTCAGAGAATCAGTAACAAATCGAGATTCAATCTGGCATGTGCTCAACGCCTTTCCAAGAACTCCAGAATGGTCATCCTTAGTAGATGCATGCTACATATCTAAGGACTTCAAAGTAAGTACACTAGAGAATTTGTTTATACTTTTAAACTTCACAAAACTCGATGTGTAGATTCTAAAGAAATCGAAAAGTTGAGCAACAAGCTTGCCTTGAAAGCCAAGAAGGAAGATCCTAACTCCGAAGCGTCGATCGACGAAGATGAAGCGGCACTACTAGTAAGAAAATTTAATAAATTTATTAAAACTAATAAATTTAAATCACAGTCGAGAAAGCATTATCAGAACAAAAGGAAGGTCCGATGCTACAACTGCAATGAAGAAGGGCACATCAAGGATGACTGCCCAAAATTAAAGAATAAGGACAAGGAAAAGAACAAGAAGCTAGCTCGGCCCAACCATAATCTAAAATCCATATGGGATGAATCATCGCCCTCCAAACCCGAAGTTGAAGCCTATGCCAGACAAGCCTTAACGGTAGACCATCAAAAGGAAGACGAAACCAGCTCAGAGATAAGCATCAACGAAGGGGGAGGATCATCAGAGGAAAGCTACGATGAAGGGGGAGCATCAGAATATAAGGTAAGTCAGGTACATGCCTTATCTCCTGAAAAATCATTTAAATTTATTAAGATTCTTTCTAAGAATTTAGTAAAATTAAAAAAAGAAAATATAGACTTGAAAAGACAATTAACTAATGCATGCCCCATAGATTTGTTTAATAATTTAAAATTAGAAAATGATAAATTAAAAATACAAATCGAAAGTTTAAAAAATGAACATGCATGTTTTAAAATGAATAACTTTCAAAAACCAAAATTTAGAAAGAATGGAAGGCTAAATTGGTACATTAGAAAACACCAGGGATAAATTAGAAAAGTCCCCAAAAGTTATGTACCTCCCAAATTTTAAATGAATCCAGTAGATAGGAACCTGTACTGGGTTCCAAAATCATATTTAGGTTAACTATTTTTCTGGACTTAGGTTTTTCAGAAAAAAGATTAAATGTTTAAATTCTTTAAGAGACTTTATTTAGAAGTGGTTGATAATCCAATAACCAAGAAGGCTCTAGTGCCTCGCCACAGCTTGGAAGCCAATTACTGAATTGAATATTTAATTCACTTACTGTAAAACATTCAACTAATGCTTCAAATTTTTTATTAGAAAATTTTATTTAAAAAGGGTCTAATCATTAAAATTTGTTTAAGTTTTTTTTAACAATCTTTTAAAATTTTTATGAACTAATGATCAAAATGTAATTTTTCTTTATTTTTGCCAAATTTTTTTATTTTTTTTCCCTTAGACTTTTTTAAACCTTCCAAGTTATATGTTTAATGTATCCCACTTTTAATGTGATCAAAAGGGGGAATAGTAAAGATTAAGTCTAGGGAGAGGGTAATACAATTTTAATTTTTAAAAATTTTGTACTTAATTTTTGTACTTGCATTTTTTTACAAAAATTATAACTGCTATTTATTTATGGTTTACCTAACTTAACTTGGGTTTAATCACATCAAAAAGGGGGAGATTGTTAGTACTCCAAGGTAGTTTTGATGTGATCAACCAAGTCAGGTTAGGTCCCATTGATTTTTAACCCTGTGTCTAAGTGTGCAGGAACTTAGGAGCACAGGAAGTCGATGAAAAGACTCAGCTAGCGAGAAGGATGACACAGGAGAGAACCGACGGGCTCGGTGCATCCGAGGGATGAGGTACTGCGGAAGAATACACGAGGGGACGAGAAGGAGGCATGCAGAGTTTCCAAGGGACGAGATGCAGGAGCGGAAGATTGCTTAAAGGCCGGAAGTTAAGTTCGGGTGAGCCCTATTCCGGAAGGCCGAGATCACCTAAGTAGAGCCGGAGCCGGAGCGAAAGACCCGGACCCAAGCGAGCGGAGCCAAAGTGGAAGACCCGAACCAAGGCGAGCGAAACCGGAGCGGAAGACTGGGACTGAAAGTCAATAGGATGTTGACTTTCTTGGTCCGGGTGCCTGGACTCGCCGGACTCTGGGTGCCCGCAAGGGTTCCGTGTGCCTAAACCTGGAAGTTTATTCGGATCACGTCAAACGTAATCCGTTGCGACAGGGATAAAGTTTTATCCCCTCCAGGTGCCTGGAACCCTTCTAGGCACCCCGACCAGGGTTATAAATACAACCCTTGTCCCAGAAGCCAAAAAATATACTTGAAAATACTTGAGAACACTTGTAATTGATTCTACTTGATTCTAGCCTTGTTATTGTGAGCCATCAATGTTATAAGAGGCTTCTCCTCTTAAAGGAGAATTTGTTTAGTATGCTTTCAACGTCCTTGGATTAACAACCTCCCCGGTTGTAACCAAGTAAATCTGTTGCGCCTCATCTTTTTAGTTTCTTAATTTTTTATTTATGCAAGTGTTAATTTTGATAAAGCTACAAAAGTTTGAGGAAGGTTTTTTGTTTTTCTTTGCAGGGCTATTCACTCCCTCAAGCCGACCGCCAAGGGTCCTAACATCTTCAAGAACTGACGACAATAGCGGAGATGATATCGGAGAGGAGGGTTTTGAAGAGCTGCGGCAAAAATAACCTTTATCTGCACACTTTAGGGTTCCTAATTGATTGGACTTGATCTCAATCGATTGCTGGTGTCGGCCTTTTTGCATGTCACGTGGCGCTCCAAATTAATTAAAATTGAAACTCATTAAAATTAAGACAAGTGTTGTAGTAATGAGTCCCAAGTCGTATTTTTCCAAGGATAAACTAGTAAGTGTGTGTTAATTCTAGAATTAATTCAAAAATCTCATTTCAACTTGAATACATTTAAATTTCCACAAGTGCACTAGAACAATCAAAAATAAGATCTAGGAAGGTTCATTCTATCTAAACATGATTAAACTCCACCATATCAAGCTTACAACATCTAATTCGGATTTAAATGCACCATTGAGTAAAATGAATCAATTGCTATATTTCCAATCTACAACCACAGTAACTTCAGATATAATAACTAAAATAAGAGCTCAACAATTAAGGCTGAGTCTAAATTTAGTCTTGCATTAACCAAAATAACATGCTACATCCAGATCACACTCATAAATCAAATAATTCATTCACATCTTATTCTTGCACAATCGAAACTAATTCATCAACTATCAAAACTCCCATTTACAACTTCAATCAAGAATAATAAAGGAGGTCAACAATGAGAAGGCTAAGTGATTCATTCAACATTCAACCTAGTTCACATTCATTTAAAATCTGAAATGTTAAGCAAGAACACACAATCAAAAATCTAAACTAAACACTAACTAGTATAAACTGAAATGAAAAATTAAAAAAAACAGAACTAGATTGCTAGACTAAGTTAGTATCTGAAGTAAGAATTGAATTGTAAAGGTGCAACAAAATCAAGGATTTCAAGTAGGAAAATAGGAATAGATTTGCAGGAATTAAACTCTAACAAAACGAAATAGCAAGAATAGAATCAGATCATTAGATCTGAGCTGGTTTATCAACAAATCAAAGACAAAAGCAAAGAAAATTAAACCCTAACATTCCACAATTTAAGTCCTGTAGCCAAACTTCATCAATCTGCCAGAAACATATATGTTTCGGAAACCTCCCTTAAACACCCAACGAGCAATAAACCAAGCTTCCAACTATCATCAGAGAATGCTCACAGCTCCTGGAGACCTCCCTCGAAGCTCACATCCACTGATAATCTCACCATTTGAAGAAACAGAGGAGAATTCTGTGATTTTGCAATCCAGATCAACCGGCCAAATCGACCCAGATTTGTTGTGGTATGGAAATCGGAAAAGGGCCAGTAGCTCCCGGAGATCTCCCTTGAAGCTCTGGAGGATGCGAAGATCGCTGATCGAAAACCTCCCTCAATCAGAATCGCGGCGGTGAAACAAAACCCAATTGCAATCTGGAAACCTCCCTCGATCGCTCTCTAAATGCCGGAAGTGAACGCCGGCCGCTTAGGATCGCCGTTGTTGAAGAAGAAGAAGCTCGGATCTAGTTTGTAGAAAGGGGACTTCGGCCGTCGCTGCGAAGAAGACGAAGCTATAGTGGAAATGTCGCGAAGCTGAGCCCAACTCACTGTAGCTTCTCGCGAGGTTTTTATATCCTTTTCAAATTAAATCCAACGATCCAGAATGTTTCAAGCTTGATCAACGGTTGTGATGTCTTCAGATCTGGATCAAAAGCTTCAGATCTTCATCTATGGCTGTGATGTATTTCCTCGTATCTCGGATGGACCAGATCCTTGACGGATGGTTCAGATCTCTCTGATCTTCAATGGACGGTCCAAAACACTCCAAGGCTTGATCAACTTGATTAGCCCTTGATTTGAGCCCAAGTGTGGTTTGATTTGATTGGGTCCATGACCCTTTTGATGCCTACAAAATAATAAACAAATATTAGCATCAATACTATGAAAATAGGCTAATTTGCAACTAGGTCTAAAATCAAATGCAATTATGAAATGTAATGCAAATATGAGTTTAAGCTATGAATAGACCAATAAAAACATGTATTATGATTCAAGATAATATAGCCAAAATCATGGTTATCAATTGCCATGTTGAATTACTATTTACACCTGTGCAATGGTTATATCTCAATTGATTGGGAGGCTTAATCGATCAACTGATCAATCCAGAGCGCCTTTATGCTCTCGCGGAAAACTTCAGAATCAATTGGGCTCCTTCCCAATCGATTCAGCCTCTTCTGCATCATCATGAGAAAAAAACCACAATCGTTCACCTGATCGATTGGAGTGGCTTAATCGATCAACCGATCGATCCAGCCACATTCTATGCTCTCACGAGAAAAGCCTCCAATCGATCAACTATTGATTGATTGTCATAGCCCCAATCGATTGGACCACCTATGTGTTAGCATTAGCCCTAGTACCAATTATGAGATGATCGTAAAGGGCTCATTTTGTATCATATTTCATTACTAATAAAAGACAAAGTTGGTTATTATATTTATTTCAATTCAGTGCCGAATGAATAAGTATAATAATGTCCTTAGGTAGTAGGTTCTTATCTACAGTATATCAATTGATTGAATTGATAGTGAAATATTATAGATATACATAGAACACTACTCTTAACTATTCCTAGTCAAGCATTAATATACAAGGACAATATTAATGCATTGAGACTAGCATGTAGGTCAACGGATGACTTAATCTCACAAGTCATGGATATGAGATATCGGGTCGACACATGGGTATATATTAGAGAATATATACTGAATGACCCACCATGACAATGTTTCATGGATCGTTATATGAGTCATAAACATTCTCATGTGACTATTGGTATGAATAGTCCTTAGACCTGAAGTCACTATGGTTCCCTACATATGGAGTTGTATACTTTGGTATCGGCAAACGCCACCTGTAACAAGGTGGATAATAAAGTCGATCACTAGGTATTCAATGAATTATGCGGAGGGATGTGAGTGATGTAGATGAGATCTATCCCTTCCATATGACGGAAGCGATATCTGTGGGCCCCTTGATTAGTAGAACACAAGAAAGCATGACCATGTGCAAATGAGTCAATATGAGATATTGAGCTTATTTGATTGAGTGTGTCTACTTAGAGATCAAGAAATACAAAGGTTAATAAGAGGATGACATGGTCTATGCCTCATTGATCAATCTAGATATCAAGGATAGAGGGACCAAGTCATACAAGATAATAGTTACGGATAGGTTAGGTCGGATCTCGACTTTCTCGTTACTTGGGTAGCAATGATGCCTTGCTAGATACCACTCATTGCTTATGTATCTAAATGTTGATTTGGGTACATTGCCAACGTTACGAGAACCTATTGCATCACACACAAAGAACAAGTAGATATAGAGATGGGTGCATATAATGAATCATTGGATTAAGTCTAATCCGAATTGGAATTATTGAGTAAGACTCAATTGGATCTAATTATTGGATTAAGTCCAATTCAAATGACTCATTGAATCAATTTGAATGATTGGAATGGTAATTCATTGAATTCAAAATTGTATGAGAATCAATGAGTTAGACTCATTGAGTGAACTTGAGTTCACCAAGAATGTTGAATGGTCAAAATTGAACCATTGGATTGAATGGTTAATTTTAAGCCATTGGATTGGAAGATGAAAGGGTAAAAAACCCTTTGGTATACATGAGATGGATATATATATCATTTTGGATTATATTTTCATTGTGTGAAAAAAAACCTTTAGTCTTCTTCTTCTTCCTCCCTCCCTCTCTTGGCCGAAACTCCTTTTGTGGTTGCTAGCACAACCTTAGGTGGTTTCCATCTCTTTCTTGTGAGTTTGTGAGACAAACAAAGGCAAGGCTTATTCGTGTGAATACCGTAGAGGCGCGAACGTGTGATCGTGCTGAGATCCAAGCTATCTGGAGTTTGTGAGCACACATCAAAGGTATAACCACTATCATGCAACTTAGTATAAGTTATTTTTCTTTCCCTTTTGCATGGATCACCTAGAGGAACTAGATGTTTTCCGCTGCGCTTTTGCGTGTTTAGCGCCCTAGTTTCTTACACTATGCTCGTGACATTTCCCCAATCGATCAACTTTGGCTAGATCCAACCCTCTCTCACACATCCACTATGAAAGAGCTCCTTCTCAAAAATAATCTGAAGGCGGAGAATCCTCGTACAAATTCACACACAGAAATACAAGAAGAAGAACAAGAAGATGTAAGTACCCCATGGAGGTTTTGATGTGATCAACCAAGTTAGAGTTAGGTCTTGTTGTGTTTTGATTTCTTGTGTTTAAGTGTTCAAGAACTTAGGAGCATAAGAAGTTGATTGAAAGACACAGCTAGCGAGAAGGATTGCACATGAGAGAGTCGATGGGCTCGGTGCGTCTGAGGGACGAGGAGCTGTGAAAGAGTACGCTGACAGACGAGAAGGAGGCATGCGACATTTCCGAGGGATGATAAGTTGGAGCGGAAGACTGTTTGAAGGAAAAAAAATGGGTTCAGGTGAGCCCTATTCCGGATGACCAAAATCACCTAAGTAAGCGGAGCCGAGTGGAAGACCCGAACCTAGTTGAGCGGAACCGGAGCAGAAGACCAGAACCAAAGAGTCAACAGGAGGCTAACTTTTTGGTCTGGGCGTCTGGAACACAAAAATTATTACAATGCGACATGGCGCAATCCATTGTGACTTAGATAAAATTCTATGCACGTCCAGGTACCTAATCCCTTCTAGGCACCTCGATCAGGGCTATAAATACAACCTTGATCCCAGAAGCTAAACAACAACACTTGTAATCAATTCTCTTTCCATTTAGCTTTGTAATTGAGTGCTTCAACTGCTGTAAGAGGCTTCTCCTCTTAAAGGAGACTTTTAGTGAGCTTTACTTATCTTGGATTAAGGTTGTAACTAAGTAAACGATCTACCTCTTTCTTTTTTTAATTAAGTTTCTTTTTATGCAAGTGTTTCTTAATTTACCTTGAAAAGATGAGAAAGGTTTTATTTCTATTTTAGGCTATTCATCCTCCTCTCTAGTCGACCACTAAGGGACCAACTAGCGGTATCAGAGCAAAGACGCTTCAGAAGGACTAACCGTCGACTAAAGCAAAGAAACTAATGACCAGACCAAGCCTCATCCCACCAAAGTTCAAGGGGAAATTTGTGCACTGAAAATGCTGAATGGAGGTATTCCTAAAAATAAACTTTAAAATTCTTTTAATAATCAAGTATGGTTTTGTAGTTCCCAAAGATCATCAAGGTATAGAAAAAGAAGAATATCTCTAGACGAAGAAGGAGCAAAATGATTTCGTAGCCAACAGTAGAGTGGAATATCACTTATTAAGTGTATTACCACCTCAAGAAGTAAATCGCATCGGAAGCTACACATCAGGAAAAGACCTCTGGGAGAAGTTCTTGGAACTCCAAGAAGGAACATCCGAAGAGAAGCTTGCACGATAGGACATTCTTTAGAACAAGTTAATGAACATCCATTTGGAAAAAGGTGAGAAGTTAGTCCAACTACATGTGAAGATCAAGGAGCTAATCACCGGACTAGGCAACCTTAGTGAAACGATAACCAACCAGGACTTGGTACGTTAGGCACTAAACGCCTTTCCTAGAATCCCTGAATGGACTTCGATCATAGACGCCTACTACATCTCGAAGGACCTAGAGGTAAGTACCCTAGAGGAATTATTTTCAATTTTAGAATTACATGAGGCTCGATATGAAGGTACAATAGTAGAGTCAAACCAGAATCTGACACTAAGAGTGTAATACCCCGGTTCTAAGATTCTGGTTAAGTATGGTTTAAAAGGTTAGATGGTACTATCCATATCACCAAGGTGCACCTTCTTTTCCAGAAGCCCAAACTTAAGAACTCCAAAGTTAAGCGTGCTTGGCTTGGAGAAATCTGAGGATGGGTGACCTCCTGGAAAGTTTTTCAGGGTGCGTGCGAGTGAGGACAACGCACACTGAAAGGACCTTCGGTGGTCTGTGGAGCTAGTCGTCAACTTGATGGGCAATTCTGGTTGCGTTCCCGGTTCGGTCCGGGTGGAGCCTGCCCAAGCTAGGGCGTTACAAAGAGCCACCAAGAAGGGCAAACCTGAGTCAGACTCAGATCTAGAACCAAAGTTATCTCCGGTAAAGAGCGGTGGGTGGGCAGTGCTATAGCCTTCTTGGAGTGCCATAAAAATGAATCTCGCACTGTCGCACACAGAAAGGAAAAAGAAACAAATACCCCAAGACTTGGTCTTGGATTAGTAGTGCGGGAGAAAGATAAAAATGATAATTCACTAATTTTGGAAAAATAATAAAATATTAATAAAATAATAAAAAAATATTATTTCAAACTTTTGAAAATGCGATATTTCTCTAATGCCGACCAATGGTGAAAAAATGAAAATGAATTTTTTGAAAACGATTTTGGAAAGGGGGGGGGGAACGAAGGCATAAGGTTTTATTTTTAATATAAACAATATCTAATTTTCTTTCAAAAAAAGGAACCCCCTGCTTGATTGGTGGTTTCACCAAATTAGAGCGGCCTGGCTTTGATACCAATTGTTGGATCGAGAAGTGCTAGAGGGAGGGTAAATAGCGCTCGTGGCTTTCTCTTATCGTTTTCGAATTGTTCGAGTAATGCAGCGGAATAACAAATGAAACACACACAAGAAGACCCAAGTATTTACTTGGTTCGGAGCCTAAGGCGACTCCTACTCCAAGGCCCACGCTCATTGAGCATTTACTTTGGGCAACAACTATAATAGCACAAACGAGTACAATTGAATATTATACTTAAATGTACTAGAAATTATACCGACAATAAAAATACTGAAATTGAAGCTCCGGGTTGTCGGGGTGTTGCTACAGCACTTTTGTAACGTCTCTTGAGCAGCACACGGAAGAAAGATCGCTTGGAATGTGTTGTTATGAGCAGCTGGTCGAGACCTCTATAAAAGGGTTGTTGAAGGCGCCTCAAAGCCACTTAAGGGTGCCTCCATCATAGCTGAGTCAGCAGCGCGGATAAGCCCAGACTCCTTCGTCTCTCATCCACTTGAAGGCACCTCCATGCTCCTTGAGGGCGCCTTCAAGGTTGTCCAAGGTGCCTCAAGCCTCCATGAGGGCGCCTCCAGCTCCGCTGCATGCACCTCTGACCCTTTGCACCCAAGGCGCCTCCAAGCACCATGAGGGTGCCTCGAGTACTGTTCACCCGAGTCAAACTTTGCTCTTTTGACCCTACAAGACATGTTAGTTCATAATACAACAACATATCCTGTAAAATAAAGTTAGCACATAATAATAGCATAAAAACAAATGTATGACAGTCATCGGACTGTCCGGTTCTGACTTCGGATTTTTGACCGGAAACCTTAAGTCGAACCGACGCTTACTGTTCCCTCCGCGAGGAACACATCCTCACCTACTCCACTCAGGAGAGCATACCTGTTGTCAGTCCGGTCCTACAGATCGACTAGACTTTCTGCCTAGGGTTACCACCCCTAGGACCTAGGGTTACCATACCCTAGGATTTTTTGCCACCTAGGGTTATCTCCCCCTAGGACCTAAAGTTATCCCCCCTTAGGATTTCCACCACCTAGGGTTACCACCCCCTAGGACCTAAGGTTGTCGCCCCTTAGGATTTTCCTCCACCTAGGGTTACCACCCCCTAGGACCTAAGGTTACCCCCCCCCTCCCCCCTCCCTTAGGATTTTCCACCACCTAGAGTTACCACCCCCTAGGACCTAAGGTTACCACCCCCTAGGATTTTTCACCTGCCTAATCGCAGCTAGGACTTTTTCCTAAGAACACTTAGGACTTTCCTGCAAAGCTTATTCAAGCACATTAGATAACAAAATAACTTAACTTAAACCCTTGGACATAACCAAAACATAGGTTGAATCGTCGGATGCTTCCTGCACCAACAATCTCCCCTTTTTTTATTATGGCAATACGGTTCAAAGTTAAGTAAAAAATATTACAATAAATAAGAAATTTAAACATGAGCATGAATGCAAAAATTTGTAAAACTTATGCTCCTCCTTATGTTTAAATTCTTAATTTTTAATTTTTTTTAACTTTGACTTTTCTCTCCCCCTTTGACATAAATCAAAAAGAATAAGTAGAGAGAAAAATAGAAAAAAATATTCTATGTAATTCTAAGCTCCCCTGAAGAGTAGCACTTTATCATTTTTTTTTAATAGTTGAAAATGACTTAGCATTTCAAAAAGAATTGTTTTGAAAAACACTTAGCTAAATTTGAAATGCTTTTAAAAAATACTTAGCTAAAATTTGAAATTCTTTTGAAAAGACTTAGCTAAATTTGAAAGGCTTTTGAAAAATATTTAGCTAAATTTGAAATACTTTTGAAAAATACTTAACCTCTTTTTTTTTTTTTTTAAAAAAGATTGATAGAAGTTAAGTTTAAGTACTTAACTTAAAAAGGATTTTCATAAAAGCTTAGCTTAAGTACTTAGTTTTGAAAACATTTAGCTTCTTAAAAAGATTTTTAGATAAAAAGCATACTTAAAAACTTTTTCAAAAATTTGTACTTTCTTTTTCACATACTAAATTTTTAAACATTTAAACTTTGAAGTAAGAAAAAAAACTTCAAACGTTAAGGTTTTGAAGAAGGACTTACTCAACTTAAAACCGATATTGATAAAACCTTTAGTTTAAAAAAAATGGATACTCTTAGATTTAATGTTAAAAACTTAACTTAAAAATATTTCCTTGTAAAAATACTTAGCTAAGTGATTTGAAAAATACTTGAGCAAATACTTTATTTTTTTTGGATAATTTATTTTTCATTTTAAAAATAAATTGAATTTTTAGAAATATTTTTATTTTTATTTAAAAGTAACTTAGCTCGACTCCCTTCACTCCCCCTTGATTAATGCCTTAATAAATTCTTAGGGTCCTAGAGTCCAAGCATAACAAAAAATGTAAAGGTTATTTTATATTTTCCTAATTTTCCATCACACCCATTCTAGGTTATCAAGCATATTCAGCTTATGAGTGAGTGTGAGATGGAGTTGTCTTTATTTTAATTTTATCAATATTGAAATTAATATTTAAAATAAGTTTGAGCTTGAATTTCAAATGAGTAAACATTTAAAATTCTGAAAATCTTGAAAATTATAGCTTGAAAACATGATTTAAAGATTTAATTAAGATTTTGATAATATGATTTTGAAAATTGTTTACCATTTAAAATTTTGAATATTAAATATATTTTGAAAATAATTATCATTTAGATTTTGAAGATTGAATATGATTTGAAAATTCATTATTATTTGAAACTTAAGATTAAGATTTTGAAAAAAAATTAATATTTAATAATTTGAAATTTAATAATGATTTGAAACTTAAGATTAAGATTTTGAAAAAAATTAATATTTAATAATTTGAAATTTAATAATGATTTGAAACTTAAGATTAAGATTTTGAAAAAAAAAAATAATAATTTGAAATTACAATTATAATTTTTAAAATTAATTATAAAATTAATTTTGATTTTTAAAATAATTATTTAAAATATTTTTAAAGGAATTTTTAAAATATTTTGAAGATAATTTTTAAAATATTTTTAAAAGAATTTTAAAGGATTTTTAAAGGAATTAAAAAAACAGTTTAAAAGAATTTTTAAAAAGGTTTTTAAAATAATTTTTTAAATAATTTTTAAAAGGACTTTTAAAAGGTTTTTAAAATAATTTTTAAAAGAATTTTTTAAAAGGTTTTTAAAATGATTTTTTAAATAATTTTAAATTTTTAAAAGGTTTTTAAAATAATTTTTAAAAGGATTTTTATAAAAGGTTTTTAAAATAATTTTTAAATAATTTTTAAAAGAATTTTTTAAAAAGGTTTTAAAAATAATTTTTAAATAATTTTTAAAAGGATTTTTTAAAAGGTTTTAAAATAATTTTTAAAAGAATTTTTTAAAAGGTTTTTAAAATAATTTTTAAATAATTTTTAAATAATTTTTAAAAGGTTTCTTAAAATAATTTTTAGTAATTTTGAAAAGAATTTTTAAAAGGTTTTTAAAATAATTTTCAAAAGGATTTTTTAAAAGGTTTTTAAAATGATTTTTAAATAAATTTTAAAATGATTTTTTAAAAAGGTTTTTAAAACGATTTTTAAATAATTTTTAAAAGGATTTTTGAAAGGTTTTTAAAATAATTTTTAAAAGGTTTTTAAAATGATTTTTTAAGAATTTTTAAAAGGATTTTTTAAAAGGTTTTAAAAATAATTTTTAAAAGGATTTTTGAAAAGGTTTTTAAAATAATTTTTGAAAGGATTTTTAAAAGGTTTTGAAAATATTTTTTAAATAATTTTTAAATGGATTTTTTTAAAAGGTTCTTAAAATAATTTTAAATATTTTTTAAAAGGTTTTTAAAATAATTTTTAAAAGGATTTTTGAAAAGGTTTTCAAAATAATTTTTTAAGAATTTTTAAAATGATATTTTAATAGGGGTTTTAAAATAATTTTTAAAGGATTTTCTAAAGGTTTTTAAAATAATTTTTTAAATAATTTTTAAATGGATTTTTTAAAAGGTGTTTAAAATGATTTTTAAATAATTTTTAAAAGGATTTTTTTAAAAGGTTTTTAAAATGATTTTTAAATAATTTTTAAAATGATTTTTTAAAAGGTTTTTAAAATGATTTTTAAAAGGATTTTTTAAATGATTTAAAAATAATTTTTATTAGGATTTTTAAAATGTTTTAAAAATGGGTTTTAAATAATTTTTAAAAGGATTTTTTGAAAAAGTTTTTTAAAATATTTTTTAAAAGGATTTTTGAAAAGTTTTTGAAAATAATTTTTAAAGAATTTTTGAAGGGATTTTAAAAGGGTTTTAAAATACTTTGAAAAGGATTTTTAAAAGGTTTTTAAAATAATTTTAAAATAATTTTAAATTGGATTTTAAAATGTTTTTTAAAATAATTTTTGAATAATTTTGCTATGTTATTGTAGATCTATCTCACCCGATTTTAAGTTATCAATAAGGGAACCTTTTGTAGTTTTATGAGATGATTATCTTTAATTAAGATTATTTCTAAGGATTAATTTATATTTGAGTTAGACTTAAGTTTTCTTATTTGTCAATTGAATACACATTTCAAAGATTGGCTCCCATGTTGTGGCGAGGTGCTAGACCTTCTTAGGTATGAGATCATCCACCACTTCTAGACAGAGCCTTTCAAAGAAATTATATATTTAATTTTTTTTTTGAAACCCCTAGGTTTAACTAAGTAAGTGGAAATTACGCTTGGGTCCTTAATCTATCCTAGTCTAAGCATGCATAATATAAAAAGAAAAAAAAACAATCATCAAACAATTCTAAAGATAGTTTTCTATTGGCTTCCCTTGTATCATAGTCTCGATATGGTCTACAAGGTAATGGACTAGATCCTTGGGGACCCAATATTGACCAAGTCCAACTTGATTGACCAAGTTGGACTTAGGTACCCATGCTTGGACTACATTTCTACTTGGTCTGTTAACAAGTGACAGATAAGACCGGTATTTTCTTTTAGTTTTAAATCCTAATTTGGATCGATTATATACGGCCTTCTGTTTTCCAAGAATCAAGTCAAGATTCTTGGAACCTAGTGTAAACCATTCCAATGCAATCTTCAAATTCTTGACTTGAGTATTCAGGATGGAATTCTCTTCCTCAAGCTTTTGGACTTGAGTTGAGGTTCCAGTCTGAATAGGGTCAGTCAAGGATTCAGAGTTAGTAACTTCTTTAAGGGTTGTAACCTCCTTTAGAAGTGATTTGATCCAAACATTGGATTTAGCTAATTTCTTTAACAAATAGGGAACTAAATTTTTTAAATTAGTACCAAAAATAAGAGAGCTTACAGTGGGGTTGGGCCCTTCGGAAACGGATACGGATTTGTGGCTTCGCTTGAACTCAGTTTCTGATTCGCTTTCGGTTTCGGACTCGAACTCGGACTCGGTTTCTGATGTGCGTAGATCTTATGATCATTTATACATGTTTTGATGCATATTCACTTACTTTATTCACGTATATTCTATGCATGTTCACCTCTCTTAGTATATATTCAACATAAATACTCTTTTGTTCGGAGATATGCTCTTTGTTTGATTTTGTGTTGATAGGGACAACTTTTGGAGCAAAAATAGCGATTGTCGACACACCAGAACGAGGCAGAGAACACGGCCGTGCAACCTTGCACGGTCGCGTGGCCAAACAGAGGAAGAACATGGCACGACCGTGCAACTCTTGCACGGTCGTGCTGTCAAACAGAGGTGGATCTTTGCATGGTCATGCAAACTTGCACGGTCGTGCCCCCCACGACAAACAGCCAAGCAATGCACGGCTGTGCAATCCTGCACAGTCGTGCCCCATGAGCAGAGCCCCAGATCCACACGGGCGTGCCAATTGGCACGACCGTGCAACGCGGCCAGAGGCAGAAGAAGGAATGGTCGTGCCACATCTGCACGACCGTGCCCCAGGAGTAGAGCCCCAGATCCACACGGTCGTGCCAATTGGCACGACCGTGCAGCGTGGCCAGAGGCAAAAGAAGGCACGACCGTGCCACGACGTTCGTGACCTAATCTATATAAGGGTCAAGAAACCTATTCGAGGGGCATCTTTGGTTTGGGACTTCGTTCCTCTCCTTGGGAAAGGGTTCTCGCCTTCGGAAGAAACCTTAGAGCTTCATCTACAGCCATCCCTTGATGTTCCGTCCATCTCCAGAGCAAGGAGATATCCCCAAGACATTGAAAACCTCGGCAAGCATCTCTTCTTCCCCTTCTTCTCACATCAAGGGTTGTAAGTATTCTTTACTTTATGTTTTGGGGTTGTTCTTCCCTCACAATGGAGTAGAGATCCTCTTCTAGGATTAGGAAGTATTTGTAATGTGATGGAGATGTAGAACTATGTAAATTCTCCATATTTCTATTCAATGACTTGTTAATGCCTTGTTTATAATAAATTGTGTGTGTGACATATTTATATTTCTTTGCATACTTTGTTGATTGATGTGGAGGATTGTTAATCACGCAAAGGGGATGCCTTAGAGTGTATTGACCAAGGTGCCCTAGTGACATAGGTAACCCTTTCCGGACGTCTAGGACGTTCCCTTAAAAGGAGAAATAATCCCTTAGGAATTGCTGCTCTCATAGAAATAGTGCTCTAAATCATATACCCGAGGGGCCTAGTGACAAGGGTAACCCGTTCATGGACATCTAGGACATTCTCTTGAAAGGAGAGGCAATTCCTCCATAAGGAAGTAGGAAATCGTACCAAATCTCTACCTTTATCCTTATTGTTATTTACTAGACATGTATTCTTGTGATCTACCGAGACACCCTCGTGACAGGGGTTAACCGTTACAGGATTTCATAGGAATCGTCTCTATTCGATACTTAGGGATAGTGACCAATTTAACTTTCTGCAAGAGCATGAACATAGAGAGTAGAAACTAAGCAATCTATGTAATATCTCTTAGCATTATAATGAAACCGAAATCCTAGAATCCACCTCCCAAAGCTCATTCTCTCCAAGATCAATTCTCTCTTTCTCTCTCCTCTCTCTTTGACTCAACCTTCTTTCCCTCTCTTTAATCACACTCGTTAGTTCGTAAGCGTCAAAGCCAACTTTCAACCGTCTAGATAACTTACTTTGTG
Organism: Zingiber officinale; assembly: GCF_018446385.1. Taxonomy (NCBI): domain Eukaryota; kingdom Viridiplantae; phylum Streptophyta; class Magnoliopsida; order Zingiberales; family Zingiberaceae; genus Zingiber; species Zingiber officinale. The sequence continues at coordinate 76,045,754 of NC_055998.1, forward strand.
GCATCTCTAGTGCCTAATCAACAGTCCCTGTGGCTCGACAATCTTATATATTACTGATGATGAATTCGTGCACACTTACGAAATCGTAACAAGTTTTTGGCGCCGTTGCTGGGGATGTTCACATTAACATTGGTAGACTAGCAATTTAGTTAATCTAGACTTGTGAATAGTTTTTATTTTTTCCATTTTCATAATTCAAAAAAAAATCTGCATTTTCTTTCTTGTCTTTAAATTCTACATTTATTTTTTTCTTACAATTTAAATTCTGCACTTTGTTTCCTTTTTTTAGATATCCATGAGCACTAACATGTCAAGTAGGGCCTTAAGAGATTTCTCTGCACCCATTTCTGCAAGATTTTTATCTCCTATTGTGCACCCTCACATTAAAGCATAAAGTTTTCAACTAGACCCAAAGTTAATTTTCATGATACAAGGTCATAAATTTGGAGGAGAAGCATCAGAAAGTCCTTATCGGCACCTTGAGACATTTCTAGAGCTTTGTGATATGGTGAATTATGAAGGAGTGTCAGCAGATGCAGTTCGATTGATAGTATTTCTTTTCAGTATCAAGGATAACGCAAGGACTTGATTATATTCCCTTCGTCCTCAAAGCATCACAAGTTGGAAACAATTGGAGAAGTAATTTCTGGATCATTTTTTCCGTCCAAGTAAAACAATTTATATGAGGAATTGCATCATAAATTTTTCTCAGACATATGGAGAATCATTATTTGAAGCATGGGACATATTCAAAAGTCTACAAAGACAGTGCCCTCATCATGGTTTGGAAAAATGGTTGACCCTGCACATATTCTATAGGGAAATTTCTTTCTCAGATAAGTGTAGATTCATCAGCTGGAGGTTTTTTTATGGACAAGAGTGTAAATGAAGCATATACATTAATTGATCGAGTAACATTGAACCTCCATGATGTTGGTGCAATATCCCTCAGGTCAAGGTTGACCTGGGTAACCAAGCTGAGTCTTGGTTTGGGTTTAGATGTTTGACAATAAGATATTGATTGAAGAAGAGTCAAGTAGGTCAAGGTTGACCGGATACTTGACTGGGAAGTCCTAACTGGGATGTTAGGCAAAATGAAAGACCTAGTGAGTGAAGCTAGGCAGTATGAAAGTCCTGGTGAGTGAAGCCAGGCAGAAGGAAAGTCCTGGTAAGTGAAGCCAGGCAGAAGAAAAGTCCTGGTGAGTGAAGCCAGGCAGAAGGAAGTCCTAGTGAGTGAAGCTAGGCAGATGGAAATCTTGGTGAGTGAAGCCAGGTGAAAGTCCTAGTGAGTGAAGCTAGGCAGATGGAAAACCCTAGTGAGTGAAGCTAGGCAAGGAAGGAAATCCAGATGGATCAGGATGATTGGACATCCGGTGTTGGGAAGTCCAAGTAGGTCAAAGGATTGACTGGATACTTGGCATGAAAGAAAAGTCCAAGTAGGTCAAAGGGATTGACCGGATACTTGGCACAGAGAAAAGTCCAAGTGGGTCAAAGGGATTGACCGGACACTTGGTAAGGGAGTCCTAGCAGGTCAAGGGAGTGACTAGATGCTAGGCATGACATACCAACAGGTCAAGGTTGACCGGATGTTGGTTTGGGAGGTTTGGGACTTGGTTTTGGACAAAATCAAGTCTCTGGATCGATCAGTGGATCGATCCGGACCTGTCCCAGCGAACAGAGAGCCTCCGGATCGATCAGTGGATCGATTGGGACGCGGCTGCTTCGTGGATCGATCCAGCGCTTATCGAGCGAAGCATGATCCAAAGCATCCCCGATCGATTGGGAATATTCGAATCGATCGGGATCCGCGTTGCAGACGTGTGATGGCTGCGGCATCTTTTCACGGTTTCATCTCAGATCTTCGCCAGCTCCTCCACAGCACTCTCAAAGCTCGTGATCGCCAGTTCTTGAAGGTTCTTGGAAGCTCTCCGAGTCAAGAGGCGGATCAAAGGCAAGAAGAGAAGCTAGGGTTAGGGTTTTCTGCATTCATTGTAATCTTTGTGCTTGTATTTTGTTTCCCTTTCCTTCTTCTTGTACCGAGAGTCTTGTAAGGCTTCTCCGCCCTCGGTAGTTACCGAAAAGGAGTGTTTCATAGTGGAGGGTGCGTGCGTGGTGTGGATCCTTGGATTAGTCACCTCCTTTGGAGGTGGATACCAAGTAAAATCCTAGTGTTAGCGTGGGTGTATTTGTTTCTGTATTTTCCGCTGCATATTCTTGAAGAAACAATCAACGCCGAGCACCGAGCGAACCCCCCCTCTAGCTACTTTTGGTCCTAACAAGTGGTATCAGAGCAAGGCCGCTCTTCACCGGAATCATCGCCGGAAGGGTCAAGTATAACAAGAAAAGCTAGAGGGTGAAGAAGTTGGAGCAAATTCTTCAAGTTCAAGACTTTATCAAGCTCAACTTCAAGATGCAATTCCAAGATGGACTTGGATTTGACACAAGGGTGGCTCCACCATATTCATCTACAAGCTTCGATTCTTGGAAATCAAGAATCGAAAATTTTCTTATGATGGAGATAGAGCAATGGTTTGCTCTCATGGAAGGTTTTGAAGCTCCCACAAATTCCAAGGGCAAAGTACTCAAAAGGAGCAAGTGGAGAAAAGACCAAATCCAAAGATGTGAGGCCAATGACAAAGTGACCAAGCTTTTGGTCAATTTATTGCTAAGCAACATCTTGGAACAAATTGGAGAATTTGAAGATGCCAAGGAGCTTTGGAGCAAATTGGCAAGAATTCATGAGATCCCCTCCACTGTACCAGATCAAGGAGAATCCAAAGAGGGCGACTCATTGGATCAAGACCAAGAGGAGGACTCTGAGGTTGAGAGATGCTCAACCTCCGAAGAAGAAGTTCAAGAAGAAGCTTCATCTTCAAGGGAATGCAACGAAGGGAACAAGGAGGGAGCATACTCCTTGTTTCATATTCAAGATGATGAAGCCTCCACCTCTAGGATTGAGGGGGAGCAATCCTTGGTGACACCGGATCAAGAAGAAGGAGAAGCTTCTACATCCGGGTCAAGAGATGAAGAGATTGAAGAAGCTTCTACCTCCACGAGTCAAGAAAAATCAAATGGAGGAGAATCAAGATCATATCAAGAGGAAGCTTCTACCTCCGGATCCAAAGGGAAAGATGCCACCCCTACAAGCAAAGGTATAAATATTTCAATTAAAAATAAAAATCATATTATATGCTTTGAGTGTAGGGAACATGGGCACTACAAGAGCAAGTGCCCTAAATTGGCCAAGAAGAAGGGCCAAGTGGCACAAAAGGGCAAGGCGAAGCCCAAGGAGATCATCCCCAACACAAAGAAGAGCAAGGAGCATTTTATATGCTTCTCTTGCAATCAAAAGGGGCATTACCGAAGTCAATGCCCCAAGGGGAAGAAGGTGGTCAAGGCTCAAGGAGGCACTAGTCAAGGGGGAGCCTCCAAGGTAAAGAAGAAGGTAACATTTATTGAGCCTACCTCTTTACATTATGGTAAAAAGCATGATAGTTCTAACTTATATCATTTTAATGCTATTTACCATGAAAATAGAAAGCATGATAGCGTTAAAGAAAAACATATAACTTTTCATGCTAAAACCACTACACCTAAGGCTAGGAATGTAGGTAAAAGTCTGGGCAATAACTCTAAAGATTTTAGATACAAGCCCAAGAACAAATATGCTCATGAATCAAATGAAAAATCTAAAACTAAGGACTTAGTGTTAGAAAATCAAGTCTTGAGATCAAGGCTTGATAAAATGGAAAAGACCCTAAAAAGGATGGAAAATATCCTATTAGGGCAAAATGAGCAATACCTAGGGCTAGGCGCACAAAGGTCATCCAATGGCTATAGAGGTTTGGGATACAAACCCAAAGCTAAAAAGGATGTGCCTAGTTATCATAGGGTTCCATATAGCTATGGAACAAACCCTAAGTCTAGAGGTCAAGTCAAAGATACAAGGGAAGATATCCCTAGAAGTATCTTTGCAACCAAAGTGACTAAGACTTCTAAGAAGTCTAAGAAAGTCACTAACAAGGTCACAAGGGAGGCTATCCCTAGAGTTGACCTAGAAAGTGTGACCAAGGCTTCTAAGAAGCCCAACAAGGTCACTAGGAAGGTATCTAAGGAAGTTATCCCTAGAAAGTACCTAGAGCATCCAAGGAGCACCAATAGGTGTTGGGTTCCTAGGAGCATCTTCTCTACCCCATAGATGGGTTAGAGAGTGTCAACTCCGATTAGAAGGGTAGTTAACCCAACTTTGAGGAAATTGACACTCAAGGAGTATTTTCAAGGTTTTAGTTAACCTTTGAAAATGAAATGGAATCTTTGATTACTCCTTGAAAGAGTAAAATGTGCCTAATGGTGGAAGAATTGATTTTAAATCTTAAATGGCACATATTGGGAAATTCATAAGAACTATCAAGTTGGGATTTTGATATGTTCTTAGGCAATTTAAGGCAATCCGGGCCTTAATTTAAAAGTGCTACTCTTGAGGAAAAATGGAATATGCCAACATTTGAGGACATGTTTATTTTCAATTGGCATACATTAAATCAAGGAAATTAGAAATGCCAATTTAGGCTTTGGCATTCTCTTGTAGCACTTTAGGGCAATCTAGGTTTAAGGTGTAAGTTTAGCTAAGACTTTAAGGATACTTAGATAGTTAATCTAGGTATATTTTATTTATGCTAAATCTTGCCATGATTGTTTGCCCATCATATGCCATGACATCATGTCTAGTTTTGCATTCATGTTTTATTATGAAAAATCCAAAAATACCATGTCATGACATTCATACATCATGTAGCAATAGGATATTTTCTTTTGAAAATTATTTTCTTTTGATGTATGCCATAACATAATCATGCATTAAGTTTAATTCCTTGTAATTAAGGACGAATGACATTTAACGACACTTATTGACAAGTGTCTAATATCTCTAAAATGCCTAGATAGATATGCATGATCCCTAGAATAGGGCAAAACCAAATTTTACATCTCACAAAGACCTCTAAGATGACTTGTATGTGTTTTGTCCACAATAGATACAAGTGAGATGTTAGGAAGATGAACAAAACTCAAGATGTTGATTTAGTGCATTCTTTTGAGTTTTAGGTTCATCAAAACACATAGTTATGTGTTTTCCCATCATTAGAAAAGTTAATGTACAAGTCATGTGCATTAAGCCCAAGGAATGTGATGGGATATTGGTTTTGAAAATGTTTTTAAAATGTTTTTGGAAAACCTTGGTGAAGGCTATCTTTTGATAGTAATCACCATTGAATAGTTAGACACAAACTTGAAGAAAAACACTAAAGTTTTTGCAAGTTTTCAAGTTTGTGTCAATCTTTGAAAATATGATGTATTTTCATAGAAAACTATTTTTCTTTGATTAAGTATGCCCTAAATAATGTCTACACGAAATTTCATGATTTTTGGATTTTTGTAGAATTTTCTAGGGGTTTCTGAAATTTCAGCAACTATCGAGCTCCGATCGATCCATGGATCGATTGAGTGCTCGAATCGATCCGTGGATCGATTTAGAAGCAAGTCTCCCGCGAGCAGAGATCGATCAGCCGATCGATCCGGTAGTCTGAATCGATCGGTGGATCGATTGAGAAGGTTCAATCGATGGAACCCAACTCCAATCGATCCAAGTTGATGTTTGGGAAGGCTTGATTTCAGCATCTTTGAACCTCTTTGAGTCTAGGTAACCATTCCAAACCCCTAAAATATATTTGTATACATACAAAGGGTGTTTTCATGTTGAAAACAAGGATGGATTGGTTAACGAAGACTAAGTAGAAGTTTAGGTTGAGGTTGTTTCAAATTTTGAATATTTGAACCTCAAAACTTCTAAATTTTGGTTTCCTAATGTTTTAGGGATTCCAAGTCATTGTTGGTGCAATGACAGAAGTTACCACCATGTCTTTAGGGGGAGGGACTCTTTAAAGACATGAAAAATTACTTTTCATGAATCTTGGAAGGTGGTTAACCTTCTTTAAAGAAAATGCTCATGTATGAGCTTTTGAACTTGAAATGGGGAGTGGATATCCTCATTATTTCAAGTGGGAACTCAAGTGGTTAGATAATGCTCAAGGTTGGGTATTTGTCTACATTGAGGGAGAAGTTAAGGATAAATGAAGGGTATGGGACCTTCATTATCGTGTTGATCACAACGAGTGATGTTGTGAACAACGATGAGCAACTCTTCAGGGGGAGAGTTTCAACAAATGGATTTGTTGATGTGTACCCAAAATTGGGGCATGGGTTGATGTGTGCCCAAAGATGGGTTGATGTGTGCCAATAGGGGGAGAATGTATGGTTAAGCTTAGGCTTTCATTACCTATGGGAAGGTCATGAAAGGACTCATGAAAGGGAGTAAGTTAGGCTTTCATTACCTAGAGGGAGTTTGCCCTCTTAGGGGGAGAATGAAGAGCTTAATTTATGCTTTCATTACCTAGTGGCATGAAGAAGGAGGCTATGGGATTAGCCTAACTTACATATGGGATTGTAAGTGTTATTGTGGTATTGTCAAACATCAAAAAGGGGGAGATTGTTGGTGCAATATCCCTCAGGTCAAGGTTGACCTGGGTAACCAAGCTGAGTCTTGGTTTGGGTTTAGATGTTTGACAATAAGATATTGATTGAAGAAGAGTCAAGTAGGTCAAGGTTGACCGGATACTTGATTACCTCGGGATGTTAAGCAAAATGAAAACCTAGTGAGTGAAGCTAGGTGAAAGTCCCGGTGAGTGAAGCCGGGAAGTGGTGTAAGGCAGAAAGAAAAGTCCGGTGAGTGAAGCCGCGGAAGGAAGTCCTAGTGAGTGAAGCAGATGGAAATCCTGGTGAGTGAAGCCAGGTGAAAGTCCTAGTGAGTGAAGCTAGGCAGATGGAAAACCCTAGTGAGTGAAGCTAGGTGAAAGTCCTGGTGAGTGAAGCCAGGCAAGGGAAAATCCAGATGGATCAAGGATGATTGGACATCTGGTGTTGGGAAGTCCAAGTAGGTCAAAGGATTGACTGGATACTTGGCATGAAAGAAAAGTCCAAGTAGGTCAAAGGGATTGACCGGATACTTGGCACAGAGAAAAGTCCAAGTGAGTCAAAGGGATTGACCGGACACTTGGTAAGGGAGTCCTAGCAGGTCAAGGGAGTGACTAGATGCTAGGCATGACATACCAACAGGTCAAGGTTGACCGGATGTTGGTTTGGGAGGTTTGGGACTTGGTTTTGGACAAAAATCAAGTTCTGGATCGATCAGTGGATCGATCCAGACCTGTCCCAGCGAACAGAGAGCCTCTGGATCGATCCGTGGATCGATCCAGGCGCGTTTCCAGAGCACAGAGGCGCTCTGGATCGATCCGTGGATCGATCCAAAGCCTCCCCGATCGATTGGGAATATTCGAATCGATCGAGATCCGACCGTTGGCGTCGTTTATAGCTGCAGGCATGTGATGGCTGCGGCATCTCTTCACGGTTTCATCTCAGATCTTCGCTAGCTCCTCCACAGCACTCTCAAAGCTCGTGATCGCCAGTTCTTGAAGGTTCTTGGAAGCTCTCCGAGTCAAGAGGCGGATCAAAGGTAAGAAGAGAAGCTAGGGTTAGGGTTTTCTACATTCATTGTAAGCTTTGTGCTTGTATTTTGTTTCCCTTTCCTTCTTCTTGTACCGAGAGTCTTGTAGGGCTTCTCCGCCCTCGGTAGTTACCGAAAAGGAGTGTTTCATAGTGGAGGGTGCGTGCGTGGTGTGGATCCTTGGATTAGTCACCTCCTTTGGAGGTGGATACCAAGTAAAATCCTAGTGTTAGCGTGGGTGTATTTTCCGCTGCATATTCTTGAAGAAACAATCAACGCCGAGCAACGCCAAGCACCGAGCGAACGCGACGAGCTATTCACCCCCCCCCTCTAGCTACTTTTGGTCCTAACACATGAATGGTCGAACAAAAGTTGGATGGAATATCCCTCACAAATTCAAGAAGTGCAAGCCATAAATGCAAGAGAGCATGTCAAGCAAAATGCAGTTCAACCACCCAAAAATGTTGAAATTCACAAGTCACAGAATGAGAAGTTCAAACATTTGGGGAAAAGATTAATAGCATACTTTCAAAATGGTTCAAAGAAGACCGTCCTCCTACACAGATAAAATCTAGTGTAAATGATAATAATTTTAAGTTGAGAAGTGGCAAGAATCATGAAGAACTTTTGAAAAAGGACTTGTTTAGAATTGAGGAGAAGAACAATAGAAGACCTCAAGAACTCAATTTCATTACTCCAGGAAGTTCCCAAAGGCCACAAATACCTTTCCCTCAACAATTGATCACACCTACACTAGATAAACAAGTTGGATCTCCTCCGCAAGCTCAAAGAGAATATGGGAAAAAGGAAGTACCTTTCCCAAGACCTTCACTAAAGGTTCCTTTTCCACAAAGGCTAGTGAGGGTCAATGCAAACGAAGACTTTGGCAAATTCTGTGATACTAATATGGTTGAGTGTAGATTTTTGGATGTATATGAAGATGAGGACTCTTCAGATGAGGATTGTGATGATAATACAGTGGATAACAAGTTTTCAGATTTACCTTCTGGGTTTATAGGATGTTATGATGAAATTGAATTTTCAGATGATGAATGTGATGTGGTAGATCAACTTAAAACTGCAAATGAAGTTAGTGATCCTCCTATAGATGATTCTCCCACTGAGGATATTAATGTTGGTTTATTTTTTGATACTTGTGTCGATGATGATGTTATGAAAGGAAGTGTAGGGAGCTGTGTTGTGGAAACAACATCTAAAGAATCATCTCCTTTATCCACACAACCTTCTGAGGTTATGATGTTGGTTGGTCCTAGGAAGATCGTACCGGTTCCACTATACAAAAATTTTGTACAAGTGTCGAACCTTTCCTAAACAACCTATTGTGTTCTTTAGAAATTAAATTAGGAATCGCAAACGAAACTTAACACTATTGATTCCAAATTTAACTTATTTATTCTTAATGGTTTAGATTTGGATCACAAGCGAAACTTAACACTATTGATCCAAATCCACCTATGTTATAAAGTCGATTAAATATTTATTTCTAAAATCGGCTCCCAAGTCAAATATGGCGAGACACTAGGCCTTCTTGGGTATGAGATCATCCGCCACTGCCTCGACAAATCCTTTTATAGAAATTCAATATTTAATTTCCTAAAATAACATTAGGTTTAACCAAAAAGAACAATCGAATCATAAATTCGAAAAAAAAAACAAACTTGAAACAAATCTAAAACTCTAGAATCATATGCCTCTTGTGTTTGGAATTCATACAAAGAAAAACTAGTATGCTGCGGAAAACAATTACTAGTTATACCTTTCTTTGTAAGCAAATAACCTCTTGATCTTCTACCGTATTCCTCTTCTAATCTTGAACGTTGTGTGGGCAACGATCTTCCGAGACGAGAACCACCAAGCTCCTTCTTCTCCAAGCTAGGTTCGTCCACCACCAATTCTCCAAGAGATGTAGAGGTCCGACCACCACCACCAAGCTCCAAGGGATGCTAAAAACAAAGCCTCCTTTCTCTCCTTCTTCTCCTAGCTAGAACCGGCCACCAAGGACTCCTGTTGTGTTGATGCCGCCGGCCACAAAGGAGGAAGAGGAAAGGAGAAGAGCTAAAAGCAATAGGGCCGGCCACCACCAAGGAAGAGAGGGAGGGAAATAGAATAGAGTTATTCACCATGAAGGCACCCCTACCCTCTCTTTTATAATCCTTGGTCTTGGCAAATAAGGAAATTTTAAATAAAAACTTCTTTAATTCCTTTTTCCATGAAAAGGAAATTTTAATTGATTAAAAATCAATTTCCTTTTCTTTATCTACATGGCCGACCACCTACAAGCTCCAAACAAGGAAAGTTTTAATACAAGAATTAAAACTTCGTAATTTGTTTCCGTAAATTTTTAATAAATATTTCTTTAATAATTTATCCCTTCATGGTTGGTTATAAAAGGAAATTTCTTTAAATTAAAATCTCTCTTTTAAAACATGTGGATGATTTCCAAAAAGGAAAGTTATCTCTAAAATTAAAATCTCCTTTCAATCTACAAATAAGGAAAGATATCTAATCTTTTCTTAATCCTTTGTAGAAACTTATAAAAGGAAAATTTATAATTTTAAAACTCTCTTTTAAATCATGAACATGGTTACAAAAAAGGAAAATTTTCTCAAAATTAAAATCTTCCTTTCAATCTACAAATAAGGAAAGATATCTTTTCTTAATCTTTTGTAGAAAATAAAAATTTAAATTTTAAACTCTCTTTTAAAACCATGGAATCCACATAAGAAAATTTTTTTAAAAATAAAATCCTTTTAATATGATGTGGTCGGCCACACCAAGCTTGGGTTCAAGCTAGGGCCGGCCACACCATCTTATTCATCCTAATTGCTTTAGCTGGTCCAAGCTTGGGTTCCAAGCTTGCTTGGCTGGCCCCATTAGGATGGGTAAAAGGTGGGTAAGAAGTGGGTATGTGGTGGGTATAATTCTCTATATACAAGAGGCTATGATAGAGACCGAGAGGAAGAATTGATTTTGGTCTCCCGATGAAATTAAGCTTCCCGTGTTCACCCCGAACACCCAACTTAATTTCATCAATAATAATTCATTCCACTAAAGAATTATTATTGAATTACTACACCAATCCTAAATTACATTTTGGGTTCCTTCTTATTATGAGTGTGTTAGTCTCCCTGTGTTTAAGATGTCGAATGCCCACTAATTAATTGAGTTACTGACAACTCATTTTAATTAATATCTCAGTCCAAGAGTAGTACCATTCAACCTTATCGTCATGTCGGACTAAGTCCACCTGCAGAGTTTAACATGCCAATCCTTATGAGTTCCTCTTGGGGACATTATCAACCTAGATTACTAAGACACAGTTTCCTTCTATAATCAACAACACACACTATAAGTAATATCATTTCTCAACTTATTGGGCCTTTTGTTTTATCGAGCTAAATCTCACCCTTTGATAAGTCAAAGAAATAAATACTAAATATATGTGCTTGTTATTATATTAGGATTAAGAGCACACACTTCCATAATAACTAAGGTTTTGTTCTTTTATTAAGTCAGTATAAAAAGAACTTACCTTAAATGGTCCTACTCAATACACTTAGAGTGTATTAGTGTAATTTATTAGTCAAGATAAACTAATACCTAATTACACTACGACTATTCCAACGGTTTGTTCCTTTCCATCTTACTCGTGAGCAACTCTTTATAATTTATAAAGAACTGATAACATGATCTTCTGTGAATGACACCACTCACCATATTATCTACAATATAAATTAATTGAACAACTACACTTAGTAAATAAATGTAGACATATGACCAATGTGATTCTTTTATTTCAAAATAAATGTTTACAAAAGCTAGGCTTTTAGTATACACTCTAACAATCTCCCACTTATACTAAAAGACTATGCTATCATATATCCTGCCATACATCTGATTCCCAACCCTTCAACATGCCTATCAAAAGCTCTTGCCTTAAGGGTCTTAATGAAAAGATTTCTCAGGTTATCACCTGATGCAATCTAGGCGGCAACAACTTCTCCTCATTATACGATGTCTCGTATTGGGTGGTACTTGCGCTTTATTATGTTTACTTGCTTTATGGGCTCGTGGTTCCTTCGAGTTTGCTACTGCACCAAATAATTTTGGGCAAACCAGGAATCACATCTAAGTCCATCATGAGGTTACTGAGCCATTCAGCTTCTATGGCTGCTTCTGAGGATGCCACACACTCAACTTCTATGGTGGAGTCCGAAAAACACATATGCTTAACACTCCTCTATAGTTATGACTTCACCGCCTAAAGTAAACACAAAACCTCGAGATCGACTTACTATTTTCCCTTCTGATTTGAAGTCAAAATCCGTGTAACCCACAGGGAGCAAATCATCTGCTTTGTAAGCTAGCATATAATCTCTAGTCCCTCTAAGGTACTTTTAATATATACTTTACAACAGTCTAGTGTCCCGGTCCTGGGTTACTTCGATATCTGCTAACTATGCCCTGGGAAAAATAGATATCCAGTCTCGTACAAAGCATTACATATATTAGGTTTCCTATAGCCGAAGCATAAGGAACTGCCTTCATGTCCTCTTTCTATTTTAATGTCTTCGGAGACATCTCTTTAGATAAAGATTCTCCATGCCCAAAAGGTAGAAAAACCTTTCATGGAGTCTTGCATGCTTAAACGAGCTAGGATAGTATGAAGCTCAGGATAAGAACGATATTCTTTTCTTGTGATTCCTTTGTTCCTGAGAATATGTGCGCACTCTCCCAAGTCCTTCATTTTGAATTGTTTGGACAATCATACCCTTACTTCTGACAACACTTTGATATTGTTTCTAACTACCAAAAATATCATCTACGTATAGTACAAGAAATACCACCACGTTTCCATCACTTTTCTTATATACACAAAATTCCTCCGGTCACTAAATAAATCCATAGGTCTAGATTACTTTATTAAACCAGATGTTTCCAAGACCTTGAAGCTTTACTTCAGTCCATAGACCGATTGAGCTTACATACATGATGCTCTTTGCCCTTTGCAATGAACCCCTCTGGTTGCTTCATATAGATGTTTTCTTCAAGACTTCCTTTAAGGAAAGCTATCTTGACATCTACTTGTCAAATCTCATAATTCATATGAGCAATAATAGATAAAAGAATCCGGATAGAATTAAGCATGGCTACCGATAAAAAGTTTCCCTTTTTCAACAAGCCTTGCTTTGAAAGTTTTAACCTTCCCATCTGTCCTTTTTCTATTGTGGACCTAATGGCTTTTACACCATTTGGTTATTCTATAAGCTCCCAAACTTTATTAGAATACATATATTCTAATTCTATATTCATTGCTCTTTGCCAAGATACTGCATCTTTATCTTAGAGTGCTTCATGTCCGGGGGCCAGGTTCATGTTCACTAGGGATCAAGTCCAAAGACGCTCCCAAAACCTGAATCTTTGAGGTTGCCTAACAACCCTCCCACTATGATGATGCACTTTGTGCAATTGTGTATTATTTGTGATACGTGTTGCAGTTTCTTGTGGTACTTCATTTTGTACTATTGGTACTAAATTAGACATGTCCTTTATTATTTAAGAACAAATTTACTTATGGGCTTGTGGTTAATTACATAGTCCTCTTCTAAAAATCGGGCATTGGTGCCAACAATGTCCTTCTGATTTTTAGGACTATAAACCTCCTTTCGTTTTTCTAGGATAACAAGTGAACTCCTGTCCAACTTATTAGTATCTCCCTTCAGTACATATGCTGGACTACCCCAAATCTGAATATGCTTTAGACTAGGCTTACGCCCATTCTACAAATCTATGGGAGTAGAGGGTTTTGACTTAGAAGGTACTATGTTCACTTCCGTTTCCAGTGTATATCCTTGAAACAAATTTGGTAATTTTGAAAAACTCATCATTAATCTAACTATTTCCATAAGAGTCTTATACCTTCTACTACACTATTCTGTTGGGGTGTACCAGGTGTAGTTAGTTGTGATTAAATCCCGACTTCTAATAAGTGACTTCTAAACTCTCCTAAGAGGTACTCGCCACTATAATCTCACTGTAGTGTCTTGATACTTTTACCTTGACGTTTCTCCACATCAACCTTGTACTCTTTGAACTTATCAAAGTACTTAGACTTGTGGTACATCAAGTAAATGTACTCACATCTCGAATAGTCGTCTATAAAAGAGACGAAATATTCAAAACCACCTCTTACCTTGATAGTCATAGATCCACACAAAACTGAATTCCAACACATCTTTGGTTCCTTACCCCTTAGACTTAAAAAGCTTCTTGGTCATTTTCCTTTCCAAGTAAGACTCGCAGGTTGGAAAGTTTTCCACCACCAATAAACCCAAAAGTTCATTGACTATTATCCTTTGAATCCTACTCAAGTTAAAATGACCTAGCCTTAGATGCCAAAGGTATGATTGGTTCATTTCCGAAGGTTGCTTTCTCTTAGAGTTAGAAGATGTGTTATTAATTTTCATTTGTTGCATCGTGGGAGTTATTGGATTTTAAATTACCGACCAACGTACCAGAACAGATAACTTTCCTATTTTCTTGATAACAACTTTGTTACCAAAATAGATAAAATATCTATTCTTTAAAAGTTTAGAAATCAAAATCAAAATCTTTCTAAACTTAGTACATAAAGATAATTTCTCAAAATCCATATTTTATTCCTATTAGAGGATAAACATCTCCCACTGCAAGAACTGCTATATTTGCAACAGTGTCCACATAGACGGTATTTTCCCTTTCATATAGTTGTCAGGTTTCCTGGAACCCCTGCAATGAATTTCAGACATGATCAGTGGCTCCTATATCTACACACCAGGTACCGATAGATAACACTACTAAACATATTTCAACAATTAACGAATTAAATACACTTTTATTATTCTCATTTCTGAGAGGACAACCCACCTTAAAGTCCAAGTTTTGTTTCCAATCATAATTGGGACTACTAAGTCTATTCTATAGTATAACAGCTAGGAGATTAATAAACATTTGAAATCCTAAGAATCACAAAAATATTTGGTCAAGACCAACACCTTAAAATCCCCATGAATTTTGCATGCCATGATAGTGTGGACGTATACAAAATCAAAGAGGAGATTTTATCCATTAATTTTATTATCTCATCAACCTAACTTTATGACAAACAAAATTAATAGTTGGTCTATCTTTGATCAAATATTTGGTCAAAACTTCGAATTTAAAATAATATTGATTTCTCAAAACAATATCATTTAAATTCACCAACACCTCAAACACTAGAAATTATGCTTGCCACGATAGTGTGGATGTATACAAATTCAAACATTTGTAAGAGGAGAGTTTTACCCATTAATTATCTTGTTAATAAATCTTTATGACAAATAAAATTACCTTAAACATCGTGAATTTTGTATGCCACAATAGTGTGGACGTATACAAATTTAAACATTTGTAAGAGGGGGTTTTAATTTTATTATCTTGTCAACCTATTTTTATGACAAATTAATAGTTGGTTTTCCTTTGGTCACACAAATAATAACAGTGACTCTGATGGGGAGGATACTATTAAATGCGCCTAAGTGTATACCATTACTTGATACTAAGTCCATTAAGTAGGATTGTGCCCCTTCTGATGGGGAAGATCACACGCTCCTAAATAATTTCCCATAACCATCCATAAAAGAAGTTTGATCTAGTGATCCACAAACAAACTCATCCGATATGGAGGAAGGTACTCAGAGCCAACGCGCAAGTTTGTTTGCATCACTTACAAACTAGTAATGGAGATCGTGGAATCTATCTACTAATCTCTCTCCCATTTAGTTATTTAAGGTGAGAAATTTTAACCTATCAAGCATTCATCACATGCACACACACATCACAGTAAATAAGAGAAATAAATATGAAAATTAATTTTCCAACTATTATGACTTCTTCCATCACTGTTCTTCATGTTCTCCAACCCTGGTTGCTGCCATCTTTAGCCACCGCCATCGGGTCCATGTCGTCGGATCCATCGAGCTTCCTTTTCTGCTGCGCCTCTGGTCCTCCAATAGCACCACGCTTCGCAAGGATACGATCCATGACAAAAATAGAATTTTACATATATCGATCCTATCTTCCACAAAGGAATGTACATGTATTCTAGATCGAACAAAAAAGTAAAATTTTAAAACTAATACAGCTCCTGCAGTATTTGATACATACAATCATGCACACACAAAATAATACCCTTGACATGTCCAAGGGTCCAATCACACACAACATCTATAAACCATAATAGTTGGAGCCTGCAACCACAAAGTTAGCACATCCTACTATTATCCTACCTAAATTATGTATGACATGTGCATAACTAAATTGAAACCAAACACACAGAGGCAAACCCTAGCTCTGATACCAATTGTTGGTTGGTCCTAGGAAGATTATACCGGTTCCACTGTTCAAAAATTTTGTACAAGTGTTGAACCTTTCCTAAACAACCTATTGTGTTCTTTAGAAATTAAAGTAGGAATCGCAAACGGAACTTAACATTATTGATTCCAAATTTAACTTATCTGTTCTTAATGGTTTAGATTTGGATCGCAAGTGGAACTTAACACTATTGATCCAAATCCACCTATGTTATAAAGTTGATTAAATATTTATTTCTAAAATCGGCTCCCATGTCAAACATAGCGAGGTACTAAGCCTTCTTGTGTATGGGATCATCCACCACTGCCTCGACAAAGCCTTTAATAGAAATTCAATATTTAATTTCCTAAAATAACATTAGGTTTAACCAAAAAGAACAATCGAATCACAAATTCAAAAAATAAAAAAAAATAAACTCGAAACAAATCCGAAACTCTAGAATCATATGTCTCTTGTGTTTGGAATTCATACAAAGAAAAACTAGTATGATGCGGAAAACAATTACTAGTTATACCTGTTGGTGCAATCATGCCCTGGAAGTTTCAATGTGTTGACAATTATTTAAGTTTAGGTTAATACGGTGGAACTAACATGCATTGTGAGTTTGCAGGAGGAGTTTCTTGCAGGTCAGAAGACCAGATGCAAGGGAAGTCCAAGAAGGTCGAGGACTGGATTCTTGGCAAAAAGAGTTCTTGCGGGTCAGAAGACCAGATGCAAGGCAAGAGAAGTCCAAGAAGGTCGGGGACCGGATTCTTGGCAAGAGAAGCTCCTGCAAGTCACAAGATTATGTGTGTGATAGCCTCACTGTGAGAGATCGACTGGTAAATCGATTCAGACATAGCTGTGCGGCAGATTGCCTCTGAATCGATCAGCCGATCGATTGAAGGTAAGGCAATCGATTGGCTGATCGATTGGTAAAGTCCATGAACATTATGTGAGACATTTCAATCGATCGCCGATCGATTCGATTGAATCGATCGACGATCGATCCACCAAGTCGCGATTTCATGAGCAAATGGTGAATCGATTCACGCATCGATCCAAGTCAAATAAAAGAATCTGCACCGTTGATCTTGACCCGATGACTTCCAACGGATACTTGTGAATCGATTGGGATATAACCTCAATCGATCCACGGCGACGGCGGCGTGAGAAACGGCTAGTTTTCTCAACGTTTAAAACACGGGAAGAAACTGGAAAACAACAACAATGAAAAACATCCTGTTCCATTGCTCTCCAAGTCTTTTGAAAGTTCTCAAGCGATCAAGATTCAAAGAAAAGGGTTCAAGCTCCTCTCCACTACGTACTGAAGTTTCACCTGCAAAGAGGAAGCCGGTTAAAGCTTGTAATCCTTCTCTTCTTCTTCTTTGTAGTGTTTGTAATATTTACTTTGAAGAGAAGGGAGAGTTGTATTTCTGTTAAGGTTTCTCCACCTTCGGTGTGATTCCGAGAAGGAGGGTTTTGATAGTGAAAGAGTGTGAGTGGTGTGGATCCTTAGACTAGTCACCTCCTTGAGGAGGTGGATACCAAGTAAATATCGGTGTTAGCATTGCCTTCAGATTTCCGTTGTGCAAAACAAAGTTGGTCAGCAAAAGAAGTGAGCCATTCACCCCCCCCCCCTCTAGCTCAACCGATCCTAACAAGTGGTATCAGAGCATTGGTTTGCTTTTGAGGATTCATCATCAAGAAAGCACAAGTTAAAGAGCTACAAGATGTCAATGAAGGAGGGACATAGTACTTCACGACCACCATTCTATGAAGGCAGCAATTTTGCTTATTGGAAGAGCCGCATTGAACACTATCTCATGACCGAAATTGATATGTGGTTCTCAATCATGGAGGGATTCATGGCGCCAACTGAAAATGGAAAAAATGCTTGAGTCATCAAGGTGGGCTGTTGAACAAAAAATGAAGGCTCAAGCAAATGCAAAGGCGATTGTGACTCTTCAATGTGGATTAAGCTCGGAACAACTCAACAAAGTTGGACCCTTTAAGAGTGCCAAGGATTTGTGGGATAAGCTTATTGAACTAAATGAAGGCACCAAGGATTCAAGAATTGCAAAGAGGGATTTGTTGATAAATCAACTTCAAAACTTCACCATGAAGGATGGAGAAACGGTAAGCTCACTACATGGGAGATTCAAGGAACTCCTAAATGGTATTCATTCAGTTGGAGAGAGTGTGGAGAACCGAGATCTCATAAGGTATGCTTTAAAATCTTTCCCAAGAAATTCTTTATGGTCATCCATGGTGGATGCTTATAAGGTTTCAAGGGATTTGTTAATAGTGAAATTGGATGAATTATTTTGTGAACTTGAATTGCATGAGCAAGCTAATACAAGCCATAAGGAGAAAGGTATAGCCTTGGTTGCAGGTGATAAGAGCAAAAAGAATCATCAAGGAGAAGAAAATCAAGAAAGTGATGGTGAGAAAAATGAACCTTTGCCACTTGAACCCGAAATTATAACAAATCAAGACTCAAGACCTACTAGGACTCATGTAAATCATCCCTTAGATCAAGTAGTAGGAGACATTACTCAAGGAGTGAGAACTCGATCTTACTTTAGAAATGAAGGAAGTCAAGTTGCCTTAATATCTCAAATAGAACCAAAAACCATTGATGATGCCTTGTTTGATCCGGATTCGATTTTAGCAATGCAAGATGAATTATCTCAATTTGAGAGAAGTCAAGTTTGGGATTTAGTTCCTAGGCCTAACAACAAATCAATTATTGATACAAAATGGGTTTTTAGGAACAAACTTGATGATAAAGGGATAGTGGTGAGAAACAAAGCTAGATTGGTTGCTAGGGGTTTCAATCAAGTAGAAGGGTTGGACTATGATGAAACTTATGCACCCGTAGCAAGATTGGAGTCAATTACAATGATGCTGCCCACAAGGGCTTCAAATTGTACCAAATGGATGTAAAATCAGTATTTTTAAATGGTGTAATAAAAGAAGAAGTATATGTTGAGCAACCACCGGGATTTGAAAATTTGGAGTGTCCAACCCATGTATATAAACTTAAAAAGGCCTTATATGGACTAAAACAAGCTCCTCGGGCTTGGTATGAACGATTATCAACATTTCTAGTATCAAAAGGGTTTCATAGAGGAAAAATTGATCCTACTTTATTCTTGAAAAATAATGATAATGATTTGTTTGTGGCCCAAGTATATGTAGATGACATTATTTGTGGTTCCACAAATAAAGACTTTAAATGAATTCATTAATCACATGGAGAGTGAATTCGAAATGAGTTTGGTTGGTGAGTTGACATTTTTCCTAGGATTACAAATTAAGCAAACAAAAGAAGGCATTTAATTCATCAATCCAAATATGTCAAAGAGCTATTTAAGAAATTTGGAATGGAAAATGCAAAGGAAATATCTACCCCCATGGCCACAAATACTAAGTTGGATAAAGACATTGAGGGGAAAGAAGTTGACTCCAAAGTATATCGTAGTGCTATAGGAAGTCTTCTATATCTCACGGCTAGTAGACCGGATATACTTTTTGCCGTAGGTATATGTGCTAGGTATCAATCTTGTGCCAAGGAGTCACATTTGAGTGCCGTTAAGCGAATTCTTCGTTATCTCAAGGGGACTCAAAATGTTGGTCTTTGGTATCCTAGAACCGAAACTTTTGATCTAGTGGGCTATACCGATTCCGATTATGCTGGATGCAAGTTGGATCGCAAAAGCACTAGTGGTAGCTGTCAATTTCTAGGGTCCTCTTTAGTAAGTTGGTCAAGTAGAAAATAACATTGTGTAGCTCTCTCCATAACCGAAGCGGAATATATTGTCATGGGAGAGTGTGTATCACAATTATTGTGGATGACTCATACTCTAGAAGACTATAAACTTACCTATAACAATGTTCAAGTACTTTGTGATAATGTGAGTACAATCAACTTAACCAAAAATCCCGTTCATCATTCAAGAACGAAACACATAGAGGTTAAACATCATTTTATCCGTGATCATGTAACTCGAGGTGATATCATGTTAAATTATGTTGGATCAAAATCAAACTTAGCCGATATCTTCACCAAACCTCTTCCCGAAGTTGAATTTAGCTTTCTTAGAAGAGAATTGAGAATGTGTTGTATTGATTAAATCAAATCCTCCATGGTCACTTTATAGGTAAAGCTTTTAGGTTCACCTTAATTTTTGCCTCTCACAAACACATAGGGTTATCTTCTTTGTGTGATTTAGATGGGGGTGAGAGGTTAGGAACATTTATCTTGGTCATAATGCTTGTTATGATGCATTAAGTTGGCCAAGAAAAATGATTTTCACATGAAACATTCATTTGTCCAATCATAGGGAAAGCAAGTGTACAACTCATGTGCCCGTTGCCCTACGATTATGATTGGAAATTTTCAATTTACCATATAACAACTCACTTCTGAAACATTGGTTGAAGTGTGTTATTGGATGGGGATTATTATGAAACAGGTAGATACAAACTTCCTAATATCTTTGAAGTTTTCAATAATTTGTGGTTTTGTGAAAGTTTTCACTAAGGCGAGTTCATTTTTATTAAACTTTATTTTTTTTTATAATTTGGGATATACATATAGTGTCTATGCAAAATTTCATGATTTTTGGAGTAGTGTACAATTAGTTGTGCTTTTCCAAATCTTGGTTCTGAAAGTTTTTCAGACGTGCAGAAATATCAGGCTTCCCAATTGATTGGTCAATCGATTGGGAGGCTCACAATCATGAAGGCATCGATCGATCAATGGATCGATTGAGCACCTCGATCGATCAATGGATCGATTGAGACGCTTCTCGATTTTTCCGATGGCATCCGATCGATCAATGGATCGATTGAGCACCTCGATCGATCAATGGATTGATTGCGCCTTTTGGTTTTAAAATCGATCTATGGATCAATTTGTTCGATTTTCACGAAGCATTGTGAATCGATCGATCGATTCACTTACTCTCAATCGATCGGTCGATCAAGACCTAAAACCCGTCTTAAACCCTTAGATCCGAATCGATCCCCTCATTCTATTTCTTCCTTTTCTCTCTCTCGACGCGGTCTTGCCCTAGGCGTCACTCCGGCGTGCTTCTCCGGCCAAGGGGAGCTACTCCACTTTTCTTCCAGTTCTCTCTCGATGCACTGGGCAGCTCCTTTCCTCGTCTCGCGTCCTCACACATGCGGACTCAAAACCCTAACCCTAGGTAAGGTTTTTGCTGCTCTCCTCCTTGTTCTTTGCTCCTATTTTGACCTAATCTATATGTTTCTTGTGTGTCTTTGTGCATTGCATTATCCTCATGCATTGCATTACTTGCCCTTGAATCTTTGCTTATCCTTGCTCAACACCAAACGTGTGCATCTCTTGCATTTATTTTCGATCCCACGAAAGAAAACAAAGGTTCGTGAATGGCGAAGGATCGTCTGTCCCTCTCCGCCCTCAACCCCACCGATCATAGGTTTCCAAATGCGATGCAACAATGCCAACAAACGCTTTCAAACTTATACCCCCTAGATCAGTTGACTTGCAATACTATAGGACATCTTGTTTTGATACCTATAATAGGTTCAAGCATTATAAACTTGACTCCTTGTTGACCTGTGAGAGGGACGTCAATATAGGTCTTGTCTCTGAATTCTATAATAATTTACACACTTTAGATGGTGTAAATTATCGCACTCGTGTTGTAAAATGGAGCCTGGACTTCTCTTATGAGATTCTTCAATCTTATCTCGAATGTCTACCTTCAGACAATGATTTTGTCTTTTATCCAAATCTTCCCGATGAGCTGCCTCCACCTTTTGAGCATATTAGCATTGCATCCATGCATCAGTTCTTCTTTGGTCGTCCTCGTCCGGATGGGCCAGATGCTCATATCACGAAGTTTTCTTCTCTTGAGTTATCAGCTGAAAATGCCGCTTTGTTTAAAGTGATCATCAACTGTCTTTTCCCCATTGCCTCTCGTGCCCTAGCCGCTCTACGACCGCCTCATATGTTTGCTCTCTATGCCATTCGTCATTCCCTTGACATCAACATCGCTCTGAACATCTTTCATTGCATCATTCATTTTACCCAGCCCGTGCAGCAGACGATACATATGCCTTTCGGGCATCTTATCACAGATTGGCTGGCGTCCCAGAAGATAGATGTCTCCCGGGGACGGCTGGAGCACATGACAGTGGTTTATTCTCGGATTTCTTCACGCTCTTTCAAGAAGTCGGGTCTGATTGGTGGTCCAGCTGGAGTTCGATGGATCGATGGTCGTGCTTTTGGGGAGGGACCCCGGGCTCGCCACAGGGGGGATGCACAGGCCTTGGCTCCTGCGGAGGATGAAGCTGAGGAGGAGTTCCACGGGCCAGCTTCTCCGACTCTTGAGGAGACGGTTTCCACTCGCCTTGAGGAGCTGACCTTGGAGATAGCCAGCCTGTGTACCACATTGGATACCGTGGTCCAGCAGCAGACTTCGATGCAGGCGACTATGGATACCGTGGTCCAGCAGCAGACCTCGATGCAGCGGACTCTGGATACACTAGTGGACTTAGAGGGCTCGTGGGTGACGGTTCACCCGTCTCAGTCTGGTCTATCCACTGGCCCTGTTCCCCCTGCTGAGGATGCCCTTGATCCTGACTCTACGGCGGTTCCTGCTCCGGCTACTACGTCCGCTCCAGCTGCTGATCCTAATCCCACTCCTCTTGGAGACGAGCTTATCGAGTTTTATGTTCCTATGTGATATGTTTTTATTTGTTGTATGGATGGTTATTCTGGAGTCCTTTCTGTGTACTCTCTTTCATTTTGAATGTATGATATACTTTTATGCTAAGATCTCCTTTTGATTCTACATTTCAGTGTTGTTATGTTCTGTTGATATATGTGTGTTTTAGGGGGAGCATTCTTCGGATTTATCGTATTTGCTTTGTGCACTTATTGAGGGGGAGTTATTTACTTTTGATTTTTGCCAAAGGGGGAGATCTATGTTGAAGTTCATGCTTATTGCTTATGCTTATCTCAGTAAATTAAAATCAAGCTTACTGCAATTATGCAATTATTATTTCAGCAAGCTACAATCATTATTTATCATTGTATTGGAAACTAGACTAAACTTAAATAGATTGTCAAACATCAAAAAGGGAGAGATTGTTGGTGCAATCATGCCCTGGAAGTTTCAATGTGTTGACAATTATTTAAGTTTAGGTTAATACGGTGGAACTAACATGCATTGTGAGTTTGCAGGAGGAGTTTCTTGCAGGTCAGAAGACCAGATGCAAGGGAAGTCCAAGAAGGTCGAGGACTGGATTCTTGGCAAAAAGAGTTCTTGCGGGTCAGAAGACCAAATGCAAGGCAAGAGAAGTCCAAGAAGGTTGGGGACCGGATTCTTGGCAAGAGAAGCTCCTGTAAGTCACAAGATTATGTGTGTGATAGCCTCACTGTGAGAGATCGACTGGTAAATCGATTCAGACATAGCTGTGCGGCAGATTGCCTCTGAATCGATCAGCCGATCGATTGAAGGTAAGGCAATCGATTGGTAAGGTTCTGCGCAGCACAGAATGCGTCTGGATCGATCAACCGATCGATTCAAGGTACTGAATCGATCAGCCGATCGATCCGAGAACATTCTGTGTGAAGCACAGAATCGTTCTAAATCGATTAGCCGATCGATTCAAGGGATTGAATCGATCGGCCGATCGATCCATGAACATTCTGTGCGAAGCACAGAATCGTTCTGAATCAATCAGCCGATCGATTCAAGGGATTGAATCGATCGACCGACCGATCCATGAACATTCTGTGCGAAGCACAGAATCATTCTGAATCGATCAGCCGATCGATTCAAGGTATTGAATCGATCAGCCGATCGATTCACGAAGCTGCGATTTCATGAGCAAATGGCTGAATCGATTCAAACGCTGCCCCAATCGATTCAAGTCAAATAAAAGAATCTGCACCGTTGATCTTGACGCGATGGCTTCCTACGGATACTTGTGAATCGATTGGGATATAACTTCAATCGATCCACGGCGACGGCGGCGTGAGAAACGTCTAGTTTTCTCAACGTTTAAAACACGGGAAGAAACTGGAAAACAACAACAACGAAAAACATACTGTTCCATTGCTCTCCAAGTCTTTTGAAAGTTCTCAAGCGATCAAGATTCAAAGAAATGGGTTCAAGCTCCTCTCCACTACGTACTGAAGTTTCACCTGCAAAGAGGAAGCCGGTTAAAGCTTGTAATCCTTCTCTTCTTCTTCTTTGTAGTGTTTGTAATATTTACTTTGAAGAGAAGGGAGAGTTGTATTTCTGTTAAGGTTTCTCCACCTTCGGTGTGAATCCGAGAAGGAGGGTTTTGATAGTGAAAGAGTGTGAGTGGTGTGGATCCTTGGACTAGTCACCTCCTTGAGGAGGTGGATACCAAGTAAATACCGGTGTTAGCATTGCCTTCAGACTTCCGTTGTGCAAAACAAAGTTGGTCAGCAAAAGAAGTGAGCCATTCACCCCCCCCCCCCCTCTTGCTCAACCGATCCTAACAATACCTTTCTTTGTAAGAAAATAACCTCTTGATCTTCTACCGTATTTCTCTTCTAATCTCGGATGTTGTGTGGGCAACGATCTTCCGAGATGAGAACCACCAAGCTCCTTCTTCTCCAAGCTAGATTCGACCACCACCAATTCTCCAGGAGATGTAGAGGTCCGGCCACCACCACCAAGCTCCAAGGGATGCTAAAAACAAAGCCTCCTTTCTCTCCTTCTTCTCCTAGCTAGAACCGGCCACCAAGGACTCCTCTTGTGTTGATACCACCGACCACAAAGGAGGAAGAGAAAAGGAGAAGAGATAGAAGCAATAGGGCCGACCACCACCAAGGAAGAGAGGGAGGGAAATAGAATAGAGTTATTCACCATGAAGGCACCCCTGCCCTCTCTTTTATAATCCTTAGTCTTGGCAAATAATGAAATTTTAAATAAAAACTTCCTTAATTCCTTTTACCATGAAAAGGAAAATTTAATTGATTAAAAATCAATTTCCTTTTCTTTATCTACATGGCCGACCACCTACAAGCTCCAAACAAGGAAAGTTTTAATACAAGAATTAAAACTTCCTAATTTGTTTCTGTAAATTTTTAATAAAAATTTCTCTAATAATTTATCCCTTCATGGTTGGTTATAAAAGGAAATTTCTTTAAATTAAAATCTCTCTTTTAAAATATGTGGATGATTTCCAAAAAGGAAAGTTATCTCTAAAATTAAAATCTCCTTTCAATCTACAAATAAGGAAAGATATCTAATCTTTTCTTAATCCTTTGTAAAAACTTATAAAAGGAAAAATTTATAATTTTAAAAGTCTCTTTTAAATCATGAACATGGTTACAAAAAAGGAAAGTTTTCTCAAAATTAAAATCTTCCTTTCAATATACAAATAAGGAAAGATATCTTTTCTTAATCTTTTGTAGAAAAGAAAGATTTAAATTTTAAACTCTCTTTTAAAACCATTGAATCCACATAAGAAAAAATTTTAAAAAATAAAATCCTTTTAATATGATGTGGCCGGCCACACCAAGCTTGGGTTCAAGCTAGGGCCGACCACACCATCTTACTCATCCTAATTTCTTTGGCCGACCCAAGCTTGGGTTCCAAGCTTGCTTGGTCGACCCCATTAGGATGGGTAAAAGGTGGGTAAGAAGTGGGTATGTGGTGGATATAATTCTCTATATACAAGAGTCTACGATAGGGACCGAGAGGAGGAATTGGTTTTGGTCTCCCGATGAAATTAAGCTTCCCGTGTTCGCCCCGAACACCCAACTTAATTTCATTAATAATAATTCATTCCACTAAAGAATTATTATTGAACTACCGCACCAATCCCAAATTACATTTTGGGCTCCTTCTTATTCTGAGTGTGTTAGTCTCCCTGTGTTTAAGATGTCGGATGTCCATTAATTAATTGAGTTACTGGCAACTCATTTTAATTAATATCTCAGTCCAAGAGTAGTACGACTCAATCTTATCGTCATGTCAGACTAAGTCCACCTGCAGGGTTTAACATGACAATCCTTATGAGCTCCTCTTGGCGACATTATCAACCTAGATTACTAGGACATAGTTTCCTTCTATAATCAACACCACACACTATAAGTAATATCATTTCCCAACTTATCGGGCCTTTTGATTTATCGAGCTAAATCTCACCCTTTGACAAGTCAAAGAAATAAATACTAAATATATGTGCTTGTTATTATATTAGGATTAAGAGCACACACTTCCATAATAACTAAGGTTTTGTTCTTTTATTAAGTCAGTATAAAAAGAACTTACCTTAAATGGTCCTACTCAATACACTTAGAGTATACTAGTGTAATTTATTAGACAATAAAAACTAATACCTAATTACACTACGACTATTCCAATGATTTGTTCCTTTCCATCTTAGTCGTGAGCAACTCTTTATAATTTATAAAGAACTGATAACATGATCTTCTGTGAATGACACCACTCACCATGTTATCTACAATATAAATTAATTGAACAACTACACTTAGCAAATAAATATAGACATATGACCAATGTGATTCTTTTATTTCAAAATAGATGTTTACAAAAAGTTAGACTTTTAGTATACACTCTAACATATGAGAGTTGCAAGGATTGAACATATTATGGACCAATGTGTAGGGACTTGTGCAATAGAAGCAAAGCCCCAAGAATCACCACTTTTAGAGGTACCACTACTTGAGCTAGAGCTAGAGTCAATACAAGATTCAGAAGTCACATTCACTTGTTTAGAACTTTC
Source organism: Zingiber officinale (assembly GCF_018446385.1). NCBI lineage: Eukaryota > Viridiplantae > Streptophyta > Magnoliopsida > Zingiberales > Zingiberaceae > Zingiber > Zingiber officinale. Next base: position 76,072,494 of record NC_055998.1, read on the forward strand.
AGGTACATCTCAACAATGCAAGGTTAGTATTTCTAGTGATCTTTTGAAAAATTTATTAGAGGTACCTATAATTGATTTTGTTGGATGTGATGTAATTTTTGATACATATTTAGTTCATACTAATACGGTTCTAGTTCCTTCTTATATCACATGCTTGTGGGAGGTTTGCCTTTCTTTTGGGTGTGCAGATTTTCAAGAGACCAATAATTGGAAGCTCATACTGAACCGTATTCGACCACCTGAGAGAACTTCAAAGAAGACAAAGATGAAGAGAGTTATATTTTACTCTGTAGCTCCTTTGATGAAAGTTCTCTCCATAATAAGAGTCCTTGGCAGGAGTGTTGGGTTCTTCGGGCCGCGAAAATCGCTTTTCGCATCGCGGAAACCCCGAATCACCCAAAGCCAACGGATCCGTGCAAGGAAAACCGAACGAAAATACGAGTACGAGTTTCAAAGACTCTAGATCTACACTAGATGAGAGTTATACCTTCGAAGCAAGCCCTTTCGCGTTCCCGCTCGTCCAAGGAATTGCCTGATCTCTAGACCGTCAAGCGTCGGTCCTCTAGAAGTATCCACACGGACACGTAGGTGGAGAAAACCTCACACAAAGGTGTGCTAGCACCTTGGTAAGGTTCGGCCAAGCAAGGAGGAGAGGGAGAGGGAGAGCTTGAGGAAAAAGGAGTAAATGAGGCTTGAATCAAAAATTCATTTCATTCCCCTCACTAAAGTGGCCGGCCACATTTTTGAATCGATCCAGGTAGTCTGAATCGATCAGTGGATCGATTCAGAAAGGTTCAATCGATTGGAACCCAACTCCAATCGATCCAAGTTGCTGATTTTGGCTGGGAAGGCTTGATTTCAGCATCTTTGAACCTCTTTGAGTCTAGGTAACCATTCCAAACCCCTAAAATATATTTGTATACATACAAAGGGTGTTTTCATGTTGAAAACAAGGATGGATTGGTTAACGAAGACTAAGTAGAAGTTTAGGTTGAGGTTGTTTCAAATTTTGAATATTTGAACCTCAAAACTTCTAAATTTGGGTTTCCTAATGTTTTAGGGATTCCAAGTCATTGTTGGTGCAATGACAGAAGTTACCGCCATGTCTTTAGGGGGAGGGACTCTTTAAAGACATGAAAAATTACTTTTCATGAACCTTGGAAGGTGGTTAACCTTCTTTAAAGAAAATGCTCATGTATGAGCTTTTGAACTTGAAATGGGGAGTGGATATCCTCATTATTTCAAGTGGGAACTCAAGTGGTTAGATAATGCTCAAGGTTGGGTATTTGTCTACATTGAGGGAGAAGTTAAGGATAAATGAAGGGTATGGGACCTTCATTATCGTGTTGATCACAACGAGTGATGTTGTGAACAACGATGAGCAACTCTTCAGGGGGAGAGTTTCAACAAATGGATTTGTTGATGTGTACCCAAAATTGGGGCATGGGTTGATGTGTGCCCAAAGATGGGTTGATGTGTGCCAATAGGGGAGAATGTATGGAGTTAGGCTTCATTACCTATGGGAAGGTCATAGGGGGAGAATGAAAGGACTCATGAAAGGGAGTAAGTTAGGCTTTCATTACCTAGAGGGAGTTTGCCCTCTTAGGGGGAGAATGAAGAGCTTAATTTATGCTTTCATTACCTAGTGGCATGAAGAAGGAGGCTATGGGATTAGCCTAACTTACATATGGGATTGTAAGTGTTATTGTGGTATTGTCAAACATCAAAAAGGGGGAGATTGTTGGTGCAATATCCCTCAGGTCAAGGTTGACCTGGGTAACCAAGCTGAGTCTTGGTTTGGGTTTAGATGTTTGACAATAAGATATTGATTGAAGAAGAGTCAAGTAGGTCAAGGTTGACGGATACTTGGGAAGTCCTAACTGGATGTTAGGCAAAATGAAAGACCTAGTGAGTGAAGCTAGGCGTGATGAAAGTCCCGTGAGTGAGTGAAGTAAGAAAAGTCCCCGTAAGTGAGCCAGAAAAGTCCCGTGAGTGAAGCGGCGGAAGTCCTAGTGAGGTGAAGCTGATGGAAATCAGTGAGTGAAGCGTGAAAGTCCTAGTGAGTGAAGCTAGGCGATGGAAAACCCTAGTGAGTGAAGCTAGGTGAAAGTCCCGTGAGTGAAGCCTGGCAGGGAAATCCAGATGGATCAAGGATGATTGGACATCCGGTGTTGGGAAGTCCAAGTAGGTCAAAGGATTGACTGGATACTTGGCATGAAAGAAAAGTCCAAGTAGGTCAAGGGTGATTGGATACTTGATAAGAGAAAGTCCAAGTGGGTCAAAGGGATTGACCGGACACTTGGTAAGGGAGTCCTAGCAGTCAAGGAGTGACTAGATGCTAGGCATGACATACCAACAGTCAAGGTTGACCGGATGTTGGTTTGGGAGGTTTGGGACTTGGTTTTGGACAAAAATCAAGGTGGATCGACTGGATCGATCCGCACTCGGCCAGATGACGCGAGCGGCAGCATGCGATAGCGCTGGATAATCCGTGGATCGATCGATCGACGCTTCAGCATGGGCGCCTGGATCGATCCGTGGATCGATCCGTGCGCTTCCAGAGCGCCGGATGGCGCACGTCCGTCGGATCGATCCAAAGCCTCGATCGATTGGGAATATTCGATCGGGATCGACCACGTGCCGTTTATAAGCTGCGTGCATGTGTGGGCCGCGGCATCTCTTCACAGTTTCATCTCGGATCTTCACTCCTCAAGCACTCTCAAAGCTCGTGATCGCCAGTTCTTGAAGGTTCTTGGAAGCTCTCCGAGTCAAGAGGCGGATCAAAGGTAAGAAGAGAAGCTAGGGTTAGGGTTTTCTGCATTCATTGTAAGCTTTGTGCTTGTATTTTGTTTCCCTTTCCTTCTTCTTGTACCAAGAGTCTTGTAGGGCTTCTCCGCCCTCGGTAGTTACCGAAAAGGAGTGTTTCATAGTGGAGGGTGCGTGCGTGGTGTGGATCCTTGGATTAGTCACCTCCTTTGGAGGTGGATACCAAGTAAAATCCTAGTGTTAGCGTGGGTGTATTTGTTTCTGTATTTTCCGCTGCATATTCTTGAAGAAACAATCAACGCCGAGCAACGCCAAGCACCGAGCGAACGCGACGAGCTATTCACCCCCCCCCTCTAGCTACTTTTGGTCCTAACACATGAATGGTCGAACAAAAGTTGGATGGAATATCCCTCACAAATTCAAGAAGTGCAAGCCATAAATGCAAGAGAGCATGTCAAGCAAAATGCAGTTCAACCACCCAAAAATGTTGAAATTCACAAGTCACAGAATGAGAAGTTCAAACATTTGGGGAAAAGATTAATAGCATACTTTCAAAATGGTTCAAAGAAGACCGTCCTCCTACACAGACAAAATCTAGTGTAAATGATAATAATTTTAAGTTGAGAAGTGGCAAGAATCATGAAGAACTTTTGAAAAAGGACTTGTTTAGAATTGAGGAGAAGAACAATAGAAGACCTCAAGAACTCAATTTCATTACTCCAGGAAGTTCCCAAAGGCCACAAATACCTTTCCCTCAACAATTGATCACACCTACACTAGATAAACAAGTTGGATCTCCTCCGCAAGCTCAAAGAGAATATGGGAAAAAGGAAGTACCTTTCCCAAGACCTTCACTAAAGGTTCCTTTTCCACAAAGGCTAGTGAGGGTCAATGCAAACGAAGACTTTGGCAAATTCTGTGATACTAATATGGTTGAGTGTAGATTTTTGGATGTATATGAAGATGAGGACTCTTCAGATGAGGATTGTGATGATAATACAGTGGATAACAAGTTTTCAGATTTACCTTCTGGGTTTATAGGATGTTATGATGAAATTGAATTTTCAGATGATGAATGTGATGTGGTAGATCAACTTAAAACTGCAAATGAAGTTAGTGATCCTCCTATAGATGATTCTCCCACTGAGGATATTAATGTTGGTTTATTTTTTGATACTTGTGTCGATGATGATGTTATGAAAGGAAGTGTAGGGAGCTGTGTTGTGGAAACAACATCTAAAGAATCATCTCCTTTATCCACACAACCTTCTGAGGTTATGATGTTGGTTGGTCCTAGGAAGATCGTATCGGTTCCACTGTACAAAAATTTTGTACAAGTGTCAAACTTTTCCTAAACAACCTATTGTGTTCTTTAGAAATTAAATTAGGAATTGCAAACGAAACTTAACATTATTGATTCCAAATTTAATTTATATGTTCTTAATGGTTTAGATTTGGATCGCAAGCGGAACTTAACGCTATTGATCCAAATCCACCTATGTTATAAAGTTGATTAAATATTTATTTCTAAAATCGACTTCCAGGTCAAACATGGCGAGGCACTAGGCCTTCTTGGGTATGAGATCATCTACCACTGCCTCGACAAAGCCTTTAATAGAAATTCAATATTTAATTTCCTAAAATAACATTAGGTTTAACCGAAAAGAACAATCGAATCATAAATTCGAAAAAAAAAAAACAAACTTGAAACAAATCTAAAACTCTAGAATCATATGCCTCTTGTGTTTGGAATTCATACAAAGAAAAACTAGTATGCTGTGGAAAACAATTACTAGTTATACCTTTCTTTGTAAGCAAATAACCTCTTGATCTTCTACCGTATTCCTCTTCTAATCTTGAACGTTGTGTGGGCAACGATCTTCCGAGACGAGAACCACCAAGCTCCTTCTTCTCCAAGCTAGGTTCGTCCACCACCAATTCTCCAAGAGATGTAGAGGTCCGACCACCACCACCAAGCTCCAAGGGATGCTAAAAACAAAGCCTCCTTTCTCTCCTTCTTCTCCTAGCTAGAACCTGCCACCAAGGACTCCTGTTGTGTTGATGCCACGCCACAAAGGAGGAAGAGGAAAGGAGAAGAGCTAAAAGCAATAGGGCCGGCCACCACCAAGGAAGAGAGGGAGGGAAATAGAATAGAGTTATTCACCATGAAGGCACCCTACCCTCTCTTTTATAATCCTTGGTCTTGGCAAATAAGGAAATTTTAAATAAAAACTTCTTAATTCCTTTGCCATGAAAAGGAAATTTTAATTGATTAAAATCAATTTCCTTTTCTTTATCTACATGGCCGACCACCTACAAGCTCCAAACAAGGAAAGTTTTAATACAAGAATTAAAACTTCGTAATTTGTTTCCGTAAATTTTTAATAAATATTTCTTTAATAATTTATCCTTCATGGTTGGTTATAAAAGGAAATTTCTTTAAATTAAAATCTATCTTTTAAAACATGTGGATGATTTCCAAAAGGAAAGTTATCTCTAAAATTAAAATCTCCTTTCAATCTACAAATAAGGAAAGATATCTAATCTTTTCTTAATCCTTTGTAGAAACTTATAAAAGGAAAATTTATAATTTTAAAACTCTCTTTTAAATCATGAACATGGTTACAAAAAGGAAAATTTTCTCAAAATTAAAATCTTCCTTTCAATCTACAAATAAGGAAAGATATCTTTTCTTAATCTTTTGTAGAAAATAAAATTTAAATTTTAAACTCTCTTTTAAAACCATGGAATCCACATAAGAAAATTTTTTAAAAATAAAATCCTTTTAATATGATGTGGTCGGCCACACCAAGCTTGGGTTCAAGCTAGGGCCGGCCACACCATCTTATTCATCCTAATTGCTTTGGCTGTCCAAGCTTGGGTTCCAAGCTTGCTTGGCCGGCCCCATTAGGATGGGTAAAGGTGGGTAAGAAGTGGGTATGTGGTGGGTATAATTCTCTATATACAAGAGGCTATGATAGAGACCGAGAGGAAGAATTGATTTTGGTCTCCCGATGAAATTAAGCTTCCCGTGTTCACCCCGAACACCCAACTTAATTTCATCAATAATAACTCATACCACTAAAGAATTATTATTGAACTACCGCACCAATCCCAAATTACATTTTGGGCTCTTTCTTATTATGAGTGTGTTAGTCTCCCTGTGTTTAAGGTGTCGAATGTCCACTAATTAAATGAGTTACTGACAACTCTCTTTAATTAATATCTTAGTCCAAGAGTAGTACCACTCAACCTTATTATCGTGTTGGACTAAGTCCATCTGCAGGGTCTAACATAACAATCCTTATGAGCTCCTCTTAGGGGCATTATCAACCTAGATTACTAGGACACAGTTTCCTTCTATAATCAACAACACACACTATAAGTAATATCATTTCTCAACTTATTGAGCCTATTGATTTATCGAGCTAAATCTCACCCTTTGATAAGTCAAAGAAATAAATACTAAATATATGTGCTTGTTATTATATTAGGATTAAGAGCACACGCTTCTATAATAACAGAGGTATTGTTCTTTTATCTTGTCAGTATAAAAACTACCTCAAATGGTCCTGCTCAATACACTCAAAGTGTACTTGTGTAATTTTATAGTTAAGATAAACTAATATCAAATTACACTACGACTATTCCAACGGTTTGTTCCTTTCCATCTTACTCGTGAGCAACTCTTTATAATTTATAAAGAACTGATAACATGATCTTCTGTGAATGACACCACTCACCATATTATCTACAATATAAATTAATTGAACAACTACACTTAGTAAATAAATGTAGACATATGACCAATGTGATTCTTTTATTTCAAAATAAATGTTTACAAAAGCTAGGCTTTTAGTATACACTCTAACAATCTTCCACTTATACTAAAAGACTATGCTGTCATATATCCTGCCATACATCTGATTCCCAACCCTTCAACATGCCTATCAAAAGCTCTTGCCTTAAGGGTCTTAATGAAAAGATTTCTCAGGTTATCACCTGATGCAATCTAGGCGGCAACAACTTCTCCTCATTATACGATGTCTCGTATTGGGTGGTACTTGCGCTTTATTATGTTTACTTGCTTTATGGGCTCGTGGTTCCTTCGAGTTTGCTACTGCACCAAATAATTTTGGGCAAACCAGGAATCACATCTAAGTCCATCATGAGGTTACTGAGCCATTCAGCTTCTATGGCTGCTTCTGAGGATGCCACACACTCAACTTCTATGGTGGAGTCCGAAAAACACCTATGCTTAACACTCCTCTATAGTTATGACTTCATCGCCTAAAGTAAACACAAAACCTCGAGATCGACTTACTATTTTCCCTTCTGATTTGAAGTCAAAATCCGTGTAACCCACAGGGAGCAAATCATCTGCTTTGTAAGCTAGCATATAATCTCTAGTCCCTCTAAGGTACTTTTAATATATACTTTACAACAGTCTAGTGTCCCGGTCCTGGGTTACTTCGATATCTGCTAACTATGCCCTGGGAAAAATAGATATCCAGTCTCGTACAAAGCATTACATATATTAGGTTTCCTATAGCCGAAGCATAAGGAACTGCCTTCATGTCCTCTTTCTATTTTAATGTCTTCGGAGACATCTCTTTAGATAAAGATTCTCTATGCCCAAAAGGTAGAAAAACCTTTCATGGAGTCTTGCATGCTTAAACGAGCTAGGATAGTATGAAGCTCAGGATAAGAACGACATTCTTTTCTTGTGATTCCTTTGTTCCTGAGAATATGTGCGCACTCTCCCAAGTCCTTCATTTTGAATTGTTTGGACAATCATACCCTTACTTCTGACAACACTTTGATATTGTTTCTAACTACCAAAAATATCATCTACGTATAGTACAAGAAATACCACCACGTTTCCATCACTTTTCTTATATACACAAAATTCCTCCGGTCACTAAATAAATCCATAGGTCTGGATTACTTTATTAAACCAGATGTTTCCAAGACCTTGAAGCTTTACTTCAGTCCATAGACCGATTGAGCTTACATACATGATGCTCTTTGCCCTTTGCAATGAACCCCTCTGGTTGCTTCATATAGATGTTTTCTTCAAGACTTCCTTTAAGGAAAGCTATCTTGACATCTACTTGTCAAATCTCATAATCCATATGAGCAATAATAGATAAAAGAATCCAGATAGAATTAAGCATGGCTACCGATAAAAAGTTTCCCTTTTTCAACAAGCCTTGCTTTGAAAGTTTTAACCTTCCCATCTGTCCTTTTTCTATTGTGGACCTAATGGCTTTTACACCATTTGGTTATTCTATAAGCTCCCAAACTTTATTAGAATACATATATTCTAATTCTATATTCATTGCTCTTTGCCAAGATACTGCATCTTTATCTTAGAGTGCTTCATGTCCGGGGGCCAGGTTCATGTTCACCAGGGATCAAGTCCAAAGACGCTCCCAAAACCTGAATCTTTGAGGTTGCCTAACAACCCTCCCACTATGATGATGCACTTTGTGCAATTGTGTATTATTTGTGATACGTGTTGCAGTTTCTTGTGGTACTTCATTTTGTACTATTGGTACTAAATTAGACGTGTCCTTTATTATTTAAGAACAAATTTACTTATGGGCTTGTGGTTAATTACATAGTCCTCTTCTAAAAATCGGGCATTGGTGCCAACAATGTCCTTCTGATTTTTAGGACTATAAACCTCCTTTCGTTTTTCTAGGATAACAAGTGAACTCCTGTCCAACTTATTAGTATCTCCCTTCAGTACATATGCTGGACTACCCCAAATCTGAATATGCTTTAGACTAGGCTTACGCTCATTCTACAAATCTATGGGAGTAGAGGGTTTTGACTTAGAAGGTACTATGTTCACTTCCGTTTCCAGTGTATATCCTTGAAACAAATTTGGTAATTTTGAAAAACTCATCATTAATCTAACTATTTCCATAAGAGTCTTATACCTTCTACTACACTATTCTGTTGGGGTGTACCAGGTGTAGTTAGTTTTGATTAAATCCCGACTTCTAATAAGTGACTCCTAAACTCTCCTAAGAGGTACTCGCCACTACAATCTCACTGTAGTGTCTTGATACTTTTACCTTGACGTTTCTCCACATCAACCTTGTACTCTTTGAACTTATCAAAGTACTTAGACTTGTGGTACATCAAGTAAATGTACTCACATCTCGAATAGTCGTCTATAAAAGAGACGAAATATTCAAAACCACCTCTTACCTTGATAGTCATAGATCCACACAAAACTGAATTCCAACACATCTTTGGTTCCTTACCCCTTAGACTTAAAAAGCTGCTTGGTCATTTTCCTTTCCAAGTAAGACTCGCAGGTTGGAAAGTTTTCCACCACCAATAAACCCAAAAGTTCATTGACTATTATCCTTTGAATCCTACTCAAGTTAAAATGACCTAGCCTTAGATGCCAAAGGTATGATTGGTTCATTTCCGAAGGTTGCTTTCTCTTAGAGTTAGAAGATGTGTTATTAATTTTCATTTGTTGCATCGTGGGAGTTATTGGATTTTAAATTACCGACCAACGTACCAGAACAGATAACTTTCCTATTTTCTTGATAACAACTTTGTTACCAAAATAGATAAAATATCTATTCTTTAAAAGTTTAGAAATCAAAATCAAAATCTTTCTAAACTTAGTACATAAAGATAATTTCTCAAAATCCATATTTTATTCCTATTAGAGGATAAACATCTCCCACTGCAAGAACTGCTATATTTGCAACAGTGTCCACATAGACGGTATTTTCCCTTTCATATAGTTGTCAGGTTTCCTGGAACCCCTGCAATGAATTTCAGACATGATCAGTGGCTCCTATATCTACACACCAGGTACCGATAGATAACACTACTAAACATATTTCAACAATTAACGAATTAAATACACTTTTATTATTCTCATTTCTGAGAGGACAACCCACCTTAAAGTCCAAGTTTTGTTTCCAATCATAATTGGGACTACTAAGTCTATTCTATAGTATAACAGCTAGGAGATTAACAAACATTTGAAATCCTAAGAATCACAAAAATATTTGGTCAAGACCAACACCTTAAAATCCCCATGAATTTTGCATGCCATGATAGTGTGGACGTATACAAAATCAAAGAGGAGATTTTATCCATTAATTTTATTATCTCATCAACCTAACTTTATGACAAACAAAATTAATAGTTGGTCTATCTTTGATCAAATATTTGATCAAAACTTCGAATTTAAAATAATATTGATTTCTCAAAACAATATCATTTAAATTCACCAACACCTCAAACACTAGAAATTATGCTTGCCACGATAGTATGGATGTATACAAATTCAAACATTTGTAAGAGGAGAGTTTTACCCATTAATTATCTTGTCAATAAATCTTTATGACAAATAAAATTACCTTAAACATCGTGAATTTTGTATGCCACAATAGTGTGGACGTATACAAATTTAAACATTTGTAAGAGGGGGTTTTAATTTTATTATCTTGTCAACCTATTTTTATGACAAATTAATAGTTGGTTTTCCTTTGGTCACACAAATAATAACAGTGACTCTGATGGGGAGGATACTATTAAATGCGCCTAAGTGTATACCATTACTTGATACTAAGTCCATTAAGTAGGATTGTGCCCCTTCTGATGGGGAAGATCACACGCTCCTAAATAATTTCCCATAACCATCCATAAAAGAAGTTTGATCTAGTGATCCACAAACAAACTCATCCGATATGGAGGAAGGTACTCAGAGCCAACGCGCAAGTTTGTTTGCATCACTTACAAACCAGTAATGGAGATCGTGGAATCTATCTACTAATCTCTCTCCCATTTAGTTATTTAAGGTGAGAAATTTTAACCTATCAAGCATTCATCACATGCACACACACATCACAGTAAATAAGAGAAATAAATATGAAAATTAATTTTCCAACTATTATGGCTTCTTCCATCACTGTTCTTCATGTTCTCCAACCCTGGTTGCTGCCATCTTTAGCCACCGCCATCGGGTCCATGTCGTCGGATCCATCGAGCTTCCTTTTCTGCTGCGCCTCTGGTCCTCCAATAGCACCACGCTTCGCAAGGATACGATCCATGACAAAAATAGAATTTTACATATATCGATCCTATCTTCCACAAAGGAATGTACATGTATTCTAGATCGAACAAAAAAGTAAAATTTTAAAACTAATACAGCTCCTGCAGTATTTGATACATACAATCATGCACACACAAAATAATACCCTTGACATGTCAAAGGGTCCAATCACACACAACATCTATAAACCATAATAGTTGGAGCCTGCAACCACAAAGTTAGCACATCCTACTATTATCCTACCTAAATTATGTATGACATGTGCATAACTAAATTGAAACCAAACACACAGAGGCAAACCCTAGCTCTGATACCAATTGTTGGTTGGTCCTAGGAAGATCGTACCAGTTCCACTGTACAAAAATTTTGTACAAGTGTTGAACCTTTTCTAAACAACCTATTGTGTTCTTTAGAAATTAAATTAGGAATCGCAAACAGAACTTAACATTATTGATTCCAAATTTAACTTATCTGTTCTTAATGGTTTATATTTGGATCGCAAGCGGAACTTAACACTATTGATCCAAATCCAACTATGTTATAAAGTTGATTAAATACTTATTTCTAAAATCGGCTCCCAGGTCAAACATGGTGAGGCACTAGGCCTTCTTGGGTATGGGATCATCCACCACTGCCTTGACAAAGCTTTTTATAGAAATTCAATATTTAATTTCCTAAAATAACATTAGGTTTAACCAAAAAGAACAATCGAATCACAAATTCAAAAAATAAAAAAAAATAAACTCGAAACAAATCCGAAACTCTAGAATCATATGTCTCTTGTGTTTGGAATTCATACAAAGAAAAACTAGTATGATGCGGAAAACAATTACTAGTTATACCTGTTGGTGCAATCATGCCCTGGAAGTTTCAATGTGTTGACAATTATTTAAGTTTAGGTTAATACGGTGGAACTAACATGCATTGTGAGTTTGCAGGAGGAGTTTCTTGCAGGTCAGAAGACCAGATGCAAGGGAAGTCCAAGAAGGTCGAGGACTGGATTCTTGGCAAAAAGAGTTCTTGCGGGTCAGAAGACCAGATGCAAGGCAAGAGAAGTCCAAGAAGGTCGGGGACCGGATTCTTGGCAAGAGAAGCTCCTGCAAGTCACAAGATTATGTGTGTGATAGCCTCACTGTGAGAGATCGACTGGTAAATCGATTCAGACATAGCTGTGCGGCAGATTGCCTCTGAATCGATCACTGTAAAAAATCGATTGACTGATCGATTGGTAAGGTAGCTGTACGAAATATGTCCGGATCGATACGGTCGAATAATTGAGATCGATCAGCCGATCGATTCATAGGATTGAATCGATCGATGGATCGATCGATCCCTGAATCCATACTATTGATGAACAGGCCAATCGATCAGCCGATCGATTCAAGGGATTGAATCGATCGGCCGATCGATCCATGAACATTATGTGCGAAGCACAGAATCATTCTGAATCGATCAGCCGATCGATTCAAGGTATTGAATCGATCGACCGATCGATTCACGAAGCTGCGATTTCATGAGCAAATGGCTGAATCGATTCAAACGCTGCCCCAATCGATCCAAGTCAAATAAAAGAATCTGCACCGTTGATCTTGACGCGATGACTTCCAACGGATACTTGTGAATCGATTGGGATATAACCTCAATCGATCCACGGCGACGGCGGCGTGAGAAACGGCTAGTTTTCTCAACGTTTAAAACACGGGAAGAAACTGGAAAACAACAACAATGAAAAACATCCTGTTCCATTGCTCTCCAAGTCTTTTGAAAGTTCTCAAGCAATCAAGATTCAAAGAAAAGGGTTCAAGCTCCTCTCCACTACGTACTGAAGTTTCACCTGCAAAGAGGAAGCCGGTTAAAGCTTGTAATCCTTCTCTTCTTCTTCTTTGTAGTGTTTGTAATATTTACTTTGAAGAGAAGGGAGAGTTGTATTTCTGTTAAGGTTTCTCCACCTTCGGTGTGAATCCGAGAAGGAGGGTTTTGATAGTGAAAGAGTGTGAGTGGTGTGGATCCTTGGACTAATCACCTACTTGAGGAGGTGGATACCAAGTAAATACCGGTGTTAGCATTGCCTTCAGACTTCCGCTGTGCAAAACAAAGTTGGTCAGCAAAAGAAGTGAGCCATTCCCCCCCCCCCCCCGCCCCCCCTTTAGCTCAACCGATCCTAACAAGTGGTATCAGAGCATTGGTTTGCTTTTGAGGATCCATCATCAAGAAAGCACAAGTTAAAGAGCTACAAGATGTCAATGAAGGAGGGACATAGTACTTCACGACCACCATTCTATGAAGGCAGCAATTTTTCTTATTGGAAGAGCTGCATGGAACACTATCTCATGACCGAAATTGATATGTGGTTCTCAATCATGGAGGGATTCATGGCGCCAACTGAAAATGGAAAAATGCTTGAGTCATCAAGGTGGACTGTTGAACAAAAAATGAAGGCTCAAGCAAATGCAAAGGCAATTGTGACTCTTCAATGTGGATTAAGCTCGGAATAACTCAACAAAGTTGGACCCTTTAAGAGTGCCAAGGATTTGTGGGATAAGCTTATTGAACTAAATGAAGGCACCAAGGATTCAAGAATTGCAAAGAGGGATTTGTTGATAAATCAACTTCAAAACTTCACCATGAAGGATGGAGAAACGGTAAGCTCACTACATGGGAGATTCAAGGAACTCCTAAATGGTATTCATTCAGTTGGAGAGAGTGTGGAGAACCGAGATCTCATAAGGTATGCTTTAAAATCTTTCCCAAGAAATTCTTTATGGTCATCCATGGTGGATGCTTATAAGGTTTCAAGGGATTTGTTAATAGTGAAATTGGATGAATTATTTTGTGAACTTGAATTGCATGAGCAAGCTAATACAAGCCATAAGGAGAAAGGTATAGCCTTGGTTGCAGGTGATAAGAGCTAAATCATCAAGGAGAAGAAAATCAAGAAAGTGATGGTGAGAAAAATGAACCTTTGCCACTTGAACCCGAAATTATAACAAATCAAGACTCAAGACCTACTAGGACTCATGTAAATCATCCCTTAGATCAAGTAGTAGGAGACATTACTCAAGGAGTGAGAACTCGATCTTACTTTAGAAATGAAGGAAGTCAAGTTGCCTTAATATCTCAAATAGAACCAAAAACCATTGATGATGCCTTGTTTGATCCGGATTCGATTTTAGCAATGCAAGATGAATTATCTCAATTTGAGAGAAGTCAAGTTTGGGATTTAGTTCCTAGGCCTAACAACAAATCAATTATTGATACAAAATGGGTTTTTAGGAACAAACTTGATGATAAAGGGATAGTGGTGAGAAACAAAGCTAGATTGGTTGCTAGGGGTTTCAATCAAGTAGAAGGGTTGGACTATGATGAAACTTATGCACCCGTAGCAAGATTGGAGTCAATTACAATGATGTTGGCCTTTGCCGCCCACAAGGGCTTCAAATTGTACCAAATGGATGTAAAATCAGCATTTTTAAATGGTGTAATAAAAGAAGAAGTATATGTTGATCAACCACCGGGATTTGAAAATTTGGAGTGTCCAACCCATGTATATAAACTTAAAAAGGCCTTATATAGACTAAAACAAGCTCCTCGGGCTTGGTATGAACGATTATCAACATTTCTAGTATCAAAAGGGTTTCATAGAGGAAAAATTGATCCTACTTTATTCTTGAAAAATAATGATAATGATTTGTTTGTGGCCCAAGTATATGTAGATGACATTATTTGTGGTTCCACAAATAAAGACTTTTTAAATGAATTCATTAATCACATGGAGAGTGAATTCGAAATGAGTTTGGTTGGTGAGTTGACATTTTTCCTAGGATTACAAATTAAGCAAACAAAAGAAGGCATTTACATTCATCAATCCAAATATGTCAAAGAGCTATTTAAGAAATTTGGAATGGAAAATGCAAAGGAAATATCTACCCCCATGGCCACAAATACTAAGTTGGATAAAGACATTGAGGGGAAAGAAGTTGACTCCAAAGTATATCGTAGTGCTATAGGAAGTCTTCTATATCTCACGGCTAGTAGACCGGATATACTTTTTGCCGTAGGTATATGTGCTAGGTATCAATCTTGTGCCAAGGAGTCACATTTGAGTGCCGTTAAGCGAATTCTTCGTTATCTCAAGGGGACTCAAAATGTTGGTCTTTGGTATCCTAGAACCGAAACTTTTGATCTAGTGGGCTATACCGATTCCGATTATGCTGGATGCAAGTTGGATCGCAAAAGCACTAGTGGTAGCTGTCAATTTCTAGGGTCCTCTTTAGTAAGTTGGTCAAGTAGAAAATAACATTGTGTAGCTCTCTCCATAACCGAAGCGGAATATATTGCCATGGGAGAGTGTGTATCACAATTATTGTGGATGACTCATACTCTAGAAGACTATAAACTTACCTATAACAATGTTCAAGTACTTTGTGATAATGTGAGTACAATCAACTTAACCAAAAATCCCGTTCATCATTCAAGAACGAAACACATAGAGGTTAAACATCATTTTATCCGTGATCATGTAACTCGAGGTGATATCATGTTAAATTATGTTGGATCAAAATCAAACTTAGCCGATATCTTCACCAAACCTCTTCCCGAAGTTGAATTTAGCTTTCTTAGAAGAGAATTGAGAATGTGTTGTATTGATTAAATCAAATCCTCCATGGTCACTTTATAGGTAAAGCTTTTAGGTTCACCTTAATTTTTGCCTCTCACAAACACATAGGGTTATCTTCTTTGTGTGATTTAGATGGGGGTGAGAGGTTAGGAACATTTATCTTGGTCATAATGCTTGTTATGATGCATTAAGTTGGCCAAGAAAAATGATTTTCACATGAAACATTCATTTGTCCAATCATAGGGAAAGCAAGTGTACAACTCATGTGCCCGTTGCCCTACGATTATGATTGGAAAATTTCAATTTACCATATAACAACTCACTTCTGAAACATTGGTTGAAGTGTGTTATTGGATGGGGATTATTATGAAATAGGTAGATACAAACTTCCTAATATCTTTGAAGTTTTCAATAATTTGTGGTTTTGTGAAAGTTTTCACTAAGGCGAGTTCATTTTTATTAAACTTTATTTTTTTTTATAATTTGGGATATACATATAGTGTCTATGCAAAATTTCATGATTTTTGGAGTAGTGTACAATTAGTTGTGCTTTTCCAAATCTTGGTTCTGAAAGTTTTTCAGACGTGCAGAAATATCAGGCTTCCCAATTGATTGGTCAATCGATTGGGAGGCTCACACTTGGCCACAGAAGGCATCTGAATCGATCAATGGATCGATTCAGAGCACCTCGATCGATCAATGGATCGATTGAGACGCTCTTCGATTTTCCACAGAAGGCATCTGAATCGATCAATGGATCGATTCAGAGCACCTCGATCGATCAATGGATTGATTGAGACGCCCTTTTGGTTTTCCACAGAAGGCGTCTGAATCGATCTATGGATCAATTCAGCCGTTTGTTCGATTTTCACAGAAGCATTGTGAATCGATCGAACGATCGATTCACTTACTCTCAATCGATCGGTCGATCGATCAAGACCTTAAAACCCGTCTTAAACCCTTAGATCCGAATCGATCCCCTCATTCTATTTCTTCCTTTTTCTCTCTCTCGACGCGGTCTTGCCCTAGGCGACTTCCCAGGCGACGTTTTCGTCTGTCTCGATCGTCACTCCGGCGTGCTTCTCCGGCGAAGGGGAGCTACTCCACTTTTCTTCCAGTTCTCTCTCGATGCACTGGGCAGCTCCTTTCCTCGTCTTCGCGTCCTCACACAAAATGCGGACTCAAAACCCTAACCCTAGGTAAGGTTTTTGCTCTCCTCCTTGTTGTTCTTTTTGCTCCTATTTTTGACCTAATCTATATGTTTCTTGTGTGTCTTTGTGCATTGCATTATCCCTCATGCATTGCATTACTTGCATTGCCCTTGAATCTTTGCTTATCCTTCCCGTTCACTGTCAAACCGTGTGCATCTCTTGCATTTATTTTCGATCCCACAGAAAGAAACAAAAGGTTCGTGAATCGGGCGAAGGATCGTCTGTACCCTCCTCACGTCCTCAACCTCCCACTGATCATAGGTTTCCAAATGCTGCAATGCAACAAGCTTTCACCAAAAACGCTTTCAAACTTATACCCCCTAGATCAGTTGACTTGCAATACTATAGGACATCTTGTTTTGATACCTATAATAGGTTCAAGCATTATAAACTTGACTCCTTGTTGACCTGTGAGAGGGACGTCAATATAGGTCTTGTCTCTGAATTCTATAATAATTTACACACTTTAGATGGTGTAAATTATCGCACTCGTGTTGCAAAATGGAGCCTGGACTTCTCTTATGAGATTCTTCAATCTTATCTCGAATGTCTACCTTCAGACAATGATTTTGTCTTTTATCCAAATCTTCCCGATGAGCTGCCTCCACCTTTTGAGCATATTAGCATTGCATCCATGCATCAGTTCTTCTTTGGTCGTCCTCGTCCGGATGGGCCAGATGCTCATATCACGAAGTTTTCTTCTCTTGAGTTATCAGCTGAAAATGCCGCTTTGTTTAAAGTGATCATCAACTGTCTTTTCCCCATTGCCTCTCGTGCCCTAGCCGCTCTACGACCGCCTCATATGTTTGCTCTCTATGCCATTCGTCATTCCCTTGACATCAACATCGCTCTGAACATCTTTCATTGCATCATTCATTTTACCCAGCCCGTGCAGCAGACGATACATATGCCTTTCGGGCATCTTATCACAGATTGGCTGGCGTCCCAGAAGATAGATGTCTCCCGGGGACGGCTGGAGCACATGACAGTGGTTTATTCTCGGATTTCTTCACGCTCTTTCAAGAAGTCGGGTCTGATTGGTGGTCCAGCTGGAGTTCGATGGATCGATGGTCGTGCTTTTGGGGAGGGACCCCGGGCTCGCCACAGGGGGGATGCACAGGCCTTGGCTCCTGCGGAGGATGAAGCTGAGGAGGAGTTCCACGGGCCAGCTTCTCCGACTCTTGAGGAGACGGTTTCCACTCGCCTTGAGGAGCTGACCTTGGAGATAGCCAGCCTGTGTACCACGTTGGATACTGTGGTCCAGCAGCAGACTTCGATGCAGGCGACTATGGATATCGTGGTCCAGCAGCAGACCTCGATGCAGCGGACTCTGGATACACTAGTGGACTTAGTGGGCTCGTGGGTGACGGTTCACCCGTCTCAGTCTGGTCTATCCACCGGCCCTGTTCCCCCTGCTGAGGATGCCCTTGATCCTGACTCTACGGCGGTTCCTGCTCCGGCTACTACGTCCGCTCCAGCTGCTGATCCTGATCCCACTCCTCTTGGAGACGAGCTTATCGAGTTTTATGTTCCTATGTGATATGTTTTTATTTGTTGTATGGATGGTTATTCTGGAGTCCTTTCTGTGTACTCTCTTTCATTTTGAATGTATGATATACTTTTATGCTAAGATCTCCTTTTGATTCTACATTTCAGTGTTGTTATGTTCTGTTGATATATGTGTGTTTTAGGGGGAGCATTCCTCGGATTTATCGTATTTGCTTTGTGCACTTATTGAGGGGGAGTTATTTACTTTTGATTTTTGACAAAGGGGGAGATCTATGTTGAAGTTCATGCTTATTGCTTATGCTTATCTCAGTAAATTAAAATCAAGCTTACTGCAATTATGCAATTATTATTTCAGCAAGCTACAATCATTATTTATCATTGTATTGGAAACTAGACTAAACTTAAATAGATTGTCAAACATCAAAAAGGGAGAGATTGTTGGTGCAATCATGCCCTGGAAGTTTCAATGTGTTGACAATTATATAAGTTTAGGTTAATACGGTGGAACTAACATGCATTGTGAGTTTGCAGGAGGAGTTTCTTGCAGGTCAGAAGACCAGATGCAAGGGAAGTCCAAGAAGGTCGAGGACTGGATTCTTGGCAAAAAGAGTTCTTGCGGGTCAGAAGACCAAATGCAAGGCAAGAGAAGTCCAAGAAGGTCGGGGACCGGATTCTTGGCAAGAGAAGCTCCTGTAAGTCACAAGATTATGTGTGTGATAGCCTCACTGTGAGAGATCGACTGGTAAATCGATTCAGACATAGCTGTGCGGCAGATTGCCTCTGAATCGATCAGCCGATCGATTGAAGGTAAGGCAATCGATTGGTAAGGTTCTGCGCAGCACAGAATGCGTCTGGATCGATCAACCGATCGATTCAAGGTACTGAATCGATCAGCCGATCGATCCGAGAACATTCTGTGCGAAGCACAGAATCGTTCTGAATCAATCAGCCGATCGATTCAAGGGATTGAATCGATCGACCGACCGATCCATGAACATTCTGTGCGAAGCACAGAATCATTCTGAATCGATCAGCCGATCGATTCAAGGTATTGAATCGATCAGCCGATCGATTCACGAAGCTGCGATTTCATAAGCAAATGGCTGAATCGATTCAAACGCTGCCCCAATCGATTCAAGTCAAATAAAAGAATCTGCACAGTTGATCTTGACGCGATGGCTTCCTATGGATACTTGTGAATCGATTGGGATATAACTTCAATCGATCCACGGCGACGGCGGCGTGAGAAACGTCTAGTTTTCTCAACGTTTAAAACACGGGAAGAAACTGGAAAACAACAACAACGAAAAACATACTGTTCTATTGCTCTCCAAGTCTTTTGAAAGTTCTCAAGCGATCAAGATTCAAAGAAATGGCTTCAAGCTCCTCTCCACTACGTACTGAAGTTTCACCTGCAAAGAGGAAGCCGGTTAAAGCTTGTAATCCTTCTCTTCTTCTTCTTTGTAGTGTTTGTAATATTTACTTTGAAGAGAAGGGAGAGTTGTATTTCTGTTAAGGTTTCTCCACCTTTGGTGTGAATCCGAGAAGGAGGGTTTTGATAGTGAAAGAGTGTGAGTGGTGTAGATCCTTGGACTAGTCACCTCCTTGAGGAGGTGGATACCAAGTAAATACCGGTGTTAGCATTGCCTTCAGACTTCCGCTGTGCAAAACAAAGTTGGTCAGCAAAAGAAGTGAGCCATTCACCCCCCCCTCTAGCTCAACCGATCCTAACAATACCTTTCTTTGTAAGAAAATAACCTCTTGATCTTCTACCGTATTTCTCTTCTAATCTCGGATGTTGTGTGGGCAACGATCTTCCGAGATGAGAACCACCAAGCTCCTTCTTCTCCAAGCTAGATTCGACCACCACCAATTCTCCAGGAGATGTAGAGGTCCGGCCACCACCACCAAGCTCCAAGGGATACTAAAAACAAAGCCTCCTTTCTCTCCTTCTTCTCCTAGCTAGAACCGGCCACCAAGGACTCCTCTTGTGTTGATACCACCGGCCACAAAGGAGGAAGAGAAAAGGAGAAGAGATAGAAGCAATAGGGCCGACCACCACCAAGGAAGAGAGGGAGGGAAATAGAATAGAGTTATTCACCATGAAGACACCCCTGCCCTCTCTTTTATAATCCTTAGTCTTGGCAAATAATGAAATTTTAAATAAAAACTTCCTTAATTCCTTTTACCATGAAAAGGAAAATTTAATTGATTAAAAATCAATTTCCTTTTCTTTATCTACATGGCCGACCACCTACAAGCTCCAAACAAGGAAAGTTTTAATACAAGAATTAAAACTTCCTAATTTGTTTCTGTAAATTTTTAATAAAAATTTCTCTAATAATTTATCCCTTCATGGTTGGTTATAAAAGGAAATTTCTTTAAATTAAAATCTCTCTTTTAAAATATGTGGATGATTTCCAAAAAGGAAAGTTATCTTTAAAATTAAAATCTCCTTTCAATCTACAAATAAGGAAAGATATCAAATCTTTTCTTAATCCTTTGTAGAAACTTATAAAAGAAAAAATTTATAATTTTAAAACTCTTTTTTAAATCATGAACATGGTTACAAAAAAGGAAAGTTTTCTCAAAATTAAAATCTTCCTTTCAATATACAAATAAGAAAAGATATCATATCTTTTCTTAATCTTTTGTAAAAAGTAAAGATTTAAATTTTAAACTCTCTTTTAAAACCATGAAATCCACATAAGAAAAATTTTAAAAATAAAATCCTTTTAATATGATGTGGCCGGCCACACCAAGCTTGGGTTCAAGCTAGGGCCGACCACACCATCTTACTCATCCTAATTGCTTTGGCCGGCCCAAGCTTGGGTTCCAAGCTTGCTTGGCCGGCCCCATTAGGATGGCTATAAGGTGGGTGGTGGATATAATTCTCTATACAAGAGTCTACGATAGGGATGAGAGGAGAATTGGTTTTGGTCTCTCGAATTAAGCTTCCCGTGTTACGCCCAACTTAATTTCATTAAATAATTCATTCCACTAAAGAATTATTATTGAACTCATCACCAATCCCAAATTACATTTTGGGCTCCTTCTTATTATGAGTGTGTTAGTCTCCTGTGTTTAAGATGTCGGATGTCCATTAATTAATTGAGTCTCATTTTAATTAATATCTAAGTAGTACGACTCAATCTTATCGTCATGTCGGACTAAGTCCACTGCGAGGTTTTAATACATGATCCTTATGAGCTCCTTGGCGACATTATCAACCTAGATTACTAGGACATAGTTTCCTTCTATAATCAACACCACACACTATAAGTAATATCATTCCCAACTTATCGGGCCTTTTGATTTATCGAGAGCTAAATCTCACTTGACAAGTCAAAGAAATAAATACTAAATATATGTGCTTGTTATTATATTAGGATTAAGAGCACTTCCATAATAACTAAGGTTTTGTTCTTTTATTAAGTCATAAAAGAACTTACCTTAAATGGTCCTACTCAATACACTTAGAGTATACTAGTGTAATTTATTAGACAAAAAAACTAATACCTAATTACACTACGACTATTCCAATGATTTGTTCCTTTCCATCTTAGTCGTGAGCAACTCTTTATAATTTATAAAGAACTGATAACATGATCTTCTGTGAATGACACCACTCACCATGTTATCTACAATATAAATTAATTGAACAACTACACTTAGCAAATAAATATAGACATATGACCAATGTGATTCTTTTATTTCAAAATAGATGTTTACAAAAAGTTAGACTTTTAGTATACACTCTAACATATGAGAGTTGCAAGGATTGAACATATTATGGACCAATGTGTAGGGACTTGTGCAATAGAAGCAAAGCCCCAAGAATCACCACTTTTAGAGGTACCACTACTTGAGCTAGAGCTAGAGTCAATACAAGATTCAGAAGTCACATTCACTTGTTTAGAACTTTCAGGTACATCTCAACAATGCAAGGTTAGTATTTCTAGTGATCTTTTGAAAAATTTATTAGAGGTACCTATAATTGATTTTGTTGGATGTGATGTAATTTTTGATACATATTTAGTTCATACTAATACGGTTCTAGTTCCTTCTTATATCACATGCTTGTGGGAGGTTTGCCTTTCTTTTGGGTGTGCAGATTTTCAAGAGACCAATAATTGGAAGCTCATACTGAACCGTATTCGACCACCTGAGAGAACTTCAAAGAAGACAAAGATGAAGAGAGTTATATTTTACTCTGTAGCTCCTTTGATGAAAGTTCTCTCCATAATAAGAGTCCTTGGCAGGAGTGTTGGGTTCTTCGGGCCGCGAAAATCGCTTTTCGCATCGCGGAAACCCCGAATCACCCAAAGCCAACGGATCCGTGCAAGGAAAACCGAGCGAAAATACGAGTACGAAGTTTCAAAGACTCTAGATCTACACTAGATGAGAGTTATACCTTCAAGCCCTTCAGTCGTCGTCAGGAATTGCTCGCTAGACTCGCGACGTCGGGTCCTCTATATCCACACGGACACGTGGGTGGAAAACCTCACACAAAGGTGTGCTAGCACCTTGGTAAGGTTCGGCCAAGCAAGGAGGAGAGGGAGAGGGAGAGCTTGAGGAAGAAGAAAGGAGTAAATGAGGACTTGAATCAAAATTCATTTCATTCCCTCACTAAAGTGGCCGGCCACATTTTCTTGTGTAATCCCCATTTCCACTTAATTACAATTAAGTGGAGGCCATTAAGAGGTGTTGTGTAACTCCTATGATGTGGCACATCATGAGATGTGGATCATTACCATTGGTCCACATCTTGCCACCCTCACAATGATGTGGCAAATGAGTAACCTCTACTCATTTAATGTGGCCAACCCACATTAAATGCAATGGAGGCTTGTAACCTCCATGAGGTGGCAAAGCAAGATGATGTGGAACAACACTATTGGTCTCGCCACCTCACGCATGATGTGAGTCTTGACTCTTCCTCTTCCTCTCTCAAGTCAAACTTGACTCAATCTCTCTCATGGTTGATTCAAGCCAACTTAATATAATGAATCTAATTCATTAAATTAAATTGATCTAATGAGTCATAATCTAAATTAGACTCATTAAATACATGAATCAACTTGAGTCTAACTCAATTAGCCCAATTTGGATTACTCTTAATCCAATTTGATTCATCAAATGAATCTAATCCTCTTGGTTCATCATATGAACCAAATCTCCATCTAAATGTCCTAAGTGTGTGACCCTATAGGTTCTTGTAACGTTGGCAATGCCCCTAAACTCATTTAGGAGCATAAGTAATGAGCGGTATCTAGCAACACATCATTACTACCCAAGTTACAAGAATGTTGAGATCCAATATCACCTTGTGACTACTAATTGTGACTCCTCACAATATGTGACATTGTCCTTCTATCCTAGACATCTAGATTGATCAATGTGAGGCATAGACCGTGTCATCCTCTAATCAATCTAAATCTTGAACTCCAAGTAGACTCACTCGATCAAATGAGCTCAACATCTAATGTTGACTCATTTGGGCATGGCCATGCACTTCGTGGTCTAACTCTATCAAGAATATTGATGTCGCTCCCGTCATATGAGAGGGATAGATCCCATCTACATCACTCACATCCCTCTGCATAATTTGTTACATACTCAGTAATCACCTTTATAGTCCACCCTGTTACGGGTGACGTTTGACGAAACCAAAGTACATAACTCCTTATGTAGGGATCCATGGTGACTTCAGGTCAAAGGACTAATTGTCATACTAATAGCCACATGAGAAAGTATATGACACTCATATAACGATCCATGATACTTTCTCATGGCGGGCCATTCAGTATACATTCTCTAATGCATACCCATGTGTCAGCTTGATATCTCTATATCCATGACTTGTGAGATCAAGTCATCGAGCTGACCTACATGCTAGTCTTATTGTATTAACATTGTCCCTGAATGTTAATACTCGACTAGGAATGATTTAGAGTAGTGTTCCCTATATCATCTCACTATCGATTCAACTAATCGATTGATATAGGTATGAACCTTCTACTCAAGGACGCTATTATACTTAGTCTATTTGGCACTAATACAAATAAGTATAATAACCAAACAAATGCCTTTATTAATATACAAAAATATGATACAATGAGTCCATACAATCATCAAATGATTGGCTCTAGGGCTCTAACTAACAAGGAGGGTGTTGAAATATCTTACCCCTCCAAGAGCGAGATTTCGATGAATTTAATGAGTTGGTGGAGCTAATGACCTTAAACAAGCGCTTCTTGGGAGGCAACCCAAGTTCAATCTTGTTTTCATTCATATTTTTAGTTCCTTTCTAGTTTCATTTCTTTCCTCATAATAAGCATGCATCCTCTACTTAATTTTTGTTATTAATTTTATTTTACAGGGCTTAAAGATTAGGAGGAGTGCAATTACATGATGGAGAAGTTAATGACAAGGGCATTTGGCACGCATCATTTGGTAACTTCTCTTACTTTTAATCTCCTCCGCATTATTTTTAGTTTTCATTGGGACAATGAAAAGTTTAAGTCTGGGGGGATGTATTAGATGCATTTGGTTTAGTTTAGTTTTTGCTTATTTCTTTTGCATAATAAATTTTTCCTAGTTGCATCATTCATCACATCATGATTGTTTGTTCCTTAATGCAAAATACTAGCATGTTTCATCTAGATATTTATGTTGTGTGATTTGGTATGCTAGTATGCCTATTGATCTTTATTTTCCTATCCATAGTAGCATGAAGTGAGCATTGTTATTACTAGAAGAATTTGAATGTTGGCATAGTTTTAGGATCTCTTCACATTATGCATGACTTTGATGGTAGATATTTTTGAAAATAATCATGATTCATAGAACCAAACTAGTACTCTTGCTTCTATGGTGACCTCTCAACTACATTTTGGTTACTGGATAAACTCAGATCATGTAAGCTCATTTGGAAAAATCAATCCAAAAATAATAATAAAAAAATGAAAGTTTGTTCAAGTTTGATACTTTGCAAACAATAAAACAAAGAAGGAAAAAATAAGGGATAAAAAAATAGTTATCGTGAGTGGAAACTAGCAATTCACCCCTTTGAGACCGAGTTAGGTTACTGAGGAAATGAATGCTATGTTTCTCTTGATACTGAGTATTCCTTTGAGACCTTGTGTAGACGATGCATAGCATTTTTAAGGGGAATGAACCTTGCGTGTGGCAGGTAAGTGCCTATCGCCGAAAGTATGAGGAACACGGTTAAATGGAAAATTGACTAGGCTTAGAGGTTGACACTTGAAAAAGTTAAGCCACTTATTACACTGAGCATGGAGAACTTCTACTTAGGCCACACTCAAATAATTTTTGTATCATGCTCGTCAATGAAACTATATGATAGGTTTATATTGATTCATTAGGGATTATTACATATCATCTACACACATAAATCTAGATTGCAGGTTTTGCTTGAGGACAAGCAAAGGTTCAAGTCTGGGGGTGTGATGTGCGTAGATTTATGATCATGTTTTGACGCACATTCACTTACTTTATTCACGTATATTCTGTGCATGTTCACCTCTCTTAGCATATATTCAACATATATACTCTTTTGTTCGGAGATCTGCTCTTTGTTTGATTTTGTATTGACAGGGACAACTTTTGGAGCAAAAACAGCGATTGTCGACGCACTGGAACGAGGTAGAGAACACGACCGTGCAACCTTGCATGGCTGTGTGGCCAATCAGCGGAAGAACATGGCACGGTCGTGCAAATCTTGCACGGTCGTGCGGCCAAACAAAGGTGAATCTTTGCATGGCCATGCAAACCTGCACGATCGTGCCCCCCATGACCAACAACCAAGCAATGCACGGTCGTGCAATCCTGCACGGTCGTGCCCCAAGAGCAGAGCCCTAGATCCACACGGCCATGCCAATTGGCACGGTCGTGCACCATGACCAGAGGTAGAAGAAGGTAGGACCGTGCCACATCTGCATGGCCGTGCCCCAGGAGCAGAGCCCCAGATCCATACGGCCGTGCCAATTGGCACGACCGTGTAGCACAGCCAGAGGCAGAAGAAGGCACAACTATGCCACCTCTGCACGGTCGTGCCGCGGCGCCCGTGACCTAATCTATATAAGGGTCAAGAACCCTATTCGAGGGGCATCTTTGGTTCAGGACTTCATTCCTCTCCTTGGGAAAAGGTTCTCCCCTTCGGGGGAAACCCTAGAGCTTTATCCACCGCCATCCCTTGACGTTCTGTCCATCTCCAGAGTAAGGAGGCATCCCCAAGACATCAGAAACCTCAGCAAGCATCTCTTCTTCCCTTTCTTCTCACATCAAGGGTTGTAAGTATGCTTTACTTTATGTTTTGAGGTTGGTCTTCCCTCGCAATGGAGTAGAGATCCTCTTCTAGGATTAGGAAGTATCTGTAATGTGATGGAGATATAGAACTATGTAGATCCGCCATATTTCTATTTAATGACTTGTTAATGCCTTGTTCATGATGAATTGTGTGTGTGACATATTTATATTTCTTTGCATACTTTGTTGATTGATGTGGAGGATTGTTAATCACACAAAGGGGATGCCTTAGAGTGTATTGACCAAGGTTCCCTAGTGACAGAGGTAACCCTTTCCAGACGTCTAGGACGTTCCCTTAAAAGGAGAAACAATCCCTTAGGAATTGCTGCTCTCCTAGAAAGAGTGCTCTAGATCGTATACCCGAGGGGCCCTAGTGACAAGGGTAACCCGTTCACGGACGTCTAGGACATTCTCTTGAAAGGAGAGACAATTCCTCCATAAGGAAGTAGGAAATCGTACCAAATCTCTACCTTTATCCTTATTGTATTTACTAGACATGTATTCTTGTGATCTACCGAGACACCCTCGTGACAGGGATTAACCGTTATAGGATTTCACAGGAATCGTCTCTATTCGATACTTAGGGATAGTGACCAATTTAACTTTCTGCAAGAGCATGGACATAGAGAGTAGAAACTAAGCAATCTATGTAATATCTCTTAGAATTATAATGAAACCGAAATCCTAGAATCTACCTCCCAAAGCTCATTCCCTCCAAGATCAATTCTCTCTTTCTCTCTCCTCTCTTTTCGTCTCAACCTTCTTTCCCTCTCTTTAATCACACTCGTTAGTTCATAAATGTCAAAGCCAACTTTCAACCGTCTAGATAACTTACTTTGTGACATCTCTAGTGCCTAATCAACAGTCCATGTGGTTCGACAATCTTATATATTACTGATGACGAATCCATGCACTTGCGTAATCGTAACAGTTTCAACAATGTTCGCTTGTACTAGTAGGGAGAGGAAGCTTGCTTGTTCTTCTTCGTCGAAGTCGGATTCGTCTGATGACTCAGACCATGTTGCCTTCAACACCTTCTTCTTTCTAGCTTCCTTTGTCTTACTTATACCTGCAACCAACGCAACACCTTCCTCGGTCGAAGTAGTATCAGTCTGCTCATGTAATTCAAATAATTTGTCTATTAAATCATGCTTACTTATTTTCATATCGAAAATACCTTCGTGTAGCTCAATCAGCTTCTCTCATAATTCTATTGCACTTGAGAAGGGCCTGACACGGTTCAGTTCCTCATTAGTTAGGCCACACTGAAGTGTATATGTTACTTTAGCATTTTCTTCTACCTTCCTTATCAGAGTTGGATCCCAATTCTCGCACCGAGGCAAACTTTACTCTTTTGACCCTGCAAGACATGTTAGTTCACAATACAACAACATATCCTGTAAAACAAAGTTAGCACATAATAATAGCATAAAAACAAATGTATGACAGTCACTGGACTGCCCAATTCTGACTTCAAATTTTCGACCGAAAACCTTAGGGTGAACCGATGCCTAATGTTCCCTCCGCAGGGAACGTGTCCTCACCTACTCCACTCAGGAGAGCATACCTATTGCCAATTCAGTCCTACAGACCGATTGGACTTTCTGCCTAGGGTTATCACCCCCTAGAACCTAGGGTTACCACCTCCTAGGGGTTTTTACTACCTAGGGTTACCTCCCCCTAGGACCTAAGGTTATCCCCCCTTAGGATTTCCACCACCTAGGGTTACCACCCCCTAGAACCTAAGGTTTTCACCCCTTAGGATTTTCCTCCACCTAGGGTTACCACCCCCTAGGACCTATGGTTACCCCCTTTAGGATTTTCCACCACCTAAGGTTACCACCCCCTAGGATTTTTCATCTGCCTAACCGCAGCTAGGACTTTTGCCTAACAACACTTAGGACTTTCGCCTAACAACACTTAGGACTTTCCTGCAAAGCTTATTCAAGCATATTAGATAACAAAACAACTTAACTTGAACCCTTTGACATAACCAAAACATAGATTCAATCATCGGATGCTTCCTGCATCAACATTAATAACCACCTAGGTTGTAACTAAGTAAATGATCTACCTCTTTCTTTCTTTAATTAAGTTTCTTTTTATGTAAATGTTTCTTAATTTAGCTTGAAAAGATGAGAAAGATTTTTTTTTTTTTTAGGCTATTCACCCCCCTCTAGTCGGCCACTAAGGGACCAAACAGAAGAAACTAATACAATAAGAAATCTTACAAGATTTATAGCAAATGAAACCTTAGCTTCTTTTTTCTTGCTTGTATACACCTCTTAATGAAGTTGAAACCGCTGCTACACTCACTCTAAACCTCCAAGAACTGGTGTGAAGTCGTGTGAAACTTTGAGTATGAACCTTGATGAAGCAGTGCACACGTTAACCCTTTTCTAGAGCTCTTCGGGCGCCTTAATCGATTAAACCTCTCCTTAATTGATTACTGCAGTCACCACATTTATAACTTGCTTCAAACAGTTATATTTTTGAACCTTAAGAGATTACCCTAATCATTTAAGAAGGGTGTAATCGATTATCCTAATAGATCATGACCCTTTATATTCGATCACAAGAGAGTCATAAGGGATTAAGCTTCTATGTTTAATCACTTACCACAGCTTCTGATTCAAATAGAAAGCTTCTTAAGTGATTGGGGCACATTTAAGATGTGCCTAATCGATTAGTCTGAACGATTAGGTACCTCTCTGTACACTCATGAAAACTGGCTTAATCGATTATTATAATTGATTAAGCATGTCGTAATCGATTATCCTAATTGATTACGACCCTTTCTGTTTCCTCACAGAGGGGTCCTTAGGCGATCACCCTGATTGGTTAAGGCCTGCTGAATCGCTTACCCTAAGCAATTCAGCAACCCTAGTTCTTGAACTCAAGTCCTAGAGTTCCTTGCCCAATATCCAGTCAATCGTGACCTATTGGGGCTTCCTTGTGCCTAACATCCGGTCAACCTTAACCTGCTAAGACTTCGTCACCAAGTGTTTGATTAATCCTTTGACCCATTTGGACTTTTCTCCTCGTACCAAGTGTCCGGTCAACCTTTGACCCACTTGAACTTTTCTTCCTATGCCAAGTGTACGGTCAACCTTGACCCACTTGGACTTATCGTCTCATGCTAAGTGCCCGATTCTCCATAGCCCACTTGGACTTCCAAACACCAAGTGTTTGGTCAACCTTGACCCACCTGGATTTCCTCATGCCTGACTTCACTCACTAGAGCTTTTCACCACTTGGCTTCACTCATCTGGATTTTCCTTTGCCTAGCTTCACTCACCAGGACTTTTCACCTGGCTTCACTTACCAGGACTTTTCCCACTGCCTAGCTTCACTACTAGGCCTTTTCAACTATTTGGCTTTACTCACCAAGACTTTTTCCACTGCCTAGCTTCACTCACTAGGCTATTTCAACTGCCTGAATTCACTCACCGGAACTTTTCCCACTGCCTAGCTTTACTCACTAGGACTTTCCACACCAAGTGTCCGATCAACACTGACCCACTTGGACTTACCATCTTCTGTCAACCTTCCCGTTGGACTTGCCCTTACCTAACTCCTGGTTAGGACTTCCTAGTCAAATATCTAGTCAACCTTGACTTACTTGACTTTTGGTCAAACATTGACCATCGATTTCTATATGGACAATTACACCTGTAATCTTCATATATTGTCAAACATCAAAACTCAAACATCACAACTCAAGCTTGAGCCAACTCAAGTTTAATCAACCAGGTCAACCTTAACCCAGGGAAAATTGCATTAACATAAGGTTCCCTTACCTAACATCCAGTCAATCTTGACCTGCTGGGACTTCGTCACCAAGTGTTCGGACAATATTTTAACCCACTTAGACTTTATCTTCTCATGTCAAGTATCAGGCCAAACTTTACCCACTTAGACTTACCGTTTCGGGCCAAGTGTCTGGTGCTCCATGACCCACTTGGACTTCCACTCATTAGATGTTCGGTCAATCCTTTGACCCACCTAAATTTCCACTCGTGTCAAGTGTCTTATCATCCATGACCCACTTAGACTTCCGAATACCAAATATCTAGTCTGTTGGTCCACGTTAGGCCGGTCAGAGGAGAGTGAATAGCCTCTAATCATAGTTAAAAAAAAATCTCTTGCTATTTGAAAAAAGCAAGAATGCAATATTAATTAAGCAATTATAACTTAAAGAAGAACAACATAAAAAGAAATAAGTAAGAAGGCTACAGTGTTTTACTTAGTTACAACCTAAGTGGTTATTAATTCAAGGCGGTTGAAAACTTAATAAAAATCTCTTTCGTTGAAGGCAGAGAAGCTTCATACACTCTTTGAAAGCTAAAAAATAAACTAGGAAATGAATACAGAAATTGTTATTGATTTCATAACTCTAGGGATATTTTTATAGCTCCTGGAAAATTCTATCCATACCTTGAAGGTGCCTTCAAGTGGGTACAAGGTGCCTTCAATAATCTAAACTTCATCCACCAAAAATAAAGTTTTATATTTGTATAATAGTTATTGAAGGCACCTCCAATAGGCTGGAAGGCGCCTTCAACACTGTTCTTGTGAGGTGCCTTCCAAGCCATTGTAGATCAGTCTTTTAACTGATCTTTGTTTGCTTAGATGATGCTTCGGTTAACCAAAGTTAAGCTCACCTGAACCTAATTCTGACCTTCTCCTTGAGCAGGCTTCCTCCTCGGCTTCTCGTCTCTCGAATATCGTGCACACCCTTCTCACCCAGCAGTGCACTCTTCCGTAACTCCTTCCTCCCTCGGATGCACTGATCCTGTCGGCTCCTTTCCCATGCCATCCTTCTCGTCGGCTGCTTTTTCTGTTCGATTTCTTGTGGACCTAAGTTCCTACACACTTAGACACAAGACATCAAACACAATAGGATCCAACTTAACTTGGTTGACCACATTAAAACTACCATGGAGTACTTACACGGTCAACCTTGATCCACTTGGATTTCCACTCATGCCAAGTGTTCGATCCTCCATGACCCACTTGGACTTCCGAATATTAGATGTCTGATCAACCTTGACCTACCTAGATTTCCACTGCCTAGCTATACTCACCAGGACTTCCTCACTACCTAACTTCACTTACTAGGACTTTTCACCACCTGGCTTCAATCACTAGAACTTTTCTACCTGCATTCACTCACCAGGATTTCCTCATTGTCTAACTTCACTCACTAGGGTTTTTCACCTAGCTTCACTCACCAAGACTTTTCCCATTGCATAGGGCTTTTCACACGGCTTCACTCACCAGGACTTTTCCCACCGTCTAGCTTCACTCACTAGGACTTTTCACTCGACTTCACTAACCAGGATTTTTCTCACTGCCTAGCTTCACTCACTAGATCTTTTCACCTGACTTCACTCACCATAATTTTTTTACACCAAGTGTTCGATCAACATTGATCCACTTAAATTCTCCTTCTTCTACCAACCTTCCTATTGTTTTGCCTTTGCCTAACCTCTAGTTAGAACTTTCCCAATCAAGTATCCGGTCAACCCTGCCTATTTGACTAGTCAACCTTCGATTGTCAATATCCCATATAGACAATTATGCTAGCAATCTTCATATATTATCAAACATCAAAACTCAAATATCAAGACTCAAGCTTAGTCAACCCGATCAACTTTAACCCAAGGAAAATTGCACCAATAATCTTCCCTTTTTTTGTTTTTGACAATACATTTAAGTTACATCCACTAGCCTCAACTTCTTCTTCATGCCAAAGCATGAATGAGGATTCTCTTTATTCTCCTCCTTTACATGAGGATTTTCCCCTTTAGGTAAATGAAGGTTTCCAAACTTAAATTCTATATTTTCCCCCTTTGCCACACATAAAAAACTCTCTCCCTGAAGAGTTATCCACATGTTGTTCATAATCTCACTTGTTGTTCACAACATCACAATGAAGACCTCATACCCTTAATTATCTACAAATGCTCATTCTTGAGCATACACTCATCATCCAATGCTCACCCTAGAGCATTTACCACAATGAAGGTTTCCAACCTTCCATTATTTCCTTGTTAAAAAAATAATCTAAATCACATTTTAAAGGAGTAACTTCCCTCAAAACATGCTCCAATTTTCTGTTATTACACTAACAATGACTTAAAGTTTTTAAACCTTTAGGAAACCCAAAATTTGAAGTTATGAGGTTTAAAAATTCAACTTTAAAACTAAACCTCATCCTAAACTCTAACTTAGTCTTCTTTAACCATTCCTCTCTTATTTCATCAAGAAAACTATCTGTAAATATATATAAATGCATTTCTTAGGGTTAGTGATGGTTAACACAACTAAATGTGACTTAATGAACTGAAATCAAATTACCTAAGATAAAATCAGTTTTTCAATCGATTAAAGTTGGGGCTCAATCGATCAAAGTCACTGTAACGACCACCCTTCTTACTACTACTACTACACTCTAAGGATGACCGTTACTTAACTACTAACTCTACTTAACCGGTATGATCGAAACCACGAGGAGTCTCTACCGAAAATTTCGATAGAGTATCCCCTGTACCGGTGACATTAAACTGAGATACAAACATAATATACATCAGCCACAGGTGGCTGGAACATATATCAAACACACAAAAGAAATAACATCACCATGCAGTTTAATAAAATCAAATCATGCAAGTAATGAATAGCGGAACAAAATAAAATACAGCTTCCTACTCCAAAATTTTCTTATCAACTTATATACAGAATTTATCTAACAAATTCCTAAACTAAGTCCCAAGACTTTCATAGTCCTGGTATCACACACCATCCGCACCACCTTGTCGCCTTCCTTTGCTAAATCTTTTCCTTTCCTGTATCTGCAGTAAGAGGAAATGCAATCTATAAGCAAAATAATTAGTAAGCACTATCTAACTCACAAAAACTCGAATATGCGCATGTAAATACAAAAGATACTGAAACTGAAATGCTAAAAAGAAGGCTACTCATGTTCATCTAATAACAAAGAACTAGAAATAAGAATCTATACTGCTCATGCTAGAATCAATAGCAAATGGAATAGAACTAAGAACTCAATACTGCTCATGCTTGAAATAGCAAAGAAAAGTAAGTTAATCTAAATAACATGCTAGCATAAAAGAAAACTAAACTTGCTGATTTTAAAACAAAATGAAACTTAATTCATTTGTTCTAAACTTATTTTATCTCACTTGTTTAAAACTTATCCTTTAATACTTTTATACTTATGTGAAACTTATTTTACTTGTTCGAAAACTTATACTTATAATACTTCAAAATAATAATCAACTTCTCTTGGGCTCAGGCGTAGTACCATCTTATGCGTGTTCCCTAATAGGTTGGGGTAGCGAGCCACCAATCCTAAAAGAGTAGACCTCGGTCTACCAGGGCCAAGACCTCGGAATTGGTCACCTGGATTTGTTTAACGACAACCTCGGAAGTCGAGTACTAGCCTTTTAAAAGTAAAATATCTTAATTACTTCTTCTTTAAATACCTTGGCATTTTAATAAGCACCTTGTGTGCCAAAATCCCTAAAGTATTGACTTTGAGATCTGCTTAAGGCCTTGGCCTTTTACTTTCTTTTCTTTATCTTTCTTATACTTTTCTTAAACCCAAAATACTATTAGGGTATTTTTTTCCATATGCGTCTATAAGTGAAATCAACAAGGTAACACACAATCATGCATATTTAAGGGAAATCTAAAGCCTTGTACTACAATGCTTTCCATAAACTATCTGTTAGCAAATCTGTACTGTTAAAGAAACTAAATACTTAAAGAAAATCTGCACAACGAAGGGATCTAATCTGCACTAAAATTCTCATATGGCAATCATAAACCTAGAATTTCTGATTCTTGTAACCGGATGAGACCAAATGGAATCCCTGATATTGGCACATCCAAGTACTTTAAGTCTGAACATCAATTATGCCATTAAACTTATAGTCCGAAAGGAATTCTCAGTATAAGATCTATATTGATCAACATGTAAATCTCTTTTCTCATCTTCTAAACTAACTTCTACACTGAACTTATTACTTGCATATCTAAATCACTCACATACTTTTCACCTGTTAAAGTCATTACATCAATTCAAATCATCTTTAGTCTTAATATATGTCACTCACCAGAACAACATATTACTTATGCTCATCTTCACTCTTTCATCCACACTCCTGCACTAAAGAGATTACACTATCATCCATAGCCTAATGTACCAAAGATCTATTCTGACTTTTTTTTAGAAACCCGATAAAGAGGAGTATTAGCATCATCAATTGAAACTCAATCCATCAAAACTACTCTGCCAAATTCTCCTAAGACTAGGCTGTTCATGTCAAAAACATAGCACAACCAAAACTAAAACCTGTAGGGTTCCAAAATGTTCCGTTCGTACCCATTAAGGTAACAACAAATAAATATCTAAACATGAAACTCAAATTATAAGGTTGAGGAGTCTAATCTACATGCCTAATCCATTTAAATCCCTTTTCATCTTCTTTATGAGACTCACAATACAAAGCTTCAAAAACAACACTCCTTGAACAAACCTTCATATAAACTGAGATGCTACTTATACAAGCTATATACATGCCATTTCTGCTACATATACTTATACATGTCATTTCTCAATAATCTAAATTGAGATGCTAAATATATAAACTGAGATGCTAAATATCTAAACCTCAAATCTGTATACTTGAATGAAAGTAACATATCTAAACCTCAAATCTGTATACTCAAATGAAAGTAACATATCTAAACCTCAAACCAAGATTTGCAAGGCTACACAACCAAATTAAGCTTACTGGGCAAACACAAATTCTGCACTATACTACTAAATTCTGCATACTCTAAGCTTAACAAATTCTGCATACTATGTTACTAAATTCCACATAACATTCTGCCCTATCATGTTTAACAAAACTGCACTATATTCCTAAACAAAAATCTGCAGTACATTTACTTACATGCTTTAAGAACTAAACTACAACCAAGTATCTCACAGCATATTCACCAACATTGTTCCATTGTACACACCTTGCAACCAAACAAAGATTTGCTACTGAAAACCTATGAAAACATGGCTGTTCTTCATGTATTGTAACATAACATACCATTCTACAAAATCAAACTACATGCTTTAAAGGAAACTAAACTCTTCCTTGTTCCTTGCCCAACAACAGGAATCCGAAATATGTAACCCTTCTAATTTACTGATCATGCCCACAAGAATTCATGAACAAAAGGATTTGGATCCACATCTGAATTCCCTTAAGCTAGCTACGACAACAATGACAAGGGAAAGCCAAAAAACAACTATACTACAACACTAAATTCCGCACAACATTCTTTAACAGGAGGAATCTAACTACAATGCTTAAGGTAATACTGTGGTATTCTAATCTGTTCGTGCTCTATACCTTAGCTCACTTCATGCTCATTGTTAGCACAACTTCAAAACCGAGAGGCCCAAACATAAACCAATCCGAAAATTGACCAAATCTGATGTATGATTCCTAAAGATGGTGGGATTTAAATTACATGTCTAATCTATACAACTTCCCTTTCTTTATTCTCTTTTGAGGCTCACGGCAACAACTTCAAAGGCCACATACTTTACCGAAAGCAAAGAATGAAATGGAGATTCGAAAACCACTCTTACTGCAGGTGAGGAAGCTACTTACTTCCGTGTTCTTGGACTTACAACCGAAGAGGACCTTTAGGGTTTCAGAGAAACTGCAGAACTCGACGTCCTCTTGTATCCTTGTGCTCACGGCTTCCCTTCGACAATAGGAGCTCGTATTGATGAAGAACCCCCGAAGTTAGCTCCTTGTCGGCCGCCGGAAACGAAGCTAGGGCTCCGTTTGTTTTCGCTCGGGCAGAAAATCGCCGACGCGCCGCGAGAGGAGAAAGGATTCGGTAGAGGGATTAGGTCTCGGGTAAGTTCCTAAGTTCTTTTCTTATAACTAGGGTTTTTATTAAATACTATACCTTAAATATATTTTGTTGCCTACTCTTTCACGAAATATCTGCGGAACAGTTGGTTGGCCGCGTTCTGCTTAAAACTCGGCTCGTGGGTTCGAATCTCGGCTGCAACCCATTTTCTTCCTATTATTTCTTGTTATTAACTTCTACTACTTAAATAAATTTTTTCATTTATTTGATCAAGTAACAACTGCTTGCCCACTTGGTCAGCCAAGTTTTGACCGGTCAGAGGTTGTTCGTTCGAACCTCGGCTTGGACATTTTTTGTCAAAACTTCCTTCGTTTAGTAAAAATACCAAACGACCTCCAAAAATTTTTTTGATAGAGTTAGGAAAGTACATTATGGTTTATGAATGTGTTGTAGAACATATGAATGTAGATTGCAGCATTTTGCTTGAGGTCAGGTGAAAGACCTAGTGAGTGAAGGTAGGAAGATGGAAATCCTGATGAGTGAAGCTAGGTGAAAGATTTAGTGAGTGAAGCTAGGCAGATAGAAATTCTGGTGAGTGAAGCCAGGTAAAAGCCCTAGTAAGTGAAGCTAGGCAATGAGGAAGTCCTAGTGAGTGAAGCTAGACGCGTGGAAATCCAGGAGGACCCAGGGTGACCGGACACCTGGTGTTTAGTAGTCTAAGTGGATCATGGAGGACTTGACACTTAGCACAAGACAATAAGTCCAAGTGAGTCAAGGTTGACCGAACACTTGGCACGAGAAGAAAAGTCCAAGGGGTCAAAGGATTGACCGGACACTTGGTGGCAAAGTCCCAACAGGTTAAGGTTGACCATATGCTAGGCATGGGTGAGTCCAAACAAGTCACGGTTGATCGAATATTGGGTATGAGAACCCTATACTTGAGTTAGTCAAGTTAGGGTTAGTTAATAGATAAACCGATCGATTGAACCAGTGCTCAATCGATAAGCTAATCGATTGGAGCCACACCAATTGATCATCCAATCGATTGGAGGTCATTCGCGCATAAGAGCACTGTGCTCCCTAATCGATCAGTCGATCGATTAGGTCGCTCCAATTGATCGGTCGATCGATTGGGGTTTGGTTTCTCGTAGTGACATGAGGAAAAGCTGGAATCGATTGGTCAATCAATTCCGGTGCTTTCTATGAAAGCACAGAAAGCCTCTGGATCTATTAGTTGATCGATCCAACTACACCCAATCGATTGGGATATGACCGTTGAGCAGAATGCAGATTTTGGACTGCTGGGATCGCTAAAATCTGACGTGGCAATCGATTGGGAGGAGGTTCAATTGATTGGGAGCCCTAGATCACGGTATATAAAGGCGACAGTGAGTTCAAATGAGGAAAGTGATATATACGAGATCTTCTCCATCGAGCTCACAATTCTTCCTTCAGTTCTTAAAGCATCTTGAGGATAAGTGTTGTTGTACTTCCACTGATCGATCCAGATCTGCTGGATCGATCCACGGATCGATCTAAACCTGCTGGATCAATCCACGGATCAATCCAAACCTGCTGGATTAATCCACGGATCAATCCAAACCTGCTGGATCAATCGGCTGATCAATCCAGATCTTGGTTTTTGCCCAAAACCAAGCCCAAAGCCCCCTAAACCAACATCTAGTCAACCATGACTTGTTGGTACATAAGACCTAGCATCCGATCACCCTTGACCAGCTAGGACTCTCTCACCAAGTGTCTGGTCAATCCCTTTGACCCACCTGGACTTTTCTCTTCTTGCCAAGTATCCGGTCACTCCCTAAGACCTACTTGGGCTTTTCTTCCTCGTGCCAAGTATCCGGTCAATCCCTTTGACCTACTTGGACTCTCACCAGATGTCTGGTCAACCTTGACCTATCTGGATTTCTCTTGCCTGGCTTCACTCACCAGGACTTTCCCAATTGCCTAGCTTCACTCACTAGGTCTTTCACCTGGCTTTACTCACCAGGATTTTTTTCCTGCCTAGCTTCACTCACTAGGACTTCCCAATTGCCTAGCTTCACTCACTAGGTCTTTCACCTGGCTTCACTCACCAGGATTTTCCTCCTGCCTAACATCCCAGTTAGGACTTCCCAGTCAAGTATCCGGTCATCCTTGACCTACTTGACTCTTCTTCAATCAACCTTGCATTGTCAAACATCGAAATCCAAACCAAGACTCAAGCTTGGTCAACCAGGTCAACCTTGACCTGAGGAATGTTGCACCAACAATCTCCCCCTTTTTGATGTTTGACAATACCAACACTATCACTTATAATACCACATGTAAGTTAGGCTAATCCCATAGCCTAAACCTTCTTCATGCCACTAGGTAATGAATACATAAGTTAAGTCCTTCATTCTCCCCCTAAGAGGACAAACTCCCTCTAGGTGATAAAAGCCTAACTTACTCCCTTTCATTCTCCCCCTATTGGCACACATCAAACCATGCCCCATTTTTGGGCACACATCAACAGATTCACTTGTTGAAAACTCTCCCCCTGAAGAGTTGCTCATCGTCGTTCACAACTTCACTCGTTGTGATCAGCACGATAATGAAGGTCTCATACCCTTCATTAACCTTAACCCTACATTCTCCCCCAATGTAGGCAAATGCCCATCCTTGAGCATTATCCACTTGAAACCACTTGAACAATGAGGATATCCACTCCCCATTAAAGTTCAAACGCTCAACCTTGAGCATGTTCTTAACGGAAGGTTAACCACCTTCCAAGGTTCATGAAAAATAATTTTTATGTCTTTAAAGAGTCCCTCCCCATAAAGACATGGTGGTAACTTCTGTCATTGCACCAACAATGACTTGGAATCCCCAAAACTTTAGGAAACCCAATTTTAGAAGTTTTGAGGTTCAAATATTCAAAATTTGAAACAAACCTCAACCTAAACTTCAACTTAGCCTTCCTTAACCAATCCATCCTTTTTTTCCACACGAAAACATCCTTTTTTTATGTATACAAATGTATTTTCAAGGGGTTGGAATGGTTACCTAGACTAAAATAGGTTCAAAATGCTGAAAATAAGCTTTCCCAGCTAAAATCAGCATCTTCAATCGATTAGAGTTGGGTTCCAATCGATTGAACCTCCGAATCGATCCACCGATCGATTCAATCTTCTCGAGAGATCCAGTTTCGAGAAATGCTTTTCAATCGATCGGCTGATCCATTGAACTCCCAATCGATCCACGATCGATCGATTGAGGAAATCATCAAATTAATTTCAATACCATCGTACCCTAGAAAATTCTACAAAATTCCAAAATCGTAAAAATTGTTTGTAGACATTATTTAGGTATATCATGGAAAAATAGTTTTCTATGAAAATACATCATATTTTCAAAGATTGACACAAACTTGAGAACTTGCAAAAACTTTAGTGTTTTCTTCAAGTTTGTGTCTAACTATTCAATGGTGATTACTATAAAAAGATAGCCTTCACCAAGGTTTTCCAAAATTATTTTGAAAACATTTTCAAAACCAATATCCCACCATGTTCCTTGGGCTTAATGCACATGACTTGTACATTAGCTTTCCCAATGATGGGAAAACACATAACTATGTGTTTTGATGAACTTAAAACTCAAGGAAATGCACTAACTCAGCATGTTGAGTTTTGTTCGTCTTCCTAACATCTTACTTGTATCTATTATGCATAAAACACATACAAGTCATCTTATAGGTCTTTGTGAGATGTTAATTTTGGTTTTGCTCTAACCTAGGGTTCATGCATATTTATCTAGTCATCTTGTGGATATTGACCATCCACCTAGGATGTCATTTGGTATGCCACTTGATGATAACTGTCATTTGTCCTTAATTTTAAGGAAATAACATAATGCATGATAATGTTATGGCATACATCAAAAAGAAATAATTTTCAGAAGAAAATTTCCTATAACTACATGATGTATGTATGTCATGACATGGTATTTTTGAGTTTTTCATAATAAGTCATGAATGCACAAATAAAACATGATGTCATGGCATATAATGGGCAACCAAACATGGCAAGATTTTGCATAATTAAAATATATCTAGATTATCTATCTAAATATCCTTAACCCTTAGCTAATCCTAAAGCATAAACCCTAGATTGCCCAATTTCCTTAGGAAAATGTCAACACCCAACTTGACATTTCTTTAATCTCTTGAATTAATTATGCCAATTAAAAATTTAAAACATTCCTCAAATGTTGGCATATTTCATTTTCCCATAAGAGTAATCACTTTAAATTAAGGCTTAGATTTGCCTTAAATTCCTAAGACAATACCAAAGTCCCAATTTGGTATTTCTTAACACTTGATTTCTTGTGCCATTTAAAGTCATCTCAAATTTCTTCCTTTATAGCACATTTTACTCTTTCCAAGAGTAACAATAAATCCATTTCATTTTCAAAGGTTAACAAAAACCTTGAAAATGCTCCTTGAGTGTTAATTTCTTCAAAGTTGGGTTAACTACCCTTCTTCTCAGAGTTGACACTCTCTAACCCATCTATGGGATAGAGAAAATGCTCCTAGGAAAACCTATTGGTGCTCCTTGGATGCTCTAGGTATTCACTAGGGATAACTTCCCTAGATACCTTCGTAGTGACCTTGTGTGGTTTCTTAGAAGTCTTGGTCACTTTTTCTATGTCAACTCTAGGGATTGCTTCCCTTGTAACCTTCTTTGTGACTTTCTTAGACTTCTTAGAAGTCTTAGTCACATTTGTTGCAAAAATACTCTTAGGGATAACTTCCCTTGTATTTTTGGCTTGACCACTAGACCTAGGGTTG
Source organism: Zingiber officinale (assembly GCF_018446385.1). Lineage (NCBI taxonomy): Eukaryota > Viridiplantae > Streptophyta > Magnoliopsida > Zingiberales > Zingiberaceae > Zingiber > Zingiber officinale. The sequence goes on from NC_055998.1 coordinate 76,113,767, forward strand.
GTTCCATAACTATATGGAACCCTATGGTAAGAGATTACATCCTTTTTAGCCTTTGGTTTGTATCCCAAACCCCTATGGCCATTAGATGACCTTTGTGCTCCTAGACCTAGGCTATGCTCATTTTGCCCTTTTAGGATATTTTCCATTCTTTTTAGGGTCTTTTCCATTTTATCAAGCCTTGACCTCAAGACTTGATTTTCTATCACTAAGTCCTTAGTTTTTGGTTTTCCATTAAATTTATGAGCATTTTTATTTCTAGGCTTGTAGCTAAGGTCCTTAGTGTGTTTGCCTAGATTTTTATCTACCTTCCTAATCCTAGGTATGGTAGTTTTAGCATGGTAAGCTACATTATTTTCCTTAATTTTACCATGCTCTCTATTCTTATGGTAAATAGCATTAAAATGATATAAGTTAGAACTAGCATGCTTTTTACCATAATGTAAAGGGATAGGCTCAATAAAAGTTACCTTCCTTTTTACCTTAGAGGCTCCCCCTTGACTTGAGCTTCCTCCTTGAGCCTTGACCATCTTCTTCCCCTTAGGGCATTGACTCCAGTAATGCCCCTTTTGATTGCAAGAGAAGCACACAATGTGCTCCTTGCTCTTCTTTGTTCCGGGGATGGTCTCCTTTGGCTTCTCCTTGCCCTTAGGTGCCACTTGGCCCTTCTTCTTGGCCAATTTAGGGCACTTGCTTTTGTAGTGCCCATGTTCCCTACATTCAAAACATATAATATGATTCTTATTATTAATTGAACTATTTATACCTTCTTGTGTAGGGATGGCACTTGCTCCTCCATTTGATATGAATGTAGAGGCTTCCTCTTGATCCGAAATCGATTTCCCTCCAATTGATTTATCTTGACTTGTGGAGGTGGAAGCTTCTTCATCCTCTTCTTCTCTTGACCCGGATGTGGAGGATTCTCCTTCTTCTTGATCCGGTGTCACCAAGAGTTGCTCCCCCTCAATCCTAGAGGTGGAGGCTTCACCTTCTTCTTCATCCTCTTGTACATGAAACAAGGAATATGCTCCTTCCTTGCTCTTTTGATTACACTCCCTTGAGAATGAAGCTTCTTGGATTTCCTCTTCTTCGGAAGTTGAGCATCTCTCAACTTCGGAGTCCTCCTCTTGATCTTGCTCCAATGAGTCACCCTCTTTGGATTCTTCTTGGTTAGGTACAGTGGAGGGGATCTCATGAGCCTTTTCCAATTTGCTCCATAGCTCTTTGGCATCTTCAACTTCTCCAATTTCCTCCAAGATGTTGCTCGGCAATAGATTGACCAAAAGCTTGGTCACTTTGTCATTGGCCTCACATCTTTGGATTTGTTCTTAGCTCCATTTGCTCCTTTTGAAAACTTTGCCCTTTGAATTCCTTGGAGCCTTAAAACCTTCCATTAGAGCAAACCATTGCTCTATCTCCATCATCAAGAAATTTTCAATTCTTGATCTCCAAGAATCGAAGCTTGTGGATGTGTATGGTGGAGCCACCCTTGTATCAAATCCAAGTCCATCTTGGAATTGCATCTTGAAGTTGAGCTTCTTGAATTCTTTGACTTTGATGAATTTGCTCCAACTTCTTCACCCTCTAGCTTTGCTTGTTATGTTTGCCCCTTCCGATGGTGATTCCGGTGAAGAGCAACCTTGCTCTGATACCACTTGTTAGGACTGAAAAGTAGCTAGAGGGGGGGTGAATAGCTTCGCGTGTGCTCGTCGAGCTTCGTTGCTTGTTTCTTCAAAGTGATGCGCAGCGGAATACAAAGAAACAAACTACAACAATGCTAACAATAGGATTTTACTTGGTATCCACCTCACAAGAGGTGACTAGTCCAAGGATCCACGCACACACACACACCTCCACTAATAAACACTCCTTTTCGGTAACTACCGAAGGCGGAGAAGCCCTACAAGACTCTCAATACAAGTAGAAGAAACGGTAGTAAAGAATAAGCAAAAGCTTACAAGAGATGCAGTAAAAACCCTAGCTTCTTCTTCTTCTTCTTCTCATTGCAAATCGCCTCTTGACTTGGATGAACCTCCAAGAACCTTCAAGAACTGGTGGTGAGGAGCTTAGAGAGTGCTGGGGAGGAGCTGTGATGAATCTGGAATGAATCGGTGAAGTTCTCATTAAGGAAATGAACGTCACGCTTAAATCGACGCTCTAATGCCGATCCCGATCGATTGAATGCTCCCAATCGATCGGGAGGCTTTGGATCGATCCACGGATCGATCCAGAGCGCCTGGGAAACTTCTGGATCGATCCACGGATCGATCCAGCGCTTATCGCGCGAAGCAGCAGCGTCCCAATCGATCCACTAATCGATTGGGACCTCTGGATCGATCCACCGATCGATCCAAAGGGGTTCTGTTCACGGGGACTCATCGGATCGATAGGTGGATCGATCCAGATCTTCTGGATCGATCCACTGATCGATCCAGATCTGCTGGATCGATCCACGAATCGATCCAAACCTGCTGGATCAATCCACGGATCAATCCAAACCTGCTGGATCAATCCATGGATCAATCCAAACCTGCTGGATCAATCGGCTGATCAATCTAGATCTTGGTTTTTGCCCAAAACCAAGCCCAAAGCCCCCTAAACCAACATCTAGTCAACCATGACTTGTTGGTACATAAGACCTAGCATCCGGTCACCCTTGACCAGCTAGGACTCTCTCACCAAGTGTCTGGTCAATCCCTTTGACCCACTTGGACTTTTCTCTTCTTGCCAAGTATCCGGTCACTCCCTAAGACCTACTTGGACTTTTCTTCCTCGTGCCAAGTATCCGGTCAATCCCTTTGACCTACTTGGACTCTCACCAGATGTCTGGTCAACCTTGACTCATCTAGATTTCTCTTGCCTGGCTTCACTCACCAGGACTTTCCCAATTGCCTAGCTTAACTCACTAGGTCTTTCACCTGGCTTTACTCACCAGGATTTTTCTCCTGCCTAGCTTCACTCACTAGGACTTCCCAATTGCCTAGCTTCACTCACTAGGTCTTTCACCTGGCTTCACTCACCAGGATTTTCCTCCTGCCTAACATCCCAGTTAGGTCTTCCCAGTCAAGTATCCGGTCATCTTTGACCTACTTGACTCTTCTTCAATCAACCTTGCATTGTCAAACATTGAAATCCAAACCAAGACTCAAGCTTGGTCAACCAGGTCAACCTTGACCTGAGGAATGTTGCACCAACATTTCTCTACATGGCCGTGTCCAAGACACGGCCATACCCATCTCCTTCTCGGCTTCCCTAGCACGACCGTGTCCGGAACACATTCTTAATATCCTTCTTTTCTGAAATCAGTACACGGTCGTGTCAGATGACACAGTCAGTGCAGGCTTTTGCACTAGTTCCTTCACACGACCGTGTGGTAGACACGGCCGAGAAACTCTCCTCCTCTGGATTCTTCACACGATCGTGTCAGATGGCACAGCCAGTGCAGGCTTTTGCATCAGTTCCCTCACACGGTCGTGTGTGAGACACGGCCGAGAAGCTTTCCTCCTCTGGATTCTTCATACGGCCGTGTCGGAGACACGGCCACATACCTTCTCTTCTCTGGAGACTCCACACGGTCGTGTCATGTAGACACAGCCCAAGCATCTCCACTTTCTGCACTGTAAGCCTGGCCGTATGCAGCACACGACCATGCTCTGTTTTGCTCCAATTGACACTTCTCCTCCATTCTAGCTCCTCCCACACTTCCATGCCCATGAAGAAATCATGGCCAGCTCATGGAAGTTAAATTTCAACCTGAAAACAAAACAAAAACCAAGTAAAAGCACTACTAATGAAGAATTTGAAACCTAGAATAGGACTCAACTAAAAAGTCAATCTGGAGGACGAGGTTCAGAAAAATACAACCTTTGTTTCTCTTCCAATTTCATGTCGTGCACATATTCCTTCAACCGTTGGTCATTTACCTTAACCAATCCAAGATCTTTATTCCAAATATCTACCGCTCCAAAAGGATAAACCTTTTTAACCTCAAACGGACCCGTCCACCTTGATTTAAGCTTTCTTGGAAAAAGCTTTAGCCTTGAATTAAATAATAAAACTAGATCACCTTCCTTGAAATTTTTTCGGAGAATGTGTTGATCATGCCACTTCTTTATTCTTTCCTTATAAGATCTAGCGTGTTCATAAGCATCCAAGCTCAATTCATCAAGCTCATTCAACTGAAGCTTCCTTTTCTCCCCTGCTTCCTTGAGATTCATGTTTAGATTCGTAATTGCCCAATAGGCTTTATGTTCTAATTCTACTGGAAGATGACAAGGTTTCTCATAAACTAACCGAAATGGAGTCATCCCAATAGGAGTCTTGTAGGCAGTACAATATGCCCATAAGGCATCATCTAGCTTCAATGAATAATCCTTTCGTGAAGTAGATACTGTTTTCTCTAGTATGACTTTAATTTCACAGTTGGAGATCTCAGCTTGCCCATTAGTTTGTGGATGATATGACGCTGCTACTGTTAGGACCGATTATGTAGCTAGAGGGGGGGGGGGTGAATAGCTCAGTGCGCTCGTCTTGCTCTTCGTTGCTTGTTTCTTCAAGATGTGCAGCAGAAAATATAAAGAAACAAAATACACAACGTTAACAAGAGGATTTTCTTGGTATCCACCTCACAAGAGGTGACTAATCCAAGGATCCACACACTCATGCACCCTCCACTATGAAAACACTCCTTTATGGTACCTACCAAAGGCGGAGAAGCCCTACAAGTTCACACTACAAGAAGAAAAGGAAAGGGAACAAAATACAAGCAAAAGCTTACACGTTTGCATAAGAAAAACTCTAACCCTAGATTTCTTCTTCTTTTATAGATCCGCCTCTTGACTTGGAAATGTCTCCAAGAACCCTCAAGATCTGGCGTGAGAACTGTGGAGAAGTGGCTGGAGTCGCTGTAAGGATCGGAGATGAAAGCTGTGGAAGTTCTACCGAAGGAATTGAACGCCTGCAACTAAATATGATGCCAACGGTCGGATCTCGATCGATTGGATTTCTCCCAATCGATCGGGAAGGCTTTGGATCGATCAACGGATCGATCTAGAGGGCCTCTGTGCTCTCGGGAATTGCCTGGATCGATCAGCTGATCGATCCAGCCTTTATCACGCATAATCGCGACCCCCAATCGATCCACTGATCGATTGGGAGGCTTTCTGTTCGCGTGACACTTCTTCCCATTCGATCCACTGATCGATTGGGTGGAGGCTTGTCGCGAAGCCTCGCCCAATCGATCAGCCGATCAATTGGGCATGAGCCAATCGATCGGCTGATCGATCCAGCTCATGATTTCTCCCAAAATCAAGTCTAAAGTCCCTTAAACCAACATCCGTCAACCATGACCTGTTGGTTCATCGAGCCAGCATCCGGCCACTTCTAGGACTTGACTCTGTCCGCTTTGACCCACTTTCCTTCCTCACCAAGTGTCCGATAAACCCTTTGACCCACTTGGACTTTCCACCTCGTGCAAGTCCCTTCAACTTTGACCTACTTGGACTTTTCCACCCGGTATTCCGTCAATCGCTGACCTACTTGGACTTTCCAACACTCGTGCACCACTCCGACTTGGTCTTTCCACACTGTCGTATGTCGCCGATCACATGACGTCTATCCTTATCCCGAGCCTAGCTTCACTCACTACCGGATTTCACCATGCTCACACTAGCTCACTCACTAGGTCTTTCACTCGGATCTCGCTTCCTTCCTCGCCTAGCTTCACTCACTCGGTCTTTCACACTTCACTCTCTGCACGTGATTTCCTTTCACTGGCTACCTCTACGTTTCACCTCCTAGGTCTTCCACCCTGGCCACTTCACACCTGGATTTTCAGTCAGTACTCCATTCCAACTATTCTTGACTCTACTCGACTCCATCTTCAGCCTCCCCTTGAACAATTGCACCTGCAATCTCCATATATTGACTACATGTATTGTCAAACATCGAAACCACAACATTAAGGCTCGGGCTTGACTCAATTCAAGCTCAGTCAACACGGTCAGCCTTGACCTGGGGAATATTGCACCAACAACTACTTTGTGGCTCACTCCATATTTTCTGAGCAAATTCTCAAACTATCTTTCTATAAAGTGTGATCCCCCATCACTAATGACTGCCTTAGGCACGCCAAACCTCGGAAAAATTATGCTTTTAAACAATTTGATAATCGTTCTCGCATCACTTGTAGGAGAGGCTATAGCTTCTACCCATTTGGAAACATAATCCACTGCTACAAGGATAAACCTATTCCCATATGAAAAGGGAAATGACCCCATGAAGTTTATTCCCCATACATAAAATAATTCTACTTCAAGTATGTAATTCAATGACGTTTCATTCCTCCTAGTAATATTTCTAGTCCTCTGACATTGATCACATGATTGTACAAACTTCTTGGCATCTTTGAATAAAGTGGGCCAATAAAAGCCTGCTTGAAGGATTTTTGCTACCGTCTTCGAGCTCCCAAAATGTCTTTCATAAGAAGAAGAATGACAATGAAATAGGATATCCTTGACTTCTTCCTCAGGTATACATCTTCGATAAATCACATCATTGTATTTCCTATAAAGGAGGGGTTCATCCCAAATATAATTCTTCACATCTGAAAAAAAAAAATTCTTTTGTTGATTGGAGAAATTTGGGGGTAGGACTCTGCTTGCCAGGAAATTCACAAAATCCGCATACCAAGGTATTTTAGCACTCGATAAGGCTAGAAGGTGCTCATCAGGAAAAATATCATCAATAGGTAAGTCAAAATCTGCATCCTTTTCCTTATTTTGCCAAACTCTAGATAAATGATTAGCCACTACGTTCTCTGCTCCCTTCTTATCTCTAATCTCGAGGTTGAACTCTTGAAGTAGTAAAATCCATTTGATAAGCCGTGGTTTAGCATCTTTCTTGCTTAGTAAATATCGGATAGCTGCATGATTAGTATAAACTATTACCTTTGAACCTACTAGATATGATCTAAACTTATCAAATGCAAATACTACGACTAGAAGTTCTTTTTCAGTAGTGGAATAATTCACTTGAGCTGCATCAAGGGTTTTACTTGCATAATGTATAGCATGAAGAATCTTATTGTTTTCTTTGTCCTAACACTACCCTTACTGCGAAGTCACTTGCATCACACATTATCTCAAATGGAAGATTCCAATCCAGAGCTTGAATTATCGGGGCTGAAATAAGGGCACTTTTAATTTTACTAAAGGCCTCCATGCATTCTTTGTCAAAACAAAATTCAACATCCTTGATTAGCAAATTTGTTAAAGGCTTAGCAATTTTTGAAAAGTCCTTGATAAAACGCCTATAGAATCCGGCATGCCCTAGGAAACTTCTCACTCCTTTTACATTAATTGGTGGGGGTAGTTTTTCTATCACTTCTACTTTTGCTTGATCCACTTCAATCCCACGTTCTGATATTTTATGCCCCAAAACAATTCCTTCTCTAACCATGAAATGACATTTTTCCCAATTTAACACTAAATTCGCCTTTTCATATCTTTGAAGAACTGTAGAGAGATTAGATAAATAAGTGTCAAAGTCATTCCCGTATACTGAGAAATCATCCATGAATACTTCCATAATTTTCTCTATTAAATCTGAAAAAATTACCATCATACATCTCTGGAAAGTGGTTGGAGAATTACAAAGCCTAAACGACATACGGCGATAAGCAAAAGTTCTATAGGGGCATGTAAAAGTAGTCTTCTCTTGATCTTGGGGATGAATTGGAATTTGAAAAAATCCTGAATATCCATACAAGTAGCAAAAATACGAGTGCTTAGCCAATCTTTCAAGCATTTCATCAATAAAAGGTAAGGGAAAATGATCCTTCCTCGTCTCCTTGTTCAGCTTTCGATAATCAATACACATTTGCCACCCCGTTACTGTCCGTGTTGGAATGAATTTATTATCCTCATTTTTTATAACAGTCATTCCCCCTTTCTTTGGGACTACGTGTACTGGACTCACCCATTCACTGTCTGAAATTGGATAAATGATGCCAGCATCAAGAAGTTTGAGCACCTCTTTTTTTACTACCTCTTTCAGATTTGGATTCAACCTCCTCTGGTGCTCAATTGAATTTTTATAGCCCTCCTCAAGTAGAATCCTATGCATGCAAAGAAAAGGACTAATCCCTTTTATATCATCAATAGTGTATCCAATTGCTTTTCTATGCAGCTTCAACTCTTCGACCAACCTCTGTGTTTCAGACTCAGTTAGACTAGCATTGATTATAACTGGAAAAGTGGAATTTGGTCCGAGGAATTCATATTTTAAAGTTGATGGCAATGGCTTAAGCTCAGGTTGGGGTGATACTATTTATTGCACAGCTAGCTCCTGCTCTATCAACTTAATCTCTTCATCTTGGGATCCTTCCTCCAAATCTTCTTCATCTTCTAGAAAAGTATCATCCCCTTTCTTTTCCTCCATTGAAAATGCTTCTTCATTGAATATTTTTAAAAGAGACTCATAACACCAAAGCAATAATACACGAAGATCATTCTGATTTAGAGTAATTCCTTTCTCCCCATTCTTCTTTTCTTCCACTGTATTAACCGTTAGAATTGCGTTGTTTTGTCCCGACCAATCATTAAAATTTGATGCGATCCTGCAGATTATCCCACTGGCTTCCTCTAAATTTTTCTTAAGAAAAGATCCTCTAGAGGCTACATCTAGTTGACTCTTATTTGAGAGAGAAAACCCTTCATAGAATAAGTGCATAATTAACCATCCCTCAATACCATGATGTGGACATGACCGTAAAAGAGATGAATATCTTTTCCAAGCTTGATGTAGCTCTTCCCCAGCAAGTTGTTTGAAATTCAGAATTTGACTTCTCAAATAAGTAGTCTTCTGGGGGGGAAATATCTGCCCAAGAATCTTTGTTCTAACTCATCCCAGGTTTTGATACTTTGAGATTTCAGGGAATTATACCATCTCTTTGCAACACCCTGCAGACTAAAAGGAAAGGCCAATAGCTGTATAGTATCAGATGGAACATCCTCATATTTCAAAGTATAACAATATCTATAAAATTCCATGAGATGTGAGTAAGGGTCCTCAATCTCTAGGCCTCCAAACTGGACTTTCTGAACCATTGAAATGAAGGAAGGTTTAAGCATAAAATTTCTTGCTTGAATTTCAAGGTAAACAACTGGTCCTAGTCGCTTGGCAGACCTTGGGGCTCCATAATCTCCTAAAGACCTGAAAACCATTTTTGGTGTACAAAAGAGATACAAGAGATACTGTTGGATCGAGACCGCGCTAGAGGGGGGGGTGAATAGCGCTCGCGGCTAAATTGTTTGAATTATCGGAATCGTTCGATTTAAAACATACGAGTAAATGCAGCGGAAATAGAAAAGACAAACACAGACAGAAGAACACGGAGGATTTACTTCGTTCGGAGCCTAAGGCGACTCCTACTCGAAGGCCCGCGATCCTTGATCACTTCCGGTGGGCAACAACTATAAGCTCGATAAGAATTACAAGTTGAAGTACAATAAACGACAATAAATAATTATACCGACGACAAAGAAATGAAGATCCGGAGCTCCTGGTCGTCGGGCACAAGTAGCAGCACTTCGAAACGTTGTTTTGAGCAGCACGTAGCACTGGAATCACTTGAAACTTGATATTCTGAAGTGCTAGTCGAAACCCCCTTATAAAGGGTGTTCAAGGCGCCTTGAAGGCTGTTCAAGGTGCCTCCATGTTGCCGAGTCTTCCGCGTGGATCAAATCTGATCTGGTCGAACTTCATCCCTTTAAGGCGACTTATAGCCTGCTCAAGGCGCCTTCCAAGGCACCTTATACTCCCATGAAGGCGCCTTCAATGAACTTTCGCAGCCAGGTCAGCCTTTGAACCCGAGGCGCCTCCAAGCTCCATGGAGGCACCTCGGATACTGTTCATCCGAGGAAAAATCCCATTTCTTTGTACCTACAAGATGTGTTAGTCCCAAACAATATCCTACAACACAAAGTTAGCATAAATAACAGAATGAATATGATAAGAATTACGGTATGTCAACTGACTACCAGGTTCAATTCGACCGGAAACCCGGCCTCTTCCATTCCCTCTCCGGGGCGCGGCCCTCCACCTCTCCACTCGTGAGATTCGATCTCCCAATCGATCGACTCGACACCGGCGCTGCGACTCCGACTTCCATCGCCTGGACTTCCTGGACATCCGCCTCCTTCCGGCTAGTCTAGTCTTTCACACTGGTCGCAACACGTGACTCTTTCCACCAGGTTACCACCCCTAGGACTTTGCAAGCCATCGACCTGCCATGACTTTCCGCATAGGGTTACCACCCCATATGACCTAGGGTTACCACCCCCTAGGGTTTTCACCTTTGCCCAACCGCAGTTAGGACTTTCCTGAAATCCTCAAGCAGACTTGTTAGATTACAAAACACCTTAACTTTGAATCCTATGCCATTATCAAAACACGAGTTCGATCGTCGGATGCTTCCCGCACCAACAATCTCCCCCTTTTTGATTATGACAACTCAAATTCAAAGTTAAGTAAATAGATGAATAGATAAATACTTTTAACACAGGCAAATTTGCTAAGAATAGATAAACACATTTAACAAAGCAAATTTGCTAATTTTTAGTGCCAACTATATGCTCCCCCTTAACTGTTGCTCCCCCTTTTATATTAATTTAAGTTTGAATTTTACATTTACAATACTCTCCCCCTTTGCCATATATCAAAAATAATCAAGAGTAGTTGTTTTAAAAATAGCTAGATTTTGAGACCACTTATCAATCCCTTCTTATTTTGGTGAGATTAATTGAGCTGATATTATCAATAAATTTTTTTTTGTATTTTTATATTCTAGTTGGTAGTCTTTTAATGTATGCATCATCCACAATAATTGAGATGCACATTCTCCTAGAGCTATGTATTCAGCTTCTGTAGTGTGTAGAGCAACACAATGTTGCTTTCTGCTTGACCAACTTACTAGGCACTGACCTAGAATCTGGCAGCTACCACTTGTACTTTTTCTGTCTAAGTTGCACCCGACATAGTCTGAATCAGAATATCCATAAAGGTCAAAGGTGCAAGTTCTTGGGTACTAAAGTCCTACATTTAGAGTTTCTTTAATATACCTAAGTATTCTTTTAACATGTGATAGGCGTGATTCTTTTGCACAGGATTGATATCTTGCGCACATACCTACTGTAAACAGTATGTCGGGTCGACTTGCAGTTAGGTAAAGTAAGCTACCTATGACACTCCTATAGTACTTTGGGTCTACTGATTTTCCTTCAGGGTCAGAGTCAATGTTAATGTTGGTTGTTGATCCTGTCTGAGAAGCTGGACACAACGAAGATCTGGAAAAAAGAAACCCACCGTGCTGATGAAGAATAATGTCTACCGAATACCAATCTGAGAAACCCAAAGCGGATCGGGAAAAAGTAGAGTCACCGGAAGCTTTCCTTGTATGAAGACCTGATGACGAAGAAAGAAACCAGATCTGAAGAGAAGAAACCCCGATCCAAAGCATCCAAGACTTCCTGCGCACAAAAGATCAACCAACACTATCATCAGTGACCTAAGACCGGGATGGAAATCCCTGGCTAGGCCCTCCGACGCTCAAGTCAGTGATCTCTCCTAGTGTGGAAGAAAGAGGTAGAAGAAGATGAACAGTAGTTGACAATTAGGGTTATCAATGTACACGATGATGTGAACCTCTCCAAAACTTACCTTGCCAACGGAGAGGATTCCCCTTTTTATACCACTTCATATAACCTCTGTAGCCATGAAGTGGACCCCGGTTTGTTAGAGTTCGTTATGAGATCACGTCAGCTGTGTACTTGTGGTAGATGATTTTTAAGGAATCTTTTTCGTACCCCAGATGTACCTTCTTTGTCGTTTAGTACCTGCAACATAATATGAAAAAGCATTTTCCGCCAAGACTATATATTTTCTGTCATATAGTTACACACTGTAGGTATCTTACCCCTCTTGCTGTAATTAGTTCCCTACACCAACATTCCTTATATCGATTAGAGTCATTATATTCTATCAAATGCATTTCCCCATCATAAGTTAATCGACCGATCTTGTCTCTTCTTGGAAGGCATGTCCCAGCAGATATTAGCTTGACTCTACCTGAGCGATATGCGCCGGTCAACATAGACCTAACTTTACTCGGGAGGTATGTCCCGATCGATATTATGCCTAACTTTGCCCGGGAGGTATGTCCCGGTCGATATTAGACTAGCTTTACCTGGGAGGTATATCCCGATCGATATTATACTTAACTTTACCCGGGAGGTATGTCCCGATCAATATTATATCTAACTTTGCTCAGGAGGTATGTCTCGGCCGATATTAGCCTGACTCCGTATGTGAGGTATGTATTGGTTGATATTAGACTAGCTTTACCCGGGAGGTATATCCCGATCGATATTATACCTAACTTTACCCGGGAGGTATGTCCCGACCGATATTAACCTAGCTTTGCTTAGGAGGTATGTTTCGACCGTTATTAGCCTAACTCCATCCCAGCGGTATGTTCCGGCCGATATTAACCTAGCTTTGCTTAGGAGGTATGTTTTGGCCGATATTAGACTATCTCCTTCCTGAAGGTATGTCCCGGCCGATATTACCCTACCTTTGCTTAGGAGGTATGTTTCGGCCGATATTAGACTATCTCCTTCCTGAAGGTATGCCCCGGCCGATATTAACCTAGATTTGCTTAGGAGGTATGTTTAAGCCGATATTAGACTATCTCCTTCCTGAAGGTATGTCCCGACCGATATTACCCTACCTTTGCTTAGGAGGTATGTTTCGGCCGATATTAGACTATCTCCTTCCTGAAGGTATGTCCCTGCCGATATTACCCTACCCTCATCATGGAGGCACGTCCCGACCGATATTAACCTATCTTTTTGCTTTTCTTTCTTCCTTTTCTTTCCTCATCGGGAGACCCATAAAACCTTACCCATATCACTAGCCTTCCCTTCAAGTCTAGTCGAAGGAGGTGTAGACGACTGACTAGACATAAGTATGGTCCTGTCTATTCCTACCCGTGACTCTGCTCCAGATTTTGAAATGACCTCACAGATTTTGTGTACCACTGTCTTAATAAATTAAGTATAGCAATCCTGTGAGCCTTTTTCTCCTTTAAATAGGGTTACGACCTTCTCTTCACCCACAACCCCTCTCAGTTCTTTTCCTTCCTTGCCACCTTTTATTGCTAAGGCCATGGTCGTGGATCATCCTCTTTGGGGGCAACTTTTGTTGGACAAGGTGAGATCTATATATGAGTTTATTGAGATTTTTGCTCCGGTTACTTCTGGAATTCAAGGGATCATCTTAAGAGATGAAGCTTCACAGTCCAGATCTTTTATCCAAAGATGCAGGTGCTCTGAAGGACCCAAGAATCTTCAGAGAAATTTTTACTACTTATAGAGGGGCAGCCAAATGACCCAGGGGTGCTGTGTGAAGGGCACAACACATGTTACCCCTGGGCTATACTTGGTTGCTTCACTAGCCGAGCTTAAGGGCTTGAGAGGGGAAGTGGCTCTTACATTTACTTTTCCATCATGGAATGAATAAATGTTTCCCTGTCTCGTCACCCTTGAGCTTTTCTGTTTTTGTTGCTTTCTTCGTCCCGGGCAAAACATTGTCACTTATGAGCCTTGACAAGCCTGGGCGAAGTGGGATATTTCCATCTCTGCTCCATGGTAAGTTTGAATCCAGTGGGACTGACATTTTCTAAGTGTTGTGAGAACTTGTGTTTGTGAACTTGATTATTTGCCTGAGGCTTACTGTTCTAAGGGAAAATGTATCGTTATATATTTGATCAGATACTAAATGTAACAATGGACTCTTGTATTGAATTAAATGATTCTATGGAACCTTTCTGTAATTTACAAGAGTAAATGTAATGCTGCAATCATGACTGAGGCTGTCTTAACTATGGGCATATCACGACTAATTTTAAAATCATATCGGCTAATACAATATTATTTCGATCAAATACTAGTTTGTATTTTATAAGGGAGTTAATTTTGAAATCTATTCTTCACCTAAATCTTAATCCTTAAATACTTTTGTCTTTAACCTGGGTTTAGTCAAAAGTTCAATCCCTTTTATTTTATTATACCCAGTTATGTACGTCTTCTTTCGAAGCTTCTTGGCTAGTGATTAGTTCTCCTTCAGGTGAGAGAGTGTTTAGAAACGTACCCCGAGACGTTACCAACCCCAGCGTGATCCGACCTATCACATCCGATGTGAATGTTTTTATGATGGTATGACACATACTTTTTCTGACTGCCACGTCACATAGGTCTTTTGCCTTTCTATTGCGATCCTTAGCGTATGCTGAGATACCAATGTCCTGATCTAACGACAGTCGTGCGTTTTTCAAACCCTAAACCTTTCGTCTCCTTTTTAAACCTCGTCCTTCCTTTTTCCTTCTCTAGAGTTCTTTTCTTGTTGCTGCCTTCAACCAGTCCTTATGCTCACTATTTCACGACGATCCCCTTTCTTGTCTCCAGTAAGTAATCCATTGTTTCCCTAGCCTATACCTTTGTTCATGGTTGAGGAAGCAATTTCTCCTTGGTATGTCCATATGTCTTCTGTCTTTGATAAGAATGCTAGATTATCCATCCGTCGTCAATATGAAATTCCTAAGGAATATAGAATCATACTCCCAACACCAAATGATCGACCTCATCATCCTCCTGATAACTGCGTGACTTTTTTCAAGGATCAATTGATAGGGGGCTTAAGGTTCCCCATTCCTCCTTTCTTGATTGAGATAAGTAGGTATTTTGATATTCCTTTGCAGCAGCGCTAATGCCCATTTAACTCTACTATGTATGTTGTTTCGCGTCTACAGATATTTTCTCTCTACTCCTCAAAATTTCTTCATGTTTTCCTATATCAAGTGTTAACTTGGTGTCTTCTTATTCCGACCAATATCGCTTAAATGGTCCTTGGATATGTCACGTCTCTCAAAGCCTAAATCGTTTTTCCTTTTTAAAGTTTCGGGACCTATTCCTTGGTCTCATGTTGGAAATCTTTCTTGCCTCCTGCCAGGACGTTAGAGAGTTTCATCTTCTTCCTCTTTTCCTATTTGTTGTTTATTAGGTCATCTTCGATCCGGTGGTTAGTAGCTTCTATACCTATTTGGTTACTGGATCACGATAACCCATTACCTAGAGCGCCTTGTTCCTTTCTTATAATGCTCTGCTTTTTCTCTATTTCTTTTCTTACGGTACAAAGTTTTTATGATGCTTTGATTTGACGAAAATACGTGGTAGAAGAATTGCCCGTTTGGCGAAAATACTGTCGACATCGCTTATTCACCCCCATCAAGAAGCCGGCTTAGCAAGCAGTACCTAGCCTTCTGTGCTAGGGGCTCAGGTTCTGAAGGTTCTCTGAGGATCCCTTGCGCAGATCATTCCCAATCCTATACTACCTCTCCGGTGGTTCTTTGCTTCTCATCTACCTCTCTTCCTTTAATTGAGCTCACGCTCCTGGTAGAGCTCTTGTAAATTGCAGTTTCGCGGCAAGCGTCGTGACCTCAACCGAGGCTCCCCCCTCGAAGGAGGCTCATTCTTCCCTGTGACGAGTTGGTTTGAAGCTTTGCCTTTGCTTTCCTTACGACTGATCTTCTTCTATCAACTCTCCCGCTCTCTCTCAACTTTCTCCTCGCCGCTCTAGTGTCGGCCTCGAGATTTTACTTTTCCTTTATCTATACCAACTTCCGGGTCTTTTTCTTCGCCTCTCCTCCTCTTACTTCTTGCTCCCCCTCTATTCCTACTTCTTCCTTCTCGGTGGTTCTTCCTTACGCCATTCTTCCCTATATTATTAGGGGTTCTTTTGCACTCTTGGGATGAAGTTCGTCCCTTGAAGAGCTTTCTATGCTGAGGCAATTGATCGCTCTCTCTCACAAGGAGAATCTGTATGCTTATTACTATTTTTATTTCTCAACTATTATCTTATGACCTTTCATTATATTTCCAGCTGATGGCTAGAAAATATGGTGTATCTCACCACCACACCACCATACTCTAGACGTTCGAGATCTGAGAATGACAAGCTAAAGCAAGAGGTTGTGAATTGTCTTTTCTCTGCGAGGAGGATTCGTACAAATTGAAAACCTTCTGAGAAAATTTATCGGTTACGGACCTCAATCGAGAATTGACTTCCAAGCTTGGAGAGCTAAAGGATAATTAAGGCAGACCATAGAAGCTCAAAGCCTTACTGAAAGAGGATGATGAGGTAGCCTCTTTGACCACTTCCTTGATTCATGCGAGGCCTTCGCCAAGAAGATGAATTAAAACCTCTCTGATGGCATTGGTAGTATGAGAAGGGGATGTTCGTTATAAGGCGAGCGGATGATTGAATCTCAGTTCAACGGCAGACCGATCGTGAGGTCCATTCTATCCGCTTTTACTGCAGGAGCTCAAGGTGATTCGAAAAGAAGAGCATTATTTATCTCGCGATCCTCCTCCTAATTTCTTAAACAAAAGCAACTAATTGAAAACAAACCTCCCACGATACCCCAAGTTGACTCTAACTTAGGTTCGAGTTATTGCGATTGATAAGCTTGATAAGCTCGTGTGTGATTACTCCTCTTGGTTGTAAATCTTACTCTTTCTCGTGATAAATATCCAAATGTATCTAATGTTATTTGGTTTATCATAGCGCGAGATTTCCCTATGGGTCTTTTCTTAATGATCGACCGATATATATTAAGATTGATAAATACCGCCCGATATTTTATAGCTTAGTTACATCTCGCTCGATTTAACGCGGCTTCGTCATGCTATCCTTGATATTGGTCAATTTGTTTTGCTCGACCGGTTTACCATTGTATCCGCATATGTCTTTTTCCGCATAGTAATTGAGTCTCACTGGGTTTTATTATAACGTATATTATTTGCCTTACTATAATAAGCCTTTGGTCAATATATTTTGAACGATCTTTATTTCGGTCGATTTATCAAAACCTTCTGATTTTCATCTACGTACGGATTTCGTCTATTAACTACTATCCGACGCTTAACTTCCATTTTATTATATCCACACCTCAAACTTATAGTTTATTGTACTAATTTCTATTTGTCCTTGTCAGGGTTTCCTAAGAATACTTCTGAGGAAACTCACACCTTTTTCCGAGGTGGCTTTTTTAACTTTACTTTTTCTCCTGATTTTATTCTTTAATATTATCACCTATTTATGACGATCGATACTCCAAGCGCCTTTTTCCCCTTTTGCTGTTTCATCTCAAGGGTTTTACCATAAGGCAAAAAAGAAAGATAAGGGCTTACGAAGTTTTCTCTTGTTTTTCTTCATCTTTCGTCTTCTTCCTTGATTCCTTTTTCTGTGATTGCTTTTCCCTATGGCGGTTTCCTCTCCTGCGTGGTTTCTCTCATGCTCTTCTGACCTCACAGATACAGAAGAAGTGGACTTACAGGCAACCAATGGTTTTCCTTCCTATATCACTCGTCCTGCTCCTCATGAGGGTCCACATCTTCCCCCCCTAGGATGTATTTCCATCTTCAGGGACCAAGTCTTACAAGGTTTTAGATTCCCCTTCATCCTTTTTTCTGCAATGTCAGCCGTTATTTTGATATCCCGCTAAACCAACTCGTCCCTCAATCTTTTTCTATTCTAATGGGCTTCATTGGGGTATCAAAACTGTTGGATTTCCCCTTGTCTCCCCGTCTTTTTCATCACTTCTTCATTCCTCGCCGAGTAGATGTTGGCGTTTTCAAGTTTCAGTCTCGTCCCAAGGCCATTCTATTTAACCGCATTCCTCCTCAAGGTGAATGGTATCGTAAATTTTTCTACATGCGTCTCCCTTCTCCCCCTCCGTTTCCTATCCAATGGATACATGATTTACCTCCACTTCCGGACATCCATGATCTTCTTAACGATCCCTCTGTTGCTTCTGCTTTACCTAAACTGCGAGGAGCGAAATTCAGTTTGCCACATCTAATTGAAGAGGGCTTGATGTTTCCCCTCGAGATAGGCAATATTGACACTCCTTTGGATAGTTCCTTTGGTGAGTATAATTATTTTACTTCGCCTTTGCTGATTAGCATATCTCTATGATGATGATGTTTATCCTCTGTATTTCAGCCGATGCTATTATTCTGGCTTTTATGTACAGGAATTCTGCTATGACCAAGTCCTTTATCAATAATCTTGGAGAGAAATGGTTGTTGGCTCGCCGATCCGATCCTAATCCCACTACTTTGGGCTTGCTTTCCGAAGAAGAACGACGAGCAGAGGGTGTTGCACTCATGGAAGAGGAGGAAGAAGAGCCTTTTGTTACCTTAGTTAAAAAGCCAAATCTCACCAAGGACTCTCCCTTTGGCGATTTCTTTGGTACTTTTGTGCAAGCTCCTCTTGTTCCGGCACCTATTTCTTTTGAGAGAGGTAAGGCACCGATGACTCCCACCAATATCATCTCCAATCCTGCTCTTCGGATGATGAGCCTGGTCTACTTATCTCTTCTTCTTCTATTATTTCAGCTCCTCCTGCTTCTGCCTCTGAGATGGCCGTTATCCCTCCTGTGCCTTCTACATCCTTGGCATTGGCCTTGCCTCCCTTGGCTTATAGGCCTCGAGCAAAACGAACACCTTGCCGGAGATCTTCTCCCAGTGTCAGCCCTTCAGCTGTTAGTGTTTCCACAATTTCAACAACCCCTCCCACACTGCTACCTTCTATTCCATCTAGTTCCTACCCTGCTCTTCTTGCTTCTACTATCCCTTTTCCTTCTATTGCCTCCTCTTCTTCTCCGTCTCTGGCTTCCTCTATTCCCCCTCCTTTATTTAAACTGTCTGCGGGCTTACCTTCTCAATTGGGACAGCCTTCTAGTCCTCCTGGCTATGGCACTTTGCAACTGCAAGGTTTATTGGCCGAATCTTGGATGCAGGGTTATGAACAACTACGAGGCCTTAGTCTTCCACATTGAGCGGATCGCCATAGTCGTCAGGCAGTGGCTGTAAGTATTCCTAGTTATGTGTTATTAGCTTTGTAACTTCATCTTTAACTTACATTATCTTCTTGTTTAGTTTCTCACCACAAGTCTACATATCGATCAACTACATACAGCTAAAGATCATGAGAACAATAAGTTGAAAGCTCAACTGGAGACATTGAAGGCTGCTTCGCCTTCTTCTAGTAGTGATAAGGCTCAGCTGCAAGAGAAG
Organism: Zingiber officinale; assembly: GCF_018446385.1. Lineage (NCBI taxonomy): Eukaryota > Viridiplantae > Streptophyta > Magnoliopsida > Zingiberales > Zingiberaceae > Zingiber > Zingiber officinale. The sequence goes on from NC_055998.1 coordinate 76,132,960, forward strand.
GTGGCTTTGCAAGATCAACAATTGGGAACCTTGAAGCAAGAATTAGAGGAATGTCAACAACTGTTGAAAGACAAAGAACTTGCTAGGAGGACGTTAGAATTACATGTGGAGAGGTTACACTCTGGTCTTCGACTAGAGATTGCTTTGAAAGAGAAAGCTCTTTCAGATGCTTCTCAAAAAAGCCTTATTTTAGAGAAAGTAGAGAAGCTCCATAATGCCTGTCTTTATTACCAAGCTCAGGACTTAGCCTCTCATGATTTCACTCTTCTACAGGAACAAGAGCAAAGGAAAGCTCAAGAGGTTGAATTGTCATTGCTTCAAAAGGAATTGGAGCAGCTTAAATCAGAGAAGAATACTTTGAAAGATCAGAACGCCAAGCTACAAGCTGATTTTCAAAGTTACAAGGAGCAAGAGAAGAACCGGTGGGAGGAATGGCGTCAGGCTTATTTGAAGTCTTCAGCCTTTGCTCGGGAATTTGTTCGTAGGATAGTATGTGCTCTAAACCATTCTGTATCGGGAGTTCTTCAACAATTAAGAGAAGGTGGTTATTTACCCCAAGAACCTCCCCTTTCTTTCATAAATCGCCGTAGGCTTAATGAAGAGCTGCCCGCGGATTTAAAAGGCCCCTTTCCGAATGTTTAAAGAGATTATTTATAAAAGACTTGTACTATAGGAGCTGCTAATGAAAAAACAAGTATAATTAAAGCTTGTGTATTAAGTACTTGCAGTGTATAAGAAAATTTTGATACTTACTTGCTTCTTCATCATGCTGATTTGAGAATATCCCTTCTGAAATATTTTTGATTGTTGAGTATAAACTTTATTCGAGAATTCCTGGTTTGTCTCGTGAAGTTAAGCCCTGCCCCAATGAATTCTTCTGCGGATCACATCTGGTATATTTCCTAATTCCAAAAGAATGCATAATTTCAACTGATCTCTGGATAGAAAGCGGTGTAAGATTCTTGAGTTCCGAGCTGAATATACTATTCCAGGCAAATTTTAAATAAAGACTTCTAAATGGATAGGCCTCCAAAAGAATAATGCATCATATGTATAGCATCCCTTTTGAATTCCAGCCTCATGTCCACATAATCTCGGTTGATTAGGTCTTGAAATTATAAGATCCCTTACTTGTGATTTGTGATGATTTAGAAGACCCGTTCTAGTTGCAAACAATCATCCCTTTTGCTCAAAGATAGTTTAGAGTCTCCGGTTCCTCTTATGAAAACTCGACCGAGTTACTTCATAGAATTTCCCGATCGACTTTTTCTCTGGAATAGTTTAGAGTCTCCGGTTCCTCCTATGAAGACCCGACCGAGTTACTTCATAGAATTTCCCGATCGACTTTTTCTCTGGAATAGTTTAGAGTCTCCGGTTCCTCCTATGAAGACCCGACCGAGTTACTTCATAGAATTTCCCGATCGACTTTTGCTCTGGAATAGTTTAGAGTCTCCGGTTCCTCCTATGAAGACCCGACCGAGTTACTTCATAGAATTTCCCGATCGACTTTTGCTCTGGAATAGTTTAGAGTCTCCGGTTCCTCCTATGAAGACCCGACCGAGTTACTTCATAGAATTTCCCGATCGACTTTTGCTCTGGAATAGTTTAGAGTCTCTGGTTCCTCCTATGAAGACCCGACCGAGTTACTTCATAGAATTTCCCGATCGACTTTTTCTCTAAAATAGTTTAGAGTCTCCGGTTCCTCCTATGAAGACCCGACCGAGATACTTCATAGAATTCCCGATCGACTTTTTCTCTGGAATAGTTTAGAGTATCTGATTCCTCCTATGAAGACCCGACCGAGTTACTTCATAGAATTTGCCCGATCGACTTTTGCTCTGGAATAGTTTAGAGTCTCCGGTTCCTCCTATGAAGACCCGACCGAGTTACTTCATAGAATTTCCCGATCGACTTTTGCTCTGGAATAGTTTAGAGTCTCCGGTTCCTCCTATGAAGACCCGACCGAGTTACTTCATAGAATTTCCCGATCGACTTTTGCTCTGGAAGAGTTTAGAGTCTTCGGTTCCTCCTATGAAGACCCGACTGAGTTACTTCATAGAATTTCCCGATCGACTCTTGCTCTGGAATAGTTTAGAGTCTCCGGTTCCTCCTATGAAGACCCGACCGAGCTACTTCATAGAATTTCCCGATCGACTTTTGTTCTGGAATACTTTAGAGTCTCCGGTTCCTCCTATGAAGACCCGACCGAGTTACTTCATAGAATTTCCCGATCGACTTTTGCTCTGAAATAGTTTAGAGTCTCCGGTTCCTCCTATGAAGACCCGACCGAGTTACTTCATAGAATTTCCCGATCGACTTTTACTCTATGCAGAAAATATGACTTTGGTACTAACCTTTTTACAGTTTTTCTTGACCTTGCGGGGAGCTACATAGGCCGGTTAGGATTTCCTCCTATTGATTGCCCAAAATAGAAAATGAAGATTCTCTTGATTGATAGTTAGAGCCCTAGAGCCAATCATTTGATGATTGTATGGACTCATGTATATCATATTCTTGTATATTAATAAAGGCATTTTGTTTAGTTATTATACTTATTTGTATTAATGCCAAATAGACTAAGTATAATAGCGTCCTTGAGTAGAAGGTTCATACCTATATCAATCGATTAGTTGAATCGATAGTGAGATGATATAGGGAACACTACTCTAAATCATTCCTAGTCGAGTATTAACATTCAGGGACAATGTTAATGCAATAAGACTAGCATGTAGGTCAGTTCGATGACTTGATCTCACAAGTCATGGATATAGAGATATCAAGTTGACACATGGGTATACATTGGAGAATGTATACTGAATGACCCGCCATGAGAAAGTATCATGGATCGTTATATGAGTGTCATATACTTTCTCATGTGGCTATTAGTATGACTATTAGTCCTTAGACCTGAAGTCACCATGGATCCCTACATAAGGAGTTATGTACTTTGGTTTCGTCAAACGTCACTCGTAACAGGGTGGACTATAAAGGCGATTACTGGGTATGTAACAAATTATGCAGAGGGATGTGACTGATGTAGATGGGATCTATCCCTCCCATATGACGGGAGCAACATCAATATTCTTGATAGAGTTAGACCACAAAGTGCATGGTCATGCCCAAATGAGTCAACATTAGATGTTGAGCTCATTTGATCGAGTGAGTCTACTTGGAGTTCAAGATTTAGATTGATTAGAGGATGACATAGTCTATGCCTCATATTGATCAATCTAGATGTCTAGGATAGAAGGACAATGATATATATTGTGAGGAGTCACAATTAGTAGTCACAAGGTGATGTCGGATCTCGACATTCTTGTAACTTGGGTAGTAATGATGTGTTGCTAGATACCGCTCATTACTTATACTCCTAAATGGGTTTAGGGCATTGCCAACGTTACAAGAACCTATAGGGTCACACACTAAGGACAATTAGATGGAGATTTGGTTCATATGATGAACTAAGAGGATTAGATTCATTTGATGAATCATATTGGATTAAGAGTAATCCAAATTGGGCTAATTGAGTTGGACTCAAGTTGATTCATGTATTCAATGAGTCTAATTTAGATTATGACTCATTAAATCAACTTAATTTAATGAATTAGATTCATTATATTAAGTTGGCTTGAATCATATGGTTGGATTAGATCAACCATGAGAGAGATTTGATCAAGTTTGACTTGATTTGAGAGGAAGAGAAAAAGTCATGTTTGACTTGACTTTTTGCCACATCACTAGTGAGTTGGCAAGATGTGGACCAATAGAATTGCACCACATCATCAATGTGTGCCACCTCATGGAGGTTACAAGCCTCCATAGCATTTAATGTGGCCGGCCCACATTAAATGAGGAGGTTACACTTGTTGCCATGTCATTTAGTGAGGTGGCAAGATGTGGACCAATAGTGTTGATCCACATCATCCTAGAGTGCCGCCTCATGGGGGTTACAACTCTTAATGGTCTCCACATTAATTGGAATTAATGTGGGGGTTACACCTCCTTGAAGGTGGCCGGCCACTTGAATGTGGAGAACAATTTTCATTTTTGAAAATTGATTCTATCATTCATTCCTTCTTCTTCCTCCTAGAGTTCTTCTTGCTCTCTCCCTCTCCTCCTTCCTTGGTTGAACCACATAGGTGCTAGCACACCTTGGTTTTTGGTCACCTCCATCTAGTGTGTCCGTGTGGATACTTCTAGAGGACCGTGCGCTTGACGGTCTTGAGATCCGGCAACATTTGGACGAGCGGGATTCGCGTGGGGCGCGCATCAAGGGTAATGATCTTAACTTTAGTGTAGATCTAAAGTTTTTACAAACTCGTACAAGAAAAGGTTTTTCGAAAAGTTTTGTTTACGAATCTTTGCACGAGCTCCATGGCTTCGGGTGACTCGGGGTTTCCGCGACGCGAAAAAGCGGTTTTCACGGCCCGACGAAAAGACTTGTACGAGTTCGTTTGTATTTTTATGAAAAATATACCTTCTGTGATTTTCTGTAAAAATTGAGTTTTTAGAGTTTTTATGAGTAATTTTTCCGTAGAAGTGAAGCACAAGTGTCTCGGCACTTGTAGGCTTCGGCTACCGGAAAGTTTTCTTTTAAACGGCTTCGTTTTGCCCCAAATCCGTTTGGGACAGCGGGATCAGGTGCCATTAGATCGCAAAGGAGCAACTCACGATGGTTAGATCGTGGGTAGGGGCATTGCCCCTAACCCCGCAAGGGAATTTGCTTCGCGATTGCACCCGAAATCGCTAAAAAACTAACCCGCCGGGAAGATTTTTCCGAAACGGCAATGTCTCGACCCAAATCATTTTGGGACAGCGGGTTTAGGCGCTGTTGGATCGCAAAGGAACCCTCGCGATGGTTAGATCGCGGGTAGGGGCGCTGCCCCTGGGCCCCGCAAGGAGGATCCGTTCACCTAGCTAAACTCGCTACGGACCGAGAAATTTTATTCATAAAAAAATTGTAAAAATTATTTTAAAATTACAGAAAAATTATGAAAAATATATAATTTTGAATTATATATTAATTTGTGATAGTCATTGCCCAAAATACCCAATAAGATTGGATTTGTGTTGTAATTCATAATACGGCCTGCGTGCCGTCATATGATTGTGTGTGCTGTATTTTTATTTTTTTCCCACGGCCTGCGCGTCGTGTATTTCTCTTATTCTGGTTGTAAATTAGATTTAGACTCGAATGTAACTCGAGTTTCAAATTGTAATGTACAAATTGGAGTGGTGGAGGGTCCACACGAGACGGAGTTCCGAGGCGGGCACGAGCAACACAAGGTGGTCAAAGGGAGGAGGTTGGAGAAGCTGTTGACCCTAGGTTGACCATTCGATCTTCTCATTGGCTTGAGAAGATCGTAGTAGGGCCATGACTAAATCACAAATAGATTAATTAATTAATTGTTATGTATCTGATGCATGTTTAATAATTAATTAATTAATTAGTGCCTTAACGATTAGATTAGATCTAAGTCATGCACATGATGCACCCTTGCGATTAGATTAGATCTAAGTCATGCACAAGATGCATCCTTCTCGATTAGATTAGATCTAGATCGAACCAACTCTAAATGCCTAACCGTGCCGTGATACCTATCACTACCTCGATCACATGTATTGTTGAATCTGCCAAAGCAGAGCAATACATATTATCTTGGTAGGGTACGGAGGGACAATCTTGGTCCCGCCTATCAACACATGGGTGAATACAAACTCAATTAGATTGAGTATTCCTAGTTACTCGGTTGGATTGAGTCAACTATAGGCATTCTTCCAATAGTTGGAAAGGTAGGACAAAATCACGTTTATATTAACTCTCGGGCGTATTAGCCAAAGCTAACTCGAGTTTTAATATAAATGCGGATATTGATTCTATAAACAAGAGTTGCATAGAGATGTAATTGGTAATCGTTACCTACCGATCATACTAAGCCTTGGGCGTATTAGCCAAAGCTAACTCAAGGGTTAGTATGATGTGGATCTTGTCCCACAAGAATTATAGTATTCAGTGGGAGCATCATTTAGTTAAAGGCTTAATTACATGATTTTAAAAGAATATGATATTTATTTGCAAATTTTCTTGTAGATAACCATGACGCTGAACACGAATTCTTTCTCCTGCGATCTCGTCCTTGAGAAGGACAAGCTCAGCAGCGAATTTCCTAGGTATGCCAGAACTTGAGAATAGTTCTCACCCAAGAACGTAAACTGACATTCTGGAGCAGCCCATTCGAGGCTCCTCCTCATGCCTAGGACAAAGATGCTTACAAGAAGCATCGGGACGCCGATTAGATGTGTCCTGTCTAATGCTCGCGACCATGAACTCAAAGCTCAAGCAACATGAGTTGATGGGCGCTACGATATGGTTGAGCATCTTCGCCAACTATATCAGGGACAAGCGAGGCATGAGAGATTTGAGATCTCTAAGGCACTGCAGTGCAAGATGTCGACGGGGCTCCTGTAGGTCCTTATGTACTCAAGATGATTGGGTACATAGAGAACCTACAAAGACTAGGGTTCCCACTTGGCCAAGAGCTGGCCACTGACTTGATCTTGCAGTCCTTGCTGGATAGCTATAGTCAATTCGTTCTCAACTATAACATGAACGAAATTGACAAGCCACTGCCCGAGCTACTTAGTATGTTATGAACTGCTGAGATTAACCTTAAGAAGGTTAAGCCCATTCGATGGTCCAAGCACAAGGGCAAGGCAAGCCCAAAGGTGAGGAAAGTCTCAAACCAAAGGCAAAGGCAAAACAAGCCTAAAGGAGGGGTCGCCAGGATGCTACCCGCCATTCGCTTGCAAAGACCTTGAGAGGCACAAGGTATACTTGAGGATCTTAGAAGAAGAGGAAGTGAGACTTCCACTTCGTGTATATATGTTATAGAAGTCAATCTATCTATTTCTACATCATGGGTATTAGATACCGGATGTGCTTCTCACATTTGTCTTTGATGTATTGGAAATAAGCAAAGCATTGGCAAGGCGAGTTGGACCTACGAGTAGGCAATGGAGCACTAATGTCATTCTTCAGGAACTTATTAGCTATCTCGCCTCCAGGCTTGTACTAGATTTAGATGATTGTTGTTATGTACCTGCTCTTACTAAGAATATCAGTTTCTTGTTTAGACAAGAAAGGATACTCTTTTATAATAAAAGACAAATGTTATTCTGTTTATTTAAAAGATATGTTCTATTGTAGTGTACCACTAATAAACGGACTCTATATTCTAGACCTTGAGAGCCCTATCTATAACATTAGTACCAAGAGGTTCAAGTCAAATGACATGAACCAAACTTATCTTTGGCATCTGACGCTTAGGTCATATAAATGACAAGCGCTATCCACTCCATAAGGATGGTTTCTGACTCATTTGATTTTGAATCATATGAGATATGCGAGTCATGCCTAGGCAAGATGACCAAGACTCCCTTTAGTGGGCAGAAAGAGCGACGGATTTGTTAGGACTCATACATAGTGATGTATGTGGCCATTTCAATGTCACTGCTAGGCGGTTATAGGTACTTCATCACATTTCTTGATGACTTCAGTAGATATGGTTATGTGTATTTGATGACACATAAATCTGAATCCTTTGAAAAGTTCAAAGAATTCAAGAATGAAGTCTGAAACCAGCTTGGCAAGAGTATTAAGGTACTTGATCAGATCGAGGTGGTGAATACTTAAGCCATGAGTTTCGTGACTACTTAGCCGAGGTGTGGATTTTATCTCAACTCACTCCTCCTGGAACACCACGGTGGAATGGTGTATCCGAAAGGAGTACCTTATTAGATATGGTGCGATCGATGATGAGTCACACGGATCTTCTTCCGACATACCTTTGGGGCTATGCTCTAGACACGGCAGCTTTATACTCAACCGAGTTTCATCCAAGGTCGTGATAAAGACACCATATAGGATATGGATTGGGAGAGATGCCCATGTGTCTTTCATGAGGATTTGGGGTTGTAAGGCTTACGTTCGACGTTAAGTCTCAGAAAAGTTAGAACACAAGTGCTACTTTATTGGATATCCCAAGGAAACTAAGGGATATTACTTCTACATTCACAGTCAGCAGGTAGACTGGGGTCTTTCTAGAAAGGACTTTGTTTCTAGAAAGACTAGTGAGACATTCGATCTTGAAGAAGTTCAAGATGCGAACAATAGCACTGATGCCTCGATGGAAATTGAACTGGAACCACAAAGTGTTGTGGATGATGTTGTTCCACAAAGAGTTGAGGAACAACAACCAGTTCAAGTAGACATACCTCTTCGCAGGTCTGATAGGGTACGTCGTCAGCCTGAGAGATACTCATTTCTCTTGTCTGACCATGATGACATTGTGCTCATAGAGGATGTGCCCACCACCTATCAGGAAGTTGTGATGAGACCGGATTCCGAGAAATGGCTAGAGGCCATGAGATCTTCGATTCGATGATGCGATCAAACAGTTTGGTTTCATCAAGAACGAAGATGAGCCTTGTGTCTACAAGAAGGTTGTAGAAAACATAGTTGTCTTCCTCATATTGTATGTGGATGACATACTACTCATTGGGAAGGACATCCCTATGCTTCAGTCTGTCAAGACCTGACTAGGGAGTTGCTTATCAATGAAGGACTTAGGTGAGGCATCCCACATTCTTGGGATACAGATCTATAGAGATAGATCTAAGAGATTGCTTGGCCTAAGTCAGAGTACATACATTGATGAGGTACTCCTACGGTTTGCCAGGGATTTCTGTCGATGTCACATGGCGTGAGTCTTTTGAAGACTCAAGGTCCCTCTTCTAGAGAGGAGACAGACCGCATGGATCGGATCCCTTATGCCTCAGCTATAGGATCGATCATGTACGCCATGCTATGTACTTCGACCTGATGTCTCGTATGCTTTGAGCACGACGATATGCAGTCAAGATCGGTGAAAGTCATCGATAGCGGTCAAGAATATTCTTAAGTACTTAAGAAGGACTAAAGAATATTTCTTGATATATGGAAGGCAATGATAAGCGCCAGTAGAAGGTCAAAGGATGCTAGCTTCGACAGCCGTGATGACTATAGATCGCAGTCTCGGATTCTACTTGAATGGTAGTGCTATGGGCGAGTTCACAGCAGTTCTACAACGTTTCCATCTTATTCGAGAGATTATCGATAGAGGAGATGTGAAGATTTGCAGAGTATCTATAGAACCTAACATCGCAGATCCCTTGACCAAGGCTTTGGCACAGAGGAAGCATGATGGTCACACTAGGTCATTAGGCCTTAGAGCCTATACTGATTGGCACTAGTGCTAGTGGGAGATTGTTAGTTAGAGCCCTAGAGCCAATCATTTGATAATTGTATGGACTCATGTATATCATATTCTTGTATATTAATAAAGGCATTTTGTTTGGTTATTATACTTATTTGTATTAGTGCCAAATAGACTAAATATAATAGCGTCCTTGAGTAGAAGGTTCATACCTATATCAATCGATTAGTTGAATCGATAGTGAGATGATATAGGGAACACTACTCTAAATCATTCCTAGTCGAGTATTAACATTCAGGGACAATGTTAATGCAATAAGACTAGCATGTAGGTCAGTTCGATGACTTGATCTCACAAGTCATGGATATAGAGATATCAAGCTGACACATGGGTATACATTGGAGAATGTATACTGAATGACCCGCCATGAGAAAGTATCATGGATCGTTATATAAGTGTCATATACTTTCTCATGTGGCTATTAGTATGACTATTAGTCTTTAGACCTGAAGTCACCATGGATCCCTACAAAAGGAGTTATGTACTTGGTTTCAGTCAAGCGTACCACCCGTGAGGTGGACTATAAAGGCATCGGTATGTAACAAATTATGCGAAGGGATGTGAGTGATGTAGATGGGATCTATCCTCCCATATGACGAGAGCGACATCAATATTCTTGATAGAGTTAGACCAATGGCCATGCCCAAATGAGTCAACATTAGATGTTGAGCTCATTTGATCGAGTGAGTCTACTTGGAGTTCAAGATTTAGATTAATTAGAGGATGACACGGTCTATGCCTCATATTGATCAATCTAGATGTCTAGGATAGAAGGACAATGACATATATTGTGAGGAGTCACAATTAGTAGTCACAAGGTGATGTCGGATCTCATTGTAACTTGGGTAGTAATGATGTGTTGCTAGATACCGCTCATTACTTATGCTCCTAAATGGGTTTAGGGCATTGCCAACGTTACAAGAACCTATAGGGTCACACACTAGGACAATTAGATGGAGATTTGGTTCATATGATGAACTAAGAGGATTAGATTCATTTGATGAATCATATTGGATTAAGAGTAATCCAAATTGGGCTAATTGAGTTGGACTCAAGTTGATTCATGTATTCAATGAGTCTAATTTAGATTATGACTCATTAAATCAACTTAATTTAATGAATTAGATTCATTATATTAAGTTGGCTTGAATCATATGGTTGGATTAGATCAACCATGAGAGAGATTTGATCAAGTTTGACTTGATTTGAGAGGAAGAGAAAAAGTCATGTTTGACTTGACTTTTTGCCACATCACTAGTGAGTTGGCAAGATGTGGACCAATAGGATTGCTCCACATCATCAATGTGTGCCACCTCATGGAGGTTACAAGCCTCCATAGCATTTAATGTGGCCGGCCCACATTAAATGAGGAGGTTACACTTGTTGCCATGTCATTTAGTGAGGTGGCAAGATGTGGACCAATAGTGTTGATCCACATCATCCTAGAGTGTCACCTCATGGGGGTTACAACTCTTAATGGTCTCCACATTAATTGGAATTAATGTGGGGGTTACACCTCCTTGAAGGTGGTCGGCCACTTGAATGTGGAGAACAATTTTCATTTTTGAAAATTGATTCTATCATTCATTCCTTCTTCTTCCTCCTAGAGTTCTTCTTGCTCTCTCCCTCTCCTCCTTCCTTGGCTGAACCACATAGGTGCTAGCACACCTTGGTTTTTGGTCACCTCCATCTAGTGTGTCCGTGTGGATACTTCTAGAGGACCGTGCGCTTGATGGTCTTGAGATCCGGCAACATTTGGACGAGCGGGATTCGCGTGGGGCGCGCATCAAGGGTAATGATCTTAACTTTAGTGTAGATCTAAAGTTTTTACAAACTCATACAAGAAAAGGTTTTTCGAAAAGTTTTGTTTACGAATCTTTGCACGAGATCCATGGCTTCGGGTGACTCGGGGTTTCCGCGACGCGAAAAAGCGGTTTTCACGGCCCGACGAACCCAACATTGATATCTGTCAATCTGTATGAACCATATTTATTTCCAGTGATGATATTTGTCTTGCCTGGTTTTTATTAAAAGAAATAGGGTACATAAACTGTAGGTATATTTGTCCTCAGTTCCCCAAGGACATCAAATAATTGTGATCATTTTCTTAAATAGTGTGATCTGGTCAGGTTCGATAAGGCTGTAAATGATTAGCGCTTCAAGGGCATTCTAAAATTCTCCCTTCAACATTTTGAAGATAATATGAACCTGATGCGAGCTTTTCTACCACTTTGTAAGGTCCTCCCCATTGTGGTGCCAGCTTACTGACATCCCCAACAGGTTTAATTCGTTTCCATACCAAATCCCCTACTTGGAAAATCTGGGTATCACTCTCTTGTTATAGTTTTGCCTCATCCGCTGTCGATATGATACAAGACGGGTAGCAGCTTTATCTCTTATTTCCTCTATCAAATCTAGCTCCATAAGTCGTCGATCTCCATTGTCCTCATCATATAATCTCCTTCTATCAGACTCTACCCCCACCTCGATGGGAATTATTACTTCTCCTCCATAAACTAACTGAAAAGGCGTGATTCCTGTAGCTTCCTAGGGTGTAGTGCGGTATGCCCAAAGAACACTGGGTAATTCATCTACCCAGCTACCTCCAACATGATCTAATTTGGTTTTTAGACCTCTAATAATCTCCCTATTAGTTACCTCTGCTTGGCCATTGCTTTGTGGGTAAGCTACAGAGGTGAAGGCCTGAATAATGCCGTAACTGTTGCACCAATTTAAAATCCTATCCCCTTGGAATTGCCTTCTATTATCAGAGACCAATTTATGAGGAATGCCAAATCTGCATATTATATTTTTCCATAAAAATTTAATAACTGCATCTTTAGTAATTCGAGCAAGTGGTTCTGCCTCCACCCAGTTAGAAAAATAATCCACCGCTACCAATAAGAATTTTCTTTGTGCAGCTGCCATAGGAAACGGACCTACTATGTCCATGCCCCACTGATCAAAGGGACATGCAACTATAGAGGTTCTCAATAACTGTGTAGGATGATGTGAGATATTTTGATGTTTTTGACAAGAAACACAAGTTCTTACCAGCTTGTTAGCATCTTCATGTAAAGTGGGCCAAAAATATCCTACTAACAGAATTTTACGAGTCAAAGATCTTCCTCCTATATGACTACCACACGAACCTTGATGAACTTCTCGTAAAATAAACTATATATCTTCTGTGCTAATACACTTAAGCAAAGGTCTGGAAAAAGTCCTTTTATATAACTGTTCTCCCACCATAGTGTATTGAGCGGCCCTCTTCTTAAATACTCTTGCCTGTTCTATATCACTAGGAAGAATACCTTGCTGCAAGTATAATATGATCTGAGCCCTCCAATCACTTTGAATCTTTGCTTCAGCATGTCTTTCAATACAAGATACTAACAGAGTTTGTTCCACGGGCCTATCTAAACTCCATGGTACTATAGCAGAAGCCAATTTAGCCAATTCATCTGCTACTTGATTTTCTGATCTAGGAACCTTTTGTATATTTACTTCTTGAAACTGGGACTTCAACTTATCAGATGCTTCAGCATATAACATAAGCCTATCATTATTGATTTTAAAATTACCTGATAGTTGTTGAGCTGCTAATTGAGAATCGGAATAGATAAGGACTCGAGCTGCCCCTATATGCCGAGCAGCTTGCAATCCGGCTATTAAGGCTTCATATTCTGCTTCGTTGTTGGTAGCTCTGTAATTCAACCTGATGGAGAGTTGTAGTCTGTCTTCCCTTGGAGATATAAGAAGAACACCAATTCCGCTACCTTGTCTAGTTGAAGAACCATCTACATAAACCTTCCAGGTGTTTTCTTCTTCGGGGCCTTGAACTTCTATGATGAAGTCTGCCAAAGCTTATGCCTTGATGGCGGCGAGGTTGATCTTGGATGTCATATTCCCCAAGTTCAGTTGTCCACTTAATCAGCCGTCCTGATGCCTCCGGATTGAGTAACACTCGCCCAAGAGTGCTGTTAGTTAATACAATAATCTCATGTGCTAAGAAATATGGGCGCAACCTCCAAGCAGTCAATGCTAGGGCGTAAGCTAATTTTTCTAGTGTAGTGTATCAACACTCAGTTCCTTTTAATAAATGGCTAGAAAAATATACAGGTTGTTGCTCCTTTCCCTCTTGTCTAACTAGTACAGAGCCTATGGCGTTCTCATTAGCCGACAAGTATACCCACAGAGTTTTTCCTACTATAGGTTTAGCCAACACAGGGAGAGTGGCCAAATAATCTTTCAATTCTTGGAAAGCCTTATCACACTCCTCATTCCATTGAAACTTATTAGCCTTTCTGAGTATTTTAAAGAAGTGAAAACTACGATCAGCCGATCTAGAAATAAATCTAGACAAAGCTGTGATTCGGCCTGTCAATCTTTGAGCTTCCCTCATGTTGCGTGGTGGCTCCATGTTCTGTAATGCCTTGACCTTGCTTGGGTTGGCCTCTATCCCCCATTCGGACACCATATATCCCAGGAATTTTCCTCCCTTCGCGCCGAATAAACATTTGCTGGGATTCAGCTTGAGCCCATATTGTCTTAGAGTCTCGCAAGTTTCCTCTATATCCCTGCATAGATCAGCAGCTTGAAGAGATTTAATTAAGATGTCATCAACATATACTTCCATATTTCTACCAATCTGCTTCTGGAAAACCTTATTCATAAGCCTTTGATAAGTTGCTCCTGCATTTTTTAGTCCAAAGGGCATAACATTATAGCAATAAGTACCTTCAGATGTTATAAAACTGACCTTTTCTTGATCCTCTTTGGCCAAAGGAACTTGATGATAACCTTGATAAGCATCCAACATAGAGATATATTCGCATCCGGCGGTGGAGTCAACAAGCTGATCAATCCTGGGTAACGGATAATAATCCTTCGGGCAAGCTTTGTTGAGATCCCGGAAGTCAATGCAGACTCGCCATTTATTTCCTGGTTTAGAGACTAACACCACATTAGCCAACCAGCTTGGGAACTGTACTTCTCTAATGTATCCTGCCTCCATAAGTTTGGTAATCTCTTCTTTGATGATTTGATTTTGTTCTGCACTAAAACTTCTTTTTCTTTGCATGACCGGGCGGGCATCTGGGAAGCCATGCAAGGAATGTTCCATGACGGTAGGAGAAACGCCCGAGACTTCTTTGGGAGTCCATGCAAAGACATCATTATTCTCTTTCAAACATTGTACTAATGCAGCCTTTAGAGCAGGCTCAAGATCGACCGCGATATATGTAGTAGCTTTAGGCCGACCAGCCTGGATCTGAATTTCTTCCTTCTCTTCTTCATAAACCAGGGCGGGCTGCTTTTCCCTAATGGCGTTAACTTCCATTCTTTGTATCTTTCGGGCGGTGTTAGCTTCAGGTCGAATTATCTCTACATAACATTTTCGGGCTGTCTTCTGATCACCCCGTACTTCTCCAACTTGATTATCCACAGGAAATTTGATCTTCTGACAAAAAGTAGAAATGACTGCCCTAAACTCGTTTAGGGCAGGTCGACCCAATATCACATTATAAGAGGATGGAGCGTCTACCACCATAAAATAAGATCTTCTGGTTCTCATCAGAGGTTCTTCCCCTAGTGAAATGGCCAACTTTATTTGACCTAAAGGTTGTACCTCATTGCCTGTGAATCCATACAGAGGAGTAACAATTTGTTGAAGTTCATTTGGCTCAATTTGTAGCTGATCAAAAGCATTCTTGAATATAATATTGACGGAGCTACCCGTGTCTATGAAGGTACGAGCAATGGTGTAGTTAGCTATCACAGCTTTAATGATCAGAGCATCATCATGAGGTATTTCTACCCCCTCAAGATCTCTAGGCCCGAAACTTATTTCAGGGCCAGCTGCTCGTTCCAGGCTGCATCCTACTGCATGAATCTCCAATCTTCGGGCATGCGCTTTTCTGGCTCTATTAGAATCCCCATCAGTGGGTCCACCCGCAATCATATTGATATTGCCTCGAGCAGCATTATTTCTGTTTTCTTCCTGTCGAGTCATCACAATTTCAGAAGGTGCTTTTTCTGATACTTGACTAGTACCGGCCGGGACTGGTATTGCCTCCTGCTGAGTCTCGACCGGACGATATTCCAATTTGGGTGGACTTTGCTGCCTGGGGTATTGTTCTTGATAGTAGTTCTGCCTCTGATATCGCTCTCTATTGACCCGTCTATTTCTTAAAACAAAACAGTCTTCAGCATGATGACTGCTAGTTTTATGATAAGTGCACCACCTCCTGGGTGCCTCTGGCTGTATCTCCACATGTTGTACAGCTTGTGGGCGATACTCGGGTTGTCGATGGGGTGGATGAGTTATTCTAGGACCTCTTGGTGGAGGTGCAGGAGCTAGAGCTTTCTCTTTAACTTGGGTAGGAGAAGAGGTGATACTTTCCTTTCTACGAGCAGCTTGAGCTTCTTCTACATTAATAAACTCAGTAGCCCGCTTAATCAAGGAATCAAAATTAACAGGGGGATTTCTTACCAAATCTTTAAAGAAATCATTATCATTCAGACCTTGAGAGAAAGCACTTACTAATATCTCAGTAGTAGCATTAGGCACATCAATAGCTACCTGATTGAACCTTTTGATGTATGCTCGGATAGATTCATTAGACGACTGTTTGATTGAAAACAAGCTCCAAGGAGTCTTATGATACCTCTTATTGCTAGAGAAATGGTGCAGAAAGACTTTCTTGAAGTCCTTGAACTTTCGGATAGATTTTTCTGGTAATCTCTTGAACCAACGCTACGCTGCTCCTCCGAGGGTAGTAAGAAACATCTGACACTTCACTCCATCAGAGAATTGTTGTAATAATGCTACGTTTTCAAATTTCAGTAGATGATCTTCTGGATCTGTTGTTCCAATATATTTCCCGATTTGCAGATTTTGATATCGCTTGGGAAGCGGATCATCCAATATACTTTGAGAAAATGGGGAGATGACCTTCTCAGGTGAGCTATCACTAGTTATCATTTTGATCTTACGCTTTTCTTTATCAGGTGCTTCACCAGAGGATTCTTGGAACACAGGTCTTCTACCCCCTTGCTCCATAGGAGCACGAAGGAAGGCTCGAGGACGCCTTGTCGGAGAAACTGCAATTGGAGGAAAATATGCATGTTCCTCTTCTTCTAGTTCCTTTCCTTTCCGCTGCTCAGTAGTCGATATTGCCGGATTATGAGTTGTCGGCAGAGTAGCTCCAGTATGAGCTTGAAGTTGTTGTTGTTGTTGCTGCAAGGCTTTCTGGACATGGGAGTTGATGAGAAAATCCAAATCCTCCTGACTGATAGTAAGTAGGTTTGATTTCCCGGCCTCTTCCATCATGTAGTCTCAGATTCAGGTGAGATTCCCACAGACGGCGCCAAATTTGATCCTGTCTGAGAAGCTGGACACAACGAAGATCCGGAAAAAAGAAACCCACCGTGCTGATGAAGAATAATGTCTACCGAATACCAATCCGAGAAACCCAAAGCGGATCGGGAAAAAGTAGAGTCACCGGAAGCTTTCCTTGTATGAAGATCTGACGACGAAGAAAGAAACCAGATCTGAAGAGAAGAAACCCCGATCCAAAGCTTCCAAGACTTCCTGCGCACAAAAGATCAACCAACACTATCATCAGTGACCTAAGACCGGGGTGGGAATCCCTGGCTAGGCCCTCCGACGCTCAAGTAAGTGATCTCTCCTAGTGTGGAAGAAAGAGGCAGAAGAAGATGAACAGTAGTTGACAATTAGGGTTATCAATGTACACGATGATGTGAACCTCTCCAAAACTTACCTTGCCAACGGAGAGGATTCCCCTTTTTATACCACTTCATATAACCTCCGTAGTCATGAAGTGGACCCCGGTTTGTTAGAGTTCGTTATAAGATCACGTCAGTTGTGTACTTGTGGTAGATGATTTTTAAGGAATCTTTTTCGTACCCCAGATGTACCTTTTTTGTCGTTTAGTACCTGCAACATAATATGAAAAAGCATTTTCCGCCAAGACAATATATATTTTCTGTCATATAGTTACACACTGTAGGTATCTTACCCCTCTTGCTGTAATTAGTTCCCTACACCAACATTCCTTATATCGATTGGAGTCATTATATTCTATCAAATGCATTTCCCCATCATAAGTTAATCGACCGATCTTGTCTCTTCTTGGAAGGCATGTCCCAGCAGATATTAGCTTGACTCTGCCTGAGCGATATGTGTCGGTCGACATAGACCTAACTTTACCCGGGAGGTATGTCCCAATCGATATTATGCCTAACTTTGCCCGGGAGGTATGTCCCGGTCGATATTAGACTAGCTTTACTCGGGAGGTATATCCCGATCGATATTATACCTAACTTTACCCGGGAGGTATGTCCCGATCGATATTATATCTAACTTTGTTCAGGAGGTATGTCTCGGTCGATATTAGCCTGACTCCGTATGTGAGGTATGTATTGGTTGATATTAGACTAGCTTTACCCGGAGGTATATCCCGATCAATATTATACCTAACTTTACCCGGGAGGTATGTCCCGGCCGATATTAACCTAGCTTTGCTTAGGAGGTATGTTTCAACCGTTATTAGCCTAACTCCATCCCAGCGGTATGTTCCGGCCGATATTAACCTAGCTTTTCTTAGGAGGTATGTTTCGGCCGATATTAGACTATCTCCTTCCTGAAGGTATGTCCCGGTCGATATTACCCTACCTTTGCTTAGGAGGTATGTTTCGGCCGATATTAGACTATCTCCTTCCTGAAGGTATGTCCCGGCCGATATTAACCTAGATTTGCTTAGGAGGTATGTTTCGGCCGATATTAGACTATCTCCTTCCTGAAGGTATGTCCCGGCCGATATTACTCTACCTTTGCTTAGGAGGTATGTTTCGGCCGATATTAGACTATTTCCTTCCTGAAGGTATGTCCCGACCGATATTAACCTACCCTCATCATGGAGGCACGTCCCGACCGATATTAACCTATCTTTTTGCTTTTCTTTCTTCTTTTTCTTTCCTTATCGGGAGACCCATAAAACCTAACCCATATCAGTTGCCATTGGTGTATTTATGATTTTTGAATTTTCCATGCAGAATTTTTTAATTAACTCCTTAACATATTTAGTTTGATAAACATAGATTCCATCTTTTGTTTGTTTAATTTGTAAGCCTAAGAAGAAGTTGAGTTCCCCAACCATACTCATTTCGAATTCATTTTCCATTAATTTAACAAATTCTTTTAAAAACTTAGAGTTAGTTGAACCAAAAATTATGTCGTCAACATAGATTTGAGTTATAAAGATGTCTTTTCTATAGTTTTTACAAATAATGTCGGATCTATTTGTCCTTGGTTGAAGCCTTTGGATATTAAGTAATTAGATAATCTTTCATACCAAGCCATAGGGACTTGTTTTAGTCCATATAACGCCTTTTTTAATTTGAATACATGGTTTGGGTAGTCTAAGTCTTCAAATCCTGGAGGTTGGCTTACGTAGACCTCTTCTTTGATAAATCCATTTAAAAAGGCTGACTTAACGTCCATTTGGAATAACTTAAACCCTTTATTTGCTGCATAGGCTAATAACATCCTAATGGATTCAAGTCTAGCTACCGGAGCATAGGTTTCATCATAGTCTAAGCCTTCGACCTGACTAAACCCTTTGGCTACTAGCCTAGCTTTGTTTCTTATTATATCACTATGATCATCCAACTTGTTCCTAAAAATCCATTTGGTGTCTATTATTGATTTGTCTATGGGTTTGGGTACAAGGTCCCAGACTTGATTTCTCTCGAATTGTGCTAATTCTTCCTGCATTGCAATGATCCAGTCTGGGTCAGGAAGGGCTTCTTCTATAGTTTTAGGTTCAATTTTGGAAATAAGGGCAATCTGACTAAGGTTTCTATAGGATGATCTAGTTCCGACTCCTAGGTTTGGGTCACCCAAAATTTGGTCAGGTGGGTGAGAAGTACTTACTCTAGTTGGTCTCGGCTGTGGTTCAGGTACTGGTTCTTCTGACTCATTAAGATTAGGTTGGATTTCATCATCTTCTATAGCTCTTGGATTAATGTCAATATTTTCAGTTATATTAGGTAAATTATTTTCTTCATCAAATATTACATTAGTTGTTTCTTCAACTTTCAAGGTGTTTTGATTATATACTCTAAAGGCTCTACTAGTTGAGGAGTATCCTAAAAATATTCCTTGGTTAGACTTGGGTGTAAATTTTCCTAAGTAATCTTTAGTATTTAAAATGTGAACTTTACAACCAAATACTTTTAAATAGTTTAGGTTAGGAATTTTATGATAGTAGAGTTCATACGGTGTTTTATTGTGAGATTTATTTATTAAAATTCTGTTTTGAATATAATTTGCAGTATTTATTGCTTCAGCCCAAAATTGATGATTTAACTTATATTCATTTAACATTGTCCTAGCGGCATCTTGTAGTGTTCTATTTTTACGTTCTACTAGTCCATTTTGTTGAGGGGTTCTAGGGCATGAAAATTCATGTTGGTATCCATTTATTTTACAAAATTGGGTAAACCTATTGATCCGGTGGTAAGAGCCCGGGACCCCCTAACGAGGGGTCAATGCCACGTGGAGGTCAGAGGGCCAGGTGGTCCGTCGAAGAAGGGTGAGCCGACCGGACGCATGAAAAAAGGGCAGGCCGATCGGCCTGCCCGTAAACGTCTGGGTCGAGGTTCCGACGCTCAATGAAATAGTAAATAATGACCGGCGGAAGGCCTAAGAGAAGGACATAATGCGTAGTTGTCGCATAGGTTAGATGCGATGGTCGCGGCGCTCTTGGATCCGGTCAGGCTCCGAGCAGACATCCGTAGGGCGGTGGATGAAGGATAGGAACATCTTGACCCGTCAAGTCCTAGCTGGCCATACTCTAAGTCGACAACAAGGTGTTATTGTCCCTCGAAGATGTGATTGAGCATGCGTGATATGGTGTCGGTAAGCTCTGCGTGTACATACCGGTATGGGCTGCGGACACGTATCGCCTCGGTGGACGTGCATTAGTTCTTTCACGCTCTATATAAAGAGCCTCTTACTTGGCGGTACGCATTCTACAAGCTTTGGAGCCACCTTTGCTGTACTTACGACTTGGCGTCAGGGTCGCCGCAGGAACCCCTTCGGCCCGACTTCTGTGGCGGTGGGAGGATTACGACCATCGAAGACCCACATCGGACAAGGAGGCGCCCGTGGCGTCCATTGAGTCGGCCGTTGGCAGGATTAATTTGGCGCGTGAGGAGCTCACTGCCATCCGAGCGGGAACAATGGGCGGAGGTGGGCGACAACACATGGTGGCGTTTTGAGCGAGAACTCGGCTCTCGATCGAGATGAGGGCCGCTAAGCTCGTGGCAAGCAAGCGACCGCCCGCGGGCGGCGGCAACAAGCAACATCGCGTCTAGTGGCGGCGGAAGCACCACCGGCGTACCATTCCATCGGGCTCTCTTCCGCACTCCTGAAGCTGTAGCAACTAATCGAGGCGGGGATCATCTTCGGATGAAATACCAAGACGAGACAACAGAAAAGGGAAAGCCCCCCGAGTGGATCAATCGCCAATTTTCGGAGGTCATTCTACAAGACCCTCTGCCTAGCACTACGTGCCTCCCGCGATCGGCGAGTACAATGGGACAACCACCCGGATGATCATCAGGTAAGTTCGATATATGCCCTCTCCATCAATACACAAATGGAGTAAAGTCAATTTTCTCACCACTCTCTCGGGATCGGCTCAGCGGTGGTTCAGGCTGCCAGACGGATCCATCACAAGCTTCAAGGACTTCGAACGGCCTTCCTCCATCATTTTGCAAGCGATCGGCTATCAAAAATGAGCATGAGCACATATGCCATCAAGAAGCCGTGAATCGCTTGAGAGCTTACATCCAGTTCAACCAAGTGGCGATGGACATTCCAGCACCTCGGAAACCATGATGAATACCTTCACACAAGGCCTAGTGGATGGGGATTTCTTCCGATCGCTCAGCCACCCCGAGACTATGATCACATGCTACACCGGCGAACGAATACATCAACATGGAAGAAGCACAAGTGGCAAGGAAAACTCCGGCAGCGGGCTCCTCCGGCCAGGACAGCGGCCGCTCACTCATAGCCTAGAGGACTAAGGGCGACAATCCGATCCCCACGCGGTCTCATGTGCGAGAGTTACGCCAGCAGTCAAAGAAGAAATGGACCCATGTACGCTCCTTCCACCGGACGGATCGTACAACACAAGGGATTGCGAAGTCTTCCTTCGTGGCTCATCCGTGCCTGAAATGCTTGGACGTGGCGCCCCTCGATCGATAGGTGACGGAGAACTCATGAAGCCGATCGGACGGTAGCTCAGCAACAAACTCCCGATCGGCATCGTTCTCCAGGCGGGAGGATCGCCGGGCATCTAGAAACGGTCGTCCACTCGGGAAGAAAAATAGAAGCAATACTTCCGGCGAGATCAACGTTATTCTCTGGCGGGCCGCCGGAGGAGACTCCAACCAGAGCTAGAAAGCGGCTCGGCACTCAAGTTCATGCGGTCATCTTAGTGGGCGCAAGCGAAGACAGCAGTGGTTGGGCCCAAGGACTGGAAGGAGTTGAAGTACCCCACGATGATGCTCTGCTCATCAAAGCGGTAATAGCCAATTACACTATTCACCGCGTATTTGTTGTTGACACAGGGAGCTCGATCAACATCATATTCAAGAAGCGTTCGA
This sequence comes from Zingiber officinale, assembly GCF_018446385.1. Classification (NCBI taxonomy): domain Eukaryota; kingdom Viridiplantae; phylum Streptophyta; class Magnoliopsida; order Zingiberales; family Zingiberaceae; genus Zingiber; species Zingiber officinale. Next base: position 76,154,976 of record NC_055998.1, read on the forward strand.
TCGGTGCAAATTGATCGGTAGTAATGCGTACCCAACCCGCTCTCGGGTTTCTGATGAAGTTGATCGGTCAGGACGGATCCGGTGGCTACCTCATTGGAAGAAGAGCCGCTCGGGAGGCAAGAACAACAAACTTCGTGGTGGTCGACTCTCCCTCTTCCTACAATGTCATTTTGGGATGACCGGCGCTCGGCGAATTCCGAGCGACCGTCTCAACCTCATGAAGATCAAGTTTCCCGTGGAGGACAAAGTGGGAGAAGTGCGGGAGATCAACTAGCAACTCGGCGATGCTACATCGAGATGGTCCGAGCGAGGCCAATTCCGCTCGGAAGGCGCCTCGGATCGAGGTAAATGCCATCACCGAAAAGCCACCCTCTTTGGTTTATGAAGAAAAGAGGAAGTGCAGATTCACCCAACCCGATCAGGCACGACTTTTATTGCGTCGATCGGAGAAGAAGAAGAAGAATTGATCCAATCAAAGAAATCATGATGTATTAAATGCGTCGGAACACATGATGAATTTTGCGAGCATAGCGACCACGAGTTGCATGTCGACGGACGGCTTCTCGGGATAAGCGGAGAAAAGAGATTTGTGCCGGAGAATGTCGTCATCGAGGCGGTGGAAAAGCTCAAGCCGGCCATATCACGCGAGGTTGGGTTGTGCTGGTTGGCTATCTTGTATTAGTCTCAAGCCGGGCAACAAGTGGAGTGTGTATAGATTTTCGGGATCTCAACAAAGCTTGCAGAAAGATTTTTATCCTCTGCCTCGATAGATCAGCTAGTGGACTCTCAGCCGGTAAGAATAGTCTGTATGCTCGCGGCCTACGGGCTATCACCAAGTGCTGCCGCGTGAAGATCAGGAAAAAGTCAGCTTCGTGACGGCCGATGACACTTATTGCTATAATGTGATGCCGTTCGAATTGAAGAATGCGGGGGCCACATATCAGCGCCTGATGAATAAAGTATTCAGAGAGCAGATCGGGCGGAATCTAGAAGATTATGTGGACGACATTCTCATAAAGTCCTTCCGAGCGGCCGATCTCTTCAAAAACATGGAGGAAACCTTCCGAATGCTGCGCAAATATGGAGTCAAGCAAAATCCCCAGAAGTGCCTGTTCGGAGCAAAAGGAGGGCGCTTTCTGGGGTACATAGTGACCGAGCGGGGAATCGAAGCAAATCCCAGCAAGATAGAAATACAAGGGAAGTGCAGCGTTTGACCGGTCGGATCACCGCTCTGTCCAGGTTCATCTCCAAAACCGCCGACCGGAGCCTCCTGTTTTTCAAGATCTTGCGCAAGGCTACAAAATTTCACTGGGACGAAGAATGCGACCGGGCGTTCGAAGATTTAAAGGCATATCTGAACTCTCTCCCAGTATTGGCCAAGCCGACTGCGGGCGAGCCACTTTATATGTACTTGTCTTCAACCGAGCATGCAATCGGCTCGGCTTTAGTGAGGGCGAGTGGAGAAGAGCCTGTGTATTTCCTTAGTCACATTTTAAAATATGCTGAATCTCGCTACACTGGGCTCGAAAAGCTAGCCTTCGCTCTGGTCCTCGCCGCTCGGCGCCTTCGTCCATATTTCCTGGCGCATACCATCATTGTCAAAACCAATAGTCCGCTCGGGCGCGTATTGCTAAACCCAGAGGCATCCGGACGGCTCATCAAATGGACGACGGAGTTAAGTGAATTTGATATCCAATACCAGCCCCGCTCGACGATCAAAGCGCAATCCTTGGCCAATTTTGTGACTGAGGTGCAAAGGCCAGAGCCGGAAGCTATGTGGAGAATATATGTGGATGGGTCGTCTGCTCGGCTCGGAAGCGGGATTGGAATATTGTTACTCTCCCCTCAAGAAGAGAAGATGCACTTATCCGTCCGGCTGGATTATAAAGCTACCAACAATGAAGCAGAGTACGAGGCCCTCATAGCCGGCTTGCAGGCAGCTCGGCATGTGGGAGCCGGTCGGGTAACAATTCACTCGGATTCGCAGTTGGCCGCTCAACAACTCTCTGGCACCTTCGAAATCAATAGTGCTCGGCTCAAGCTCTACGTTGAAGCCTTCGAGAAGCTCAAAGCTGATTTTAGAGAAGTTATTGTCCAGAAGATACCCAGAGCAGAAAATCAAGCAGCCGATGAGTTAGCCAAACTCGCGAGCTCAATAACGTCGGTCGCCATTCAGCAATCAATTGAAAAAGTACTGTTGGTGGCGCACGTCGACCGGATGGAAGGCCTCACATTTCCAAGCGACTGGAGGACACCCATTATAGAGTTCCTCTGCACCGTCCGACCGGAACGAAGCCCAGCTGTTGAGAAGGAGGACCGGTCGGTTCACACTCATCGGCGATCAGCTTTACAAAAAGGCTTTCTCTCGCCCGTTGTTGAAATGCGTGAGCTCGGAGGACTCGGCTTACATCCTACAAGAAGTACATCAAGGATCGTGCGGAGGGCATCCGGGTGGACGATCGTTGGCCAAGAAGATCCTCTTGGCCGGGTACTTTTGGCCGACTTTACAAGCAGACGCCGCTCGGACCGTCTCGACGTGCCTTTCATGTCAGAAGTACCATAACTTCAACCACCGACCGGCAGAGGAAATGAAGGCATCAACAGTTTCATGTCCGTTCGATCAATGGGGAATGGATATTGTCGGTCCATTTCCGATAGCGACCGGGCAGCGGAAATTTTTGCTAGTGGCGGTCGATTATTTTTCCAAGTGGGTGGAGGCCGAGCCGCTAGCCAAGATCACCGAACAGATGGTCAAAAAATTTATCTGGCAACACATCATCTGTCGGTTTGGCATCCCTCGCCGATTGGTTTCCGACAATGGGCGGCAATTCACAGGGAAGATGCTAGAGGAGTGGTGCAAAAGTTACGGCATCGAGCAACACTTCACGTCCGTGGCTTATCCCCAGAGCAACAATCGGGAGATTCTTCGTATTCTGCGCTCTCGGCTCGACCATTTGGGAGGAAGTTGGCCGGATGAAGTGCCGTCATCCGAACGACCCCGAAGGAAGGAACGGGCGTCACGCCATTCCACTTGGTGTATGGTGGCGGGCGGTCATTCGGTCGAGTCGTCGAGTCCTCGGATCAAAATTACGATGAGGATAACACGGCGGAGGAACATGGCGGATCGATCGAAGAAGAAAGAGCCAGGCGTCGATCAGTGATGGCGTACCGGCAACGGATGAAGCAAAATTACAACCGCCGTGTAATCCCCAGATCATTCCAGGTCGGCGATCTTGTCTGGAAGAAAGTCAAGCCGGTCGGCGACGTCGGCAAACTAGAAGCTCCTTGGGCGAGTCCTTTCAAGGTTATTGAAAAACTCCGCTCGGGCGCTTACTACTTGGAAGATGAAGACGTGCGGTAGCTGGATCGACCGTGGAGTGCAAATCATCTCCAGCCTTATCAAGCGGGATGAAAGGTGCACGAATGTAAATCATTTTAGTATATGTTAGTCGCCCGTGTCCTTGTAATGCAGGAAGCAAAATTAATTCAAAGGATGGCCAATGGATCCGCCGATCGGCAGCGTTAAAATTAGCCTTGAAGGCCGTCGAGCTCCGACGTTAAAGATCTAGAGACGAGCCGGCGTCTATAAACGTCCGAGCGGAAGACCGTCGAGCTCCGACGTTAAAATCGAGGCAGCAGGCGTCATAAGCCGGCGGAAGAAGCTCGGCGTTAAAGATCGAGAGGCAGTGGCGTCTATAAGCGTCCGGCGGAAGACCATCGAACTCCGGCGTTAAAGATCGAGAGCGAGCCAGGCGTCTATACAACGTCCGGAGACCGTCGAGCTCGGCGTTAAAAATCGAGGAGCGAGGCGTCTATAAGCGTCCGGCGGAAACCGTCGAGCTCGGCGTTAAAGATCGAGAGAAGAGGGCGTCTATAAGCGTCCGGCGAGACCGTCAAGCTCAGGCGTTAAAATTGAGAGGCAGGCGTCTATAAGCGTTCAAGCGGAGACCGTCGAGCTTGACGTTAAAGATCGAGAGGAGGCGGCGTCTATAAGCGTCGGCGGAGCCGTCGATCCTCGGCGTTAAAGATCGAGGAAGGCGGGCGTCTATAAGCGTCGGCGGAAGACCGTCGAGCTCGGCGTTAAAGATCGAGCGACGGCGTCTATAAGCGTCCGGCGGAAGATCGTCGACTCCGGCGTTAAAGATCGACGAGCGCGGCGTCTATAAGCGTCGGCGGATAACCATTCACATGATACGATCACTGTCGTTAAGACCAACTTACTGTGGCTCGCTTATCAATGTGAGAAAACCCTTTGGAGGTAGCGCGAGCAAAGTTGGTCGATGAAGTTAAAGATATTAGCGTGTAAGCGCGGCGACTTCGATAGAGCGAGCGCTGCTGCTCAGTCGCATGATAAAAGACATTAAAAACAATCGACTTGTCTGGTAGAGCGTGGTGCCGAGCGTGGTGCCGAGCGGAAGAGTTTTAAAGAACACTTCAGTCGTGACGAGAGAAAAATTTCTTACCGAAACAGAAGTTGAAGGAACAGAAAAGATTATCTATTATACACTAGGTGAACCAAAAAAGTTGGGTCGAACGGCTGGAATGCAAAAAAGTTCATACATAGAAAAAATGCTTATCACGCGTCAAAGTCAAAAAGAGTGTCGGGAATGGCGACCATCACGGTCGTGAGGTCCTCGGGGGGGATGGCCAGCTCGGCGGGCAGATGGCCCTAGGTCTTCAGGTAATCCACCGCCGCCTTGATCGCTTCTTCGAAAGTGAGGGATATCTTGTCGGTAAATTTCTCTCCGAAATCTTCCGAGCGGAGATACGCCTTCCTCACTTCGTCAGAACGGGCCGACTCCCCCTCTTGATATTCTTTGAGCGCGGCGTGGGCAGCGTCGCTGGCGGCTTGGAGATCCTTCAAGTCTCCATCAAATCTTTGGAGATCGGCCGAGCGGCTCTCCTTCTCGGTAGCCAGCAGAGCATCCAGATCCTTGATGCGTTGCTCCAGCCCTCGGATCTCCACCTTCATCCGGTCCATATCATCGATGGCCTAGAGCTTCCGGGTGGTCGCCGTCTTGATCTCCTTATCTCGTTGCTTGATCATCGCCTCAAGCCGAACGACCTTGCTCGCCAGATCGGAAGCCCTTTTCCGTTCGGCTTCCAGTGATTTTTGGCCTTCTCTAGAGCGGTCGTCGATTGTTGATTGTCCCCGGCGGCTTTAAGTTTTCTCAGTTCATCCTCCAGCTCGGCCAACCGATTGCTAATGGTAATCTGCTCCACCCAGTTCTACGAGCAAAGGGAAATAGGTTAACAACTTAATTCAATTACACGAATAAAGAAGAAGAGCATACCCCGGTGGCCTGTTGGAGGTTGCTGTCGTCGAGCTGCCCGGGAGTCATCGCTTTTATGCGGCGCCGAGCGTCCTCCCAAGCTTTTGCAAGAGGGCCCGTCAAGGTGATCTGCTGCTCGGGGACCACTGGCCGATCAGCAGCAACCATGTATGCCTTTGAGGGGAGCCGCAGAATGGTCTTAATTAAATTCGAGCCACTCGGCTCGCTCTGAGAGGCATCGACCTTACCGGTGGACGAGGAGGGAAGGTCGCCCAAACGCCTCATACGGCGCAGAGTTCTAGAAGGACTGGATGGCGGCACCTCAGAGCTGGCCCTCGGAGAGCCATGTGGGGTCGGAGTACTCTCGAGGGAAACCGTCCCGGACAACATCGGAGCATCCGCGCCCCGCTCGGGCGGTGGCTCATCAAGTGGAGTGGAGGCAGACGCAGATTCCGGTCGGCGGCGCTTCCGAGTGACTAGCGGAACATCGTCGACCGAGCGGCCCTCCACCTCGGTTTGGGTAGGAGGTTCTGTGTCGCCCGCTGCCTCCTCGTGGGAGGTAGTAGCTGCCGCGGCTTCAGGGGCATTCTGAGTCCCCTCACTTGCTTTGCCGGTCGGATCAGTTAGACCAAGGCCCCGCTCGGCGACCTCTTTGTTCGTCACCGCCTCAATCTGAGCGGCTTTCAATTTGAGCTTCTCAGTCGCCTTGGCGCGCCACATGACTTCAGCTGCAGAAGCAAAAAATAAATCAGTTAGAACAAAACAAACGGGAAGATAAGGGAACTTACTCATATTGCAGGGCAGATCGGCTGTGGTAGAGGACAAGCCGAATATGTGCATTACTCCCGGGAGGAGTAGCTTGTCAATATGATAGCGCTGGCCAACTAGCCGTTCGATTGTATGAAGGTAGGCCGCGTCGCCTCTAAATTTGCCGAGCTCCGGTTGCGCCGGCATCGCCGTCTGCCACTTGGTACGAAAAGTTGGCCGTTCTGGAAAACGTATATAGAAGAAATGCTCCTTCCAATGTTTGTTGGAGCTCGGCATGCCATCGAAGAGGACGAAACCTATCCTAGATTGAAAAACAAAAGTACCCCACTCGGTCTGCTTGGGATAGTAGAAGTAGTGGAAAATTTTTGGGTCTAAGGGGATGCCGTTCAGTTTGAACAAAACTATTACTCCGCTCAGCAGCCTGATAGAGTTGGGAACTACCTGGCCGAGCGGAATGCGGAAGTAATTGCAGACTTGCAGGAAAAATTCATGGGGTGGGAAGCGTAGTCCGGCCAGAAATTGGTCTCAGAAAAAAAGAACTGTGCCGATCGGTGGTTCATGAGGCCGATCGGCTGGTGTGGCTAATACTATTTGGTGGTCGGAAGGAATGTCGTAAGTTCGAGCGAGACGCAACGCGTCCTCCTCGTCGAACCGGCTTTCCATGGTCGAATACTAAAGACCCGGAGCACCGCCGGTTGACTGCGAAGTACTAGTCATGATCGAAAGACAGGAATGCGGGACAAAAGGGGAAGGTTCAAGCAAGTAATGGATGGAAACCGACTGAAGGAGACGATTAACAGAAAGAAGAAAACGTTGGGAGCAAGAAAAAGGGTCTTACGAGCAAGAAAGATGATCGACGGGGGCCTGGGGTTGCCAAAGAGTTGAGGGGCGAGGTCGCCGGAGAAAAAAAATGGGCAGAGGAGCGCCAGAGGAGGATGAAGCAACAATGCGGCGGAAACGGAGTCGTGGGCTTATATCGCCGCCCGGGAGCAACCTCCACCGTCCGATCCAGGTCGTTGATATCGAGGTTATCATCCAGCCATTCATTTCAAACGGCAGTTGTCCCATTGGAAGTGACGCCACCGCCATACGCTGACAAACGCACGATCGCCATGTGTCAGCAGGATATTGGCCGCATTTAATGAGCTCCCCTTACCGTGCGCAGCGCACGTGATGGGTAATAGGGGAGAGCATCGGACAATGGATTCCAAGAAAACACAAGGCATGGACAAGATACCGCCGAACGGACAGATACCGCCGCACGGATAAGCATCCTTATGCCTGGCCGAGCGGCCTAATGCGAGGATCATCGCTCAGGCAGATCGGCAGTCCAGTCAGTCGGACTTTGCCTCCTTCGACTAGACTCGAGAGGAAGGCAAGTGATCCGGCGGTAAGAATCCGGAACCCCATAAGGAGGGGTCAACGCCACGGGGAGGTCGAAGGGTCCAGTGGCTGGACGCATGAAAAAAGGGCAGGCCGATCGGCCTGCCCGTAAACGTCTGATAATGAAAGACGCCCTGACAGTGGTCGGGGTTCCGACGCTCAATGAAATAGTAAATAATGACCGAGCGGAAGGCCTAAGAGAAGGCAGGACATAATGGGCGCTCCGGCCGGCCGGCGCAGGGAATTAAAGCCGTCCGGACGACGCTCTTCGCGTCGGCCGTCCGAACGGACATCCCGGCCGGGCGGTGGATGAAGGATAGGAACATCTTCTGACAGCCATCAAGTCCTATGGCTAGGCCATACTCTAAGTCTGACAACAAGGTGTTATGTTGTCCCATCGAAGACGTGATTGAACTGTAGCAGTATGGTGTCAGGTAAGCTCTCTGACAGGTACATACCGAGGTATGGGCTGCGGACACGTATGCGCCTCGGTGGACATGCATTAGTTCTTTCACCGCTCTATATAAAGAGCCTCTTACTTCGCCGGAGGTACGCATTCTACAAGCTTTGGAGCCACCTTTTGCTGTCCGCTTACCTGACTTGAGCGTCGGAGGGTCGCCGCCGGGAATCCCTTCCCGGCCCGACGTCTGTGCAGGGTCGCCGGAGATTCGTACGACTAGTCGAAGACCCACATCAGCAACCGGAGAGCGCCCCGTGCCCAGCGTCCGTTGAGTCAGCCGTTCGGACAGGATCACCTATGATTTTCAAATTCTCCCCCATGATCACTTCTTATTCTTTTAATTTTAGTATCTTTTTCATTTTCCGTTAATTTGTAAAAATTACTAAATATTTCATAGGTTTCATCTTTTGTTTTTAGGAATTTTACCCATGTGTACCTAGAGTAGCCATCAATTATCACTAAACAATATTGGTTCTTGCTTAGTGACTTGGCTCCATGTGAATCAAATAGGTCAATATGAAGGAGCTCAAGTATGGTGTTAGTTCTTTCTAGGTTAGTTGACTTGTGGGTTGACTTGGTTTGTTTTCCTTTTTGACACGCATCACAGATTGAATTTTCAATAAATTTTAATTTGGGCAAAACTCTAATTAGACCATTTTGACTCATTTTTGAAATGAGTCTAGTGTGAGTGTGACCCAGCCTTCTGTGCCACAGTTGGGTTTCCTCTTGTTGTGTCAAGAGACACTTTATTGAGGATATTGATAAGTCAATTGTGTAGATATTATTCTTCCTAAGTCCCTTAAGTCTAATTTCAGGGTTTTCAATATTTTTAACTAGACATCCAGATTTATCAAAATTGACTAAATATCCGTTGTCACACAATTGACTTATACTTAGTAAATTAAAGTTAAAATTTTCAACCAATAAAATATTTCGAATAATGAAATCGGAACTAAGTTCAATATTACCTTTTCCGATTACTTTAAGTTTACCGTCGTTGCCGAATGCAACTGATCCTAGATTCTTGTACTTGAGTTTGGTAAACTTCAACTTATCTCCAGTCATATGTCTGGAGCATCCACTATCCAACATCCATTGATCCAATTCCTACACATGAAGTAGTTGAATTGGTTTCTTTTTAATGGATTTAAAGATAGCTTAATTGAAGTATACTCCTTAGATTTTTTATCTTACCCAATCTAAGTTAGCAATCAATTAACCCTATGGTAGTTTTAACAATTTTGAGATTTAAGTTTTTAAAACAATTTTGAAATTTAAGTTTTTAAAAATTAGAAATGAATTTCAAGTTAAAAAATTAATTTTAGTTAACAATTTAATTTAAGTAAAACAATCAATTTAATTTTAATTGATTAAATTAAGAAATTAATTTAAGTTAAAAATTAATTTATTTTAAAGATTAATTAAGTTGTTTAATAAGTAATTATTCAAATTGTTTAATAATTAAGTTAATAAAAAATTAATTTAAGTTAAAAATTAATTTACGGTAAAGATTAATTAAGTTGTTTAATAAGTAATTTAATTAGTTAAATTGTTTAATAATTAAGTTATTTAAAAATTAATTTAACTTAAGAATTAATTTAGGGTAAAGAATAATTAAGTTAAAAATTAATTTAAGTTAAGAATTAATTCGTGTTAAAGATTAATTAGATTGAAAGGTTATTTAAGTTATAAAAAAAAAATTAATTTATAATTTTACCTACTTAAAATTTAATTAAGAGCGATTTAACGTAAAAAAAAACTAATTTAAAAGTACTCATCTACAATTGGTCCTTAAATGACTAATCTTTGGTTACTAACCGACTATCAGAAGATAGTAGTGTTCACCAAGTTAGTCAAGTTAAATATTAATGTCCAGTTAGAATTTGCTGAAAATGATTGCTTAACTTAATTAATGTACTGCTATATCTTTCACTCAGACTTATGCTGATGTACTGATATAAGCATATGAAGTCCAAGCAAGAGGCCTACGCATTTCACGGAATTCTAGGTTTTTAAATACACAATGAAATTAAACATAGTGTTTTTTTGAAATGCTCGATTCCTAAATTTTTAAAACAATTTTATTTAAATTTAAATTAAAGCAAATAATTTTTTAAATTTAAATAATTTGAAATTTAGTTTTTAAAATAATTTTAAAGTTTTTAAAACAATTTTGAAATTTAAGTTTTTTTTTTAAAATAATTTTGAAATTAAAGTTTTTAAAACAATTTTGAAATTTAAGTTTTTAAAATAATTTTGAAATTTAAGTTTTTAAAACAATTTTAGAATTTAAGTTTTTAAAGCAATTTTGAAATTTAAGTTTTTAAAGTAATTTTGAAATTTAAGTTTTTAAAATAATTTTGAAATTTAAGTTTTTAAAGCAATTCAATTGTTAATTAACTTGATTTAACTTCAAGTCAATTTTCATAATTTAATTTCTTAATCATCTCACCCGATCTAAGTTTTCAATCAGGGAATCCTATAATTGCTGTGAGATGATTTATTGTTGAATTTAAGGGTCTGGTTTAACTTTGTGTTAGATTCAGGTTTAGCTTTGGGTTTAACATAAACTTCTGGGCTATGGTGAGTCACAAGGAGCTCATTAAAGTAACCATGCCTTCGAGGTTTCCCAAATAGTCCTACCCATTGAACTTAATACTAATCCTTGGTCTAACTAGTTAGGATCCATTTAAGGGTAGCTTCGGTCAGTTCCACTTGGCCAAATGCACGGTCAATCATGTCTTCCTAGACATCATGCCTAAGCCCTAATCTATAATGTAAATCTAAAAACTTCACTACTAGGTCAATTAAACAATTAACCTTTATTTACCATTTAACTTGGTAATCTATACTCTTGTTTTACCCATTTCAGAGTTTTAGGTTCCTATCAGTAGTCATTAGGGTGGGTGAATGCAGTGATCCTCCATCTATCTTTGATTTTGATTTTTAAATTTTGAATTTATAATTTAATTTCAAATTTTTAATTTGATTTTTAATTTGATTTTGAATTTTGAATTTTAAATTTATAATTTAATTTTGAATTTTTAATTTGATTTTTAATTTAATTTGATTTTGAATTTTGAATTTATAATTTGATTTCAAATTTTTAATTTGATTTTGAATTTTGAATTTTGAATTTTAAACTTTTAAGATTGTTTTTCTTTTAGCTCCCCCTGGATCATGGCCTCGATATGGTCTATCGAGGTAGTGTATTTGATCCTTCGAAACCCAGTATTGGCCAAGTCCAACTTGATTGATCAACTTGGATTTGGGGACCCATGCTTGGACTAATTTACTATTTTGTGTGTTTATTAGGGATAAATAAGATTTATATTTCTTTTTACTCTTATATCCTAGCCCAGTTCTATTGTAGACGGCTCTTTGTGTCCCAAGAATTAGGTCCAGATTCTTGGAGCCCAGAGAAAACCGTTCTAAGGTATTTTTTAAATCTTTTACCTGATTTTTCAACCTAGAATTTTCTTCCTCAAGTTTTTAAACTTGAGTCGAATTTCCAGGCTGAACTTGATCAGGTAAGAAATTAGTGTTAGTCACCTTTTTAAGGACAACTACTTCCTTTAGAAGTGATTTAATCCTAATGTTTGATTTAGCTAACTTGCGTAATAAGTAATTAACTAAATTATTGAGCCTTGGAATACTTACAGTGGAGTCTGGCCCTTCGGAAATGGATGCGGATCCGTGGCTCTGCTCGGAGTCGGCCTCAGACTCGCTCTCGCTCTCGATGATCTGGTCCCGGGCCATCAGTGCGAGTAAACTCGTCTGATCGAGTTCGTCGTCGTCGTCCTCTGAAGAAGATTCGTCCCACATTGCCTTTAGGGCCTTCTTTCTTCTTTGCCTTTTGGTTGGGGCAGTTGGCTTTGATATGTCCTTTCTGGTTGCACCCGTAGCAGGTGACTTCAAACTTCACTTTCGAGCTTGGTTGGGCCTCCTTGGATTGAACTGCCTTCTTCAGATCTTTCTTGTTGAAACCCTTCTTTTTCTTGTAGAGCTTCTTCACGAGATTCACTAGTTCGCTGGTCAGTTCATCTTCTGAATCTTCTGAGTCGGGTTCATCTTCCGATTCTGGTTTAATTTTTCGTCTGGATCTTGGTTCACGTGTTCGACTAGTACTTGCAACCAAGGTAATACCCTTCTCGGTTGGCTGTGCATTAGTTTGTTCATGAAGTTCAAATTCAGAAAATAACTCGTCTAACTTTAAAGAAGATAAATCTTTGGAGACCTTATAGGCATCTACCATTGATGCTCACAATGTACTCCTTGGAAACGAATTTAATGCGTACCTTATGACGTCGTGATTTTTGACTCTCTGTCCAATTGCATGAAGAGAGTTGAGAATGTCCTGGATACGCGCGTGAAGCTGGCTCGCCATCTCACCTTCCTGCATTTTTTAATTATACAATTTATTAAATAATAAATCTCTTTTACTTACTTTTGTGTCGGTGGTGCCCTCGTGGAGTTCGATCAGCTTCTCCCAGAGTTCCTTTGCGGTTGAAAAGGGACCGACTCTGTTGAGCTCCTCCTTGGTAAGACCGCACTGGAGAATGCAAGTAGCTCTGGCATCAGCTTCTACCTTCTTGATTAAAGCTGGTTCCCAGTCTTCGTAGGATGTAGTCTTGCCGTTTGTGTCAGTTGGTAGTTTTAGTCCAGTCTTGACGATCATCCATGTTTCGAACTGGGTTTTCATAAATGTCTCCATCCGTCCCTTCCAGTATCCGAAATCTTCTCCGGTGAAGAGCGGGGGACGAACGGTACTAAAACCCTCTTGTTGGGCCATTTGTAATACTGCACGACAAAAGAATACACGAATTCTGTTCCAAGACTAAGTCTTGGATTTGTAGTGCGGGAGAAAAGAAAAGAAATGACGAGCTTGAGTGGTATTGTACCAACTTCGAGCAAAACCGATTGGATAAAAATAATTAGAATTTAGCTATCGAGCTAATTCTAATTTTGACTCCAAAAAAAATAAACAAAATACCACGAAAAAAAATATTTTGAATGGTGGTTGCACCAATTCAAAACAACCCCGCTCAGATACCAATTGTTGGATCGAGACCGTGCTAGAGGAGGGGGTGAATAGCGCTCGCGGCTAAATTATTTGAATTATCGGAATTGTTCGATTTTAAACGTACGAGTAAATGCAGCGGAAATAGAAAAGACAAACACAGATAGAAGAACACAGAGGATTTACTTCGTTCGGAGCCTAAGGCGACTCCTACTCGAAGGCCCGCGATCTTTGATCGCTTCCGGTGGGCAACAACTATAAGCTCAATAAGAATTACAAGTTGAAGTATAATAAACGACAATAAATAATTATACTGACGACAAAGAAATGAAGATCCGGAGCTCCTGGTCGTCGAGCACAAGTAGCAGCACTTCGAAACGTTGTTTTGAGCAGCACGTAGCACTGGAATCACTTGAAACTTGATATTCTGAAGTGCTGGTCGAAACCCCCTTATAAAGGGTGTTCAAGGCGCCTTGAAGGCTGTTCAAGGCGCCTCCATGCTGCCGAGTCTTCCGCGTGGATCAAATCTGATTTGGTCGAACTTCATCCCTTTAAGGCGCCTTCCAAGGCGCCTTATACTCCCATGAAGGCGCCTTCAATGAACTTTCGCAGTCAGGTCAGCCTTTGCACCTGAGGCGCCTCCAAGCTCCATGGAGGCACCTCGGATACTGTTCATCCGAGGAAAAACCCCATTTCTTTGTACCTGCAAGATGTCTTAGTCCCAAACAATATCCTGCAACACAAAGTTAGCATAAATAACAGAATGAATATGATAAGAATTGTTATGACAGTCTCCGGACTGTCCGAGTCTGACTTCGGATTTCCGACCGGAAACCCTAGGTCGACCCAACGCCTACTGTTCCCTCTACGGGGAACGCGTCCTCACCTACTCCACTCAGGAGATTTACCTGTTGCCAGTCGATCCTCCAGATCGACTGGACTTTTGCTCAGCACTTGACGCTTCCGGACTTTCTGCTGGACATCCGCTTCCCGGCTAGTCCAGTCTTTCACCTGGTTCGCGACACCAGGACTTTCCACCTAGGGTTACCACCCCCTAGAAATTTTGCCTGAAGCCATCGACCTGCCAAGACTTTCCGCATAGGGTTACCACCCCCTATGACCTAGGGTTACCACCCCCTAGGGTTTTCACCTTTGCCCAACCGCAGTTAGGACTTTCCTGAAATCCTCAAGCAGACTTGTTAGATTACAAAACGCCTTAACTTTGAATCCTATGCCATTATCAAAACACGAGTTCGATCGTCGGATGCTTCCCGCACCAACAGATACAAATTACAATTACCGAATTCAGAAAGAATTAGGAAGGTCATGAAGGAATTTCAAAAACATAGAAAAGATCAGACAAGACGTTAGAATCAAAATTCCAGAATTAGAATCACAACAGAAAGAAATTGTCAAGAGTGTTATACAAGAAATGAGAAACTTATAAAAATAGAATTCTAAAAGTTAGATTACAACTATGCAAATGAAAAGAAAGAAAGAAAAGGTATGTTTAGTCTAACTCAATTGATAATTCCTAATGTTATAGCGCAGTCTCCGGCAACGACGCCAACAACTTGTTACGTCACCGTAAGTGTACGGTTACGTCGTTAGTAATATAAAAGATTATCGTATCCATAGAGACTGGAATAAGCGCTAGAAATATTTCAACACGAGTTAGCCAAACAACTAATCAATTGGTTTCCAAAAGCTAAATGTAACTAATGAAAAGTAAACATAGAAATGAAACATCAACAAACAAGATTATGGGCTATGATAAAGGAACGTTTTAGAAGTTTTGGTTTCTTTGTAAGATTCTTCAATGTAAATGAACTACCAAATCCTATTTCTCAATTGTCCAACATTTATAGAAGGTTGTCGGTTCTCTCTTGTAATAGACAATCGACTTAGGACTGAAATCTATACCTAAATGCGATCAATTAGATATGAGCATATGCTGTCCTTACACGGGCATGTTCCTGTCACGAAGATCCCTCGGAAAATCAACATAAAAATCATTACCTCTCAACCCATAAGATATAAAGATTAATACATAAATCTATCCTACCCTCTTGAATTATCCTATTTCCCCCCTAAAGCTCATCCCTCACACGTCCTTACACGGGCTTGCACCTTACGCGTTCTTCCCTCGGACAATCGAGTGAGAGATAATCTCTACAAGATCCACAAGACATTCAAACAATCAATCAAGAATGTGAATTAGGTCCAAATCACAACAATACATCCAAAATTGAATTGATACAAACAAGACAATATCATAGAAACAAGGAAATGACAAATCCACAAGAATTTACATCAATTCATCATATAAATACTCCCTCCATCCTAAAACAAAGAGATCTACTCCATGAATCAAAGAGAGAAATCTGAAAATACAAAGATTACAAGCATTTCTTGATCCCCCAATCCAAGAAGAGGAGAGAAAGAAAACTTATCTAAGATGAAGCTTAGTCTTCAGATCCAATCCACACTCCCGTAGTCGATTCCGTCGAAGATCCTCCTTTAGATCACCCAGAAATCCTCCCAAGATTGAGAGGAAACACCCAAATCTCGCTCTCTTCCCAAGAGGGAGAAGATCCCCTTTCAAATCTTGAAGAAGGGTTTAAATAGAGGTGAAGTTTGGGTGCCACACGACCCCGTGGCACGCCCGTGTGAGGTTCACACGGCCCTGCCCACTCTCCTCTCTGCCAACTTGGCATGACCGCGGCCTGAACTGTCTTAGCCTCTGGAAATCTGGCACGGTTGTGTGATACACACGGCCTGCTTCCTTCCTTGCCACTGAGAACCTCACACGGCCGAGGCTTCTCCTTGCTCTGGAAAACTCACATGGTCGTGTGGTGCACACGGCCTAGGCTCCTTCTCAATCTGGGTTCTTCAGATCCTTGCACGACCTTGTGAGGTTCACACGGCCGTGTGAGGTTCACACAGCCATAACCTCTTCGTTTCCTGCTGCAGCCTTCTGGCCCGTGATCTCCACACGGCCTGAGCAACCCCCCCAGAGCAAGGCAGTGTGTGGTTCAGGTAGGGCACCTTCTTCCCTTTGCTTTGCTCACAGATTTGGCTTCAAACATGAAATCTTCACCAATTCTGACTCCTGTGTATAGAAAATGCACCAAAAGCAGATCTCCAAACAAAGAGAGTAAATATGCTAAAAAGGAAAGCTGAAAGTACGAAAATGCATAAATCAAGCATGCTCAAAGTATGTGAATGTGCATCAAAACATGCATAAAAGTGTATACAATCTACGCACATCACCTAGCTTCACTTACTAGGGCTTTTACCTGGCTTCACTCACCAGGATTTCTATCTGCCTAGCTTCACTCACTAAGTCTTTCACCTGGCTTCACTCATCAGGATTTCCATCTTCCTGCCTTCACTCACTAGGTCTTTCACCTGGCTTCACTCACCAGGATTTTCATCTGCCTTGCTTCACTCACTAGGTCTTTCACCTGGCTTCAAACTCACCAAGACTTTCCCACCAAGTATCTGGTCAACACTGATCCACTTAGATTTTTATCTTCTACCAACCTTCCCATTGGACTTCCCAATCAAGTATCTGGTCAACCTTGACCTACTTGACTCTTCTTCACATTAAAATGGTCAACCTTAACCAATCTCCCCAAATGGACGATTGCTCCTGCAATCTCCATACATTATCAAAGTAATCTTCATATATTATCAAACATCGAAACTCATACATTATGACTCAAGCTTGAGCCAATTCAAGCTTAGTCAACCTGGTCAACCTTGACTAGGGAAATTGTACCAACAATCTCCCCTTTTGATGTTTGTCAATACATTTAATTTAGGCTAATCCGTAATCTCAACTTCTTCTTCATGCCAAAGCATGAATGAGGGGTTTCCTTCATTCTCTCCCTTTCCTAGAGGACAAACTCCCTCTTTAGATAATGAAGGCCTAACTTAAACCTTACACTTTTCCCCTTTGGCACACATTAAAAACTCTTCCCTTGAAGAGTTATCCATATGTTGTTCACAACCTCACATGTTGTTCACATCATCACAATGAAGGTCTCATACCCTTCATTGTCTCAAATTCTTACCCTTGAGCATTAAACCACTTCACATTATTCATCCTAGAATATTCACACTTTACAATGAAGATATCCAATTTTCTATTATTTTCTAATGCTCAACCTTGAGTATTTACTATAACGGAGGTTTTACAACCTTCCATGGTTTCAAAAATTATTTTCATGTCTTTAAGGCGAATCTCCCCCTCAAAACATGCTCTAAATTTCTATCATTGTACCAACAATGACTTGAAATTTCTAAAACTTTAGGAAACCTAATATTTGAAGTTTTGAGGTCTAAAATACAATAATGAAATCATCCTAAACTTCAACTTAGTCTTCTTTAACCAATTCAATCTTGTTTTTATCAAGAAAACTATCCTTAAATGTTTAAAAATGAATTTCGTAGGGTTTAGGATGATTAATATGAATAAAATGGCTTAATGGGCTGAAATCAGACCCTTTCAGCCAAAATCAGCTTTTCAATCGAATAACCAATCAATTGGAGCCTTTCAATCGATCCACTAATCGATTCCGCGAGCTTCTGTTCAAGGAAAATGCGCTTAAATCGATCACCTGATTGATCCAGGCAAGGTCAATCAATCGACTGATCAATTCCATGAGTTTCTGCTCACGAGAAAACCCAGTTCAATTAATCGTTTGATCGATCAAACTCTCCCAATTGATCAACTGATCGATTGGGTTTTTGATTTCCTAAAATTAAATTTCAACCGAAAATTCATAAATGCCCCAATAATTCTACAAAATTTTAAAAATCATGAATATTCTTGTAGGCATTATTTAAGACATATATTATCAAGGAAAAATAATTTTCTAAGAAAATAATTCCTATTTTCAAAGATTGACACAAACTTAGAAACTCTTGAAAATTTCAATGTTTTGCACTAGTTTGTGTCAAACTTTTCGATGATAATTACTATCAAAAGATAGTTTTCACCAACGTTTTCCAAAAGTATTTTGAAATGATTTTCAAAACTAATTTCTAACCATGTTCTTTGGGCTCAATGCACATGACTTGTACATTAGCTTTCCCAATAATTGGATAACACATAACTATGTGTTTTAATGAAGCTAAAACTCAAATGCATGCACTAAATCAACATCTTGAGTCTTGTTCATCATTCTAACATCTTGCTTATATCTAATGTGCACTAAAATATATACAAGTCAACTTATAGTCTTTGTGAGATGTAGACTTTGATTTTGTCCTAATCTAAGGGTTCATAGGGGTGTAATCGAGCCGAGCCGAGCCGAACTCTTGGATGTTGAATTTGGTTCGTTTATAATCGAGTCGAGCTCAATCTTTATTTAACGAATATATTCATGGATCACGAGCTTATTCGAGCTTTTATTGAGCCTAAACGAGCTTAATAAATATAAATTATAAATTTAAATATTCATTAAAAACTAAATTATATATTTTTAAAAAATTATAATATTCTAGTTAAAATTTATAATTTTATTCTAATAAATAAATTTAATATATTTGTCTATGTTTTTCATAAGTTAAGTGTAAAATCTATAAATTAAATATCAAAACTATTATTTTTTTTATTTAAAAGTTGATTTATGAGCTTAACGATGTTCACGAGCTAACAAGCCGAATATTATGAAGCTTGAGCTTGGTTTGTTTATCTTAACGAGCTTCATTAAACGAGCTCAAACGAGCTTTTATCAAATCGAGCTTCAAATAACTCACGAGCGGCTTGCCTCATTTACACCCCTAAGGGTTCATACATATCTATCTAGGCATTGTAAACTTGATCATTCACATAGGATGTCACTTGTTGATAAATTCCTTTACCATACTTGTTGGTAAATACCATTATCTTTAATTACAATAGAATTTTAAAATAATGCATGATGACTTATGACATATATTAAAATGAGTAATTTTCAAAGGAAAAATATACTATAGCTACATGATGTATGTATGATATAACATGATATTTTTGTTATATTTTTCATAATAAAATGAATGTTTAATATAATGTCATGACATATGATGGACAAACAATCATAGTAATTTAGCATAAATAAATGTACCTAGATTATCTATCTAAGTATCTCTAGATCTTTGCTAACTTAGAATTAATCTTAGATTACTCTCATTTTCCTAAAAAAAATGTCAAAAATCCCAATTTGACATTTCTTTTGCTTTTCCTTATTTGTATAAATTTAAATTAAGTCTAATTCCTCACAGTTTGACATATTTTACTCTTTCAAAGAGTAATCGATTAATCCTTTTCATTCTCAAGGAGTAACAAAACCTTGAAAATGACTTTCAAATATCAACTTTTTCAAGGTTAGATTAATTATCCTTTCAATTAAAGTTGACACTCTCTAAATTCATCTAGGGTGTAGAGAATATACTCCTAAGAACTCAAAACCTATTGGTGCTCCTTGAGTGTTCTAGGTATTTACTAGGGATAACTTCCCTAGTTACCTTCCTAATGATCTTCCTAGGCTTCTTAGAGGCCTTGATCATTCTCCTCTCCTCTAGGTCAACTCTAAGGATAGTTTCCCTTGTGACCTTCTTAGTGACTTTCTTAGACTTCTTTGAAGCCTTAGTCATATTGGTTTTCTCAAAATACTTCTAGGGATAACTTTTCTTGTACTTTGACTTGACCCCTAGACCTAAGATTGATTCCATAACTATATGGAACCCTATGGTATGACGCCACATCCTTCTTGGCTTTAGATTTTTATCCTAAGCCTCTATAGCCATTGGATGATTCTTGTCTATCTATTCCTAACCCTAGGTTATGTTCATTTGACCCCTTTAAAACTCTTTCCATTTTCCTTAGGGTCTTTTCTAATTTATCAAGCCTTAACATCAAGGTTTGGTTTTCAATCCTTAAATCCTTAGATTTAGATTTTTCCTTAAATCCTTGGACACTTCTATTTTTGGTTCTATATCTAAAATCCTTAGAATTATTTCCCAACCCATTTTCTACCATCATAGCCTTAGGTGAGGTAGTCTTTGCATAATAGGCCACATATTTTTCTTTAATCCTATCATGCCTTCTATTTTCATGATAAATAACATTGAAATAATATCAATTATTTCTATCATTCTTTTATTATTACTTAAAGGAGTTGGTTCAATAAACGATACCTTGGGTTTGCTCTTAAGAGCTCCCCCTTGACTTGTGCTTCCTCCTTTGACTTTGGCTGGATTCTTCCCCTTTGGACATTGGCTCCGGTAATGTCCATTTTGTTTACACAAGAAGCACACAATGTGCTCCTTACTCTTGTGTAGCATGGGGCCGACCTCCTTGGGCTTCTCCTTGCCCTTTGATGTCACTTGTCCCTTCTTCTTGGTCAATTAAGGACGCTTACTCTTGTAGTGCCCTTTTTCCCTACACTCGAAACAAATGATATGATCTTTATTATTTACAATTAAAATTTCTATACCTTTACTTGTATGGGTGACACTTTCTCCATTTGATTCGGATGAAGAGACTTTTTGATCCGACATTGATGTTCCATGCTCCCCCTCAATCCTTGAGATGGAGGCTTCTCCATCTTCATCCTCTTGTACATGAAACAAAGATTATGCTCCCTCTTTACCTTTTTCGTTGTACTCCTTTGAGGATGAGACTTCTTGGACTTCTTTTTCTTTCGATGTTGAGCACCTCTCAACCTCGGAGTCCTCTTCTTATTGATCCAATGAGTTGCCCTCTTTGGATTTTTCTTGACTTGGTGTAGTGGAAGGTTCTTTATGGATCTTCGTCAACTTACTCCAAAGCTCCTTGGCATCTTTGTATTCCCCTATCTTGCTCAAGATGTCACTAGGCAATAAATTGACAAATAGCTTGGTCACTCTATCATTGGCCTCACATATTTGAACTTGCTCCTTGCTCCATTTGTTATTCTTGATGATTTTTCCTTTGCTATCCTTTGGAGCTTCAAAACCTTCCATTAGAGCAAACCATTGCTCTATTTCCATCATAAAGAAGTTT
The DNA here is from genome assembly GCF_018446385.1 of Zingiber officinale. NCBI lineage: Eukaryota > Viridiplantae > Streptophyta > Magnoliopsida > Zingiberales > Zingiberaceae > Zingiber > Zingiber officinale. The sequence goes on from NC_055998.1 coordinate 76,175,915, forward strand.
TCAATTCTTTATTTCCAAGAATCGAAGCTTGTCATTGTGAATGGTGGAGGCACCCTTGTGTCGAATCTGAGTCCATCTCGGAATTCCATCTTGAAGTTCATCCTTTGATGAAGTCTTTGACTTAATAAAATTTTGGGCTTCAACTTCTTCTTCCTCTAGCTTGTTGCCCTTCCGGCGATGAGTCCGGTAAAGAGCGGCCTCGCTCTGATACCACTTGTTAGGTCACTTTGAAGCAAGAAGGGGGGTGAATAGCTTCTTGCGCTTCGATGATGATGATTTGTAGTGGAATAGACTCGAAGCAAGCTCCCAATGCTAACACAAGGATTTACTTGGTATCAACTTCAAAAAGATGTGACTAATCCAAGGATCCACACGGTGCACACTTTCCACTATGAACACAAACTCCTTCTCGGAACAACCATATGTTGGTGCAATCAACCTAGGTTTTGATCGGTACGATCATAGTTTTGATGTGTGTGTCAAAGAGTTTAAGTTAGGTTCATCCTTGTATTTGATATGTGTATTTGAGTTGTGCAGGTTCGCAAGATACACATGCGACTCAGGTTGATGGCTTCGGGTCCGGTGAAGGATGATGCATCCGAGGGACCGTGGACAAGGCAGCAAGGGCAAAGGCCGAGGGAAGCAATTTCGAGGCATACGCGAAGGATGGCATTGGGGACGAGCCGCAGGCTTGAATGCATCCGAGGGACGAGAGCCAAAGAAAGTATGCTTGAAGGTTCTGGTAAAGCTGCAAAGGAAGCGTCAAAAGAGTCGTAAGGGTGAGGGTACGAGTACACGAGAGATTGTACTCGGAGTAAAAACATAAATTCTAGGGTTTACTGTAGCAGTACTGTAGCAGTCGACTGCATGTTTTAGCAGTCGATGTTTTAGCAATGATCTGGGCGTGACGAGAATGGTTCTCGGTTCGGTCGGTATAGATCAGTCGACTGCAAGTTTTATCAGTCGACTGGTGCAGTCGACTGCTAGTTTTAGCAGTCGACTGGTATATGACCGTTGGTGCTGGAAAGTAGCCGTTGGCTACCTCCAACGGTAACACCAGTCGACTGCATGTTTTAGCAGTCGACTGGTGCCGAGATGAGTTGATATGATGATCAACTCTCTCCTCTTATTTAAGGGAAGCTTTGGGGCTTGAAGGAGGTTACTCATGCTTATTGAATAACTCCTTGTCATTGCCCAAAAGCTTCCAAGCCTACTCTCTTCCTCCTAAACCTAAGTTCATCATTGTAAAGAGGAAGAGATCCTTTGTGAGAGGTTTGCTCCACCGAGAAGGAGAAAGCTCTAGCCGGAGATTGCCGGGGACTGATCCACCGAAGGATCAAGCGCTCGTCCACCTCAAGGACACGCCGTGGAGTAGGAACAAGCAATCTCCGAACCACATAAAAGAATCGTGTTAGCGTTTGTGTTCTTACTCATTGCTTTCTTGTTTTAGTTTCATTTCCGCTTGTGCAAACTAACCGTGTAGAGAAGAAATCAAAGTTGGGGGTGACCTAGCTATCCAACCCCCCTTCTAGCCGGCCACCGATCCCCTACAAGTGGTATCAGAGCGAGGACGCTCTTCAACGGACTAATCGCCAAGAAGAACAACATCATCAATGGCCGGCTCAAACATTCATCCACCCAAATTCGAAGGGGACTTCTCTTGGTGGAAGAAGAGAATGGAGGTATTCTTCGAAACCGATTTTGATATTATGCTAATCATGGAAAATGGTTTCGAAGTGCCTAGGGATCAAGACAATAAGATACTTGAGAAAACAAGGTGGAGCAAGAAGCAAAGAGAAGAACATTTAGCGAATTCAAAAACCATCTATCATCTACTAAATGTTCTTCCCCAACAAGAAGTAACAAGGGTGGGAACCTACTCAAGCGCCAAGGAGTTATGGGAAAAGCTAGTGGAGCTTCATGAAGGCACATCGGAGGCTAAATTGGCAAGAAGAGATCTTCTCCGAACTCAACTCAATAATGTAAAGCTTGAGAAGGGAGATAAGGTATCTACACTTCATGCTAAAATTAAAGAAATTTTAAGTGGACTAACAAGTGTAGGTGAGAAGCTCTCCAACCGAGACATCATAATGAAAGCCATCAATGCCTTCCCAAGAAACTCGACATGGAGCTCCATTGTAGATTCATTCTACATTTCAAAGGATCTAGAGAAAAGCTCTCTAGATGAATTCTTCTCAACAATGGAGCTTCACGAAACAAGGGTTGAAGGATTAGAAGGAGAAGGAAATAGATCAAGAGGAGTAGCCCTTGTGGCAAACAAGGGAAAGGGTAAGAAGAAGAAGTCTTCATCCCCACCATCCTCCGACTCCGAAGAATCAAGTGCCTCAATGGATAGTGATCAAGAGACATATATGGTAAGAAAAATGAGAAAAGCATTTAAATCTTTTTCTTCTAACAAATCACATGCTAGGAGAAGTTCAAGGGGCAAGAGTAGAAGAAGAAAGATCAAATGCTACAATTGTCAAGAAGAGGGACATATGAGAGATGATTGCCCTCTCTTGAAGAAGAAGGAAGGGAATAAGAAGGAGGAGAAGAAGACAAAAGAAAAGGGGAAGAAGGCTCAAAACCTAAAAGCAACATGGGATGATCCTTCATCATCATCGGAGGAAGAAGAGCACCATGTAGTAAATTTTGCTTTAATGGGAATTGATGATGTAGCCTCCACCTCATCTGAGCAAGAAGAAGGAAGGAGCTCAAGCGAAGATGAAGAGGGGAGCTCAAGTGAAGGGGGAGGTCAAACTTCGGATTCGGACTTCTCGGTAAGTGAGATACATAATCTTCCTCCTCATGTCTTAATTAAAATTATTTCAAGCACAAATGATGATTTGTTTAAGGCAAAAAGAAAGAACAAATCCTTGAAAAATGGCATTTGCATGCTTAAAGAAAAATTAGAATCCATGCCTATTAGGGATGATGATTTGCATGCTTCCTCTACAAGTTCAAATGATTTATGTTTAGAAGAGGAAAATAGGAAATTAAGGGAAAAGGTAGAATACCTCACCATAGCCCTTAGAAAATTTGAAATTGGCTCAAATACCTTAAACATGATTATTGGGAGCCAAAGGGCAAGTTTTAAGAAAAATGGGCTAAGATACAATGAACCCAATAATGAAAAGACTTATCATTGTCTACTTGCTAGGGGGAAATCAAAGACAAAGACCATAGATAGGAAATGGATCCCTAAGGAGTACTTGGTCAACCCAATTAGAGAGAACTTCTATTGGGTGCCAAAATCAATCCTCAAGGGTTAGAGGATTTTAGGTTTAGTCAACCAATGAAATCATAGTTCAAATCCTTGAAAAATGGTTGACTTGAGACCTTAAGGGGGAGCACTTAGCCTTGATAGAAATTCATGATCAATAGGGCTAAGTAGAGGTTACCTTTATCTCACAATGACTTGAACTATATTCTAACCATAAATGTGAGATACTAGTATGATACAAATAATTCACTTATGCTTATTGCATTTTGATGAGTTATGAAATGTATCAATTTTTAGTGATCATAGACCAACTATGGGGAAAGCAAATGTTTAATTAATGGACATCTTGACCATAGATCATAGTTGGACATTTCAAATGTTTTGAAAACAATTCTATGATTTATTTACTGTGGTTTAGCTATTTTGAAACATATGATTGCAAAACAAGGTTTCAAATTGATACAAACTTGATTGATTTTTAAAGTGTTTGAGTTTTTATCAAAACTTCAAAAATATGATGAATTTTCATGAAAACATATTTTTCCTTGTTAAAGAACATTATAAGAAATATGTGTTCAAAATTTCATGATTTTTCGAATTTTCTAGAATTTTCTATGCATTTCTGAAGTTGGTTGTAAAATGCTGAAATTCGGGTTGGTTTGTGTCAGTCGACTGCGACAGATAGCAGTTGACTGGTAGCTGTTTTCTAGCACTTTCACGAGCTGGTTTTGGGTACTTTTAAGTCCACATTGATACCATAGTATGTATACATGTTTGGTATAATTTTTGATGGTGTCAAAGGGGGAGAAATGCAAAGGTTTAAGTTAAAAACCTAACTATGTGCAAAACTTGAAAATTATGGTTGAGAGCATATGTTAAGGGGGAGCTTGGGTATTATGCTTCATGTTTACATATTGCTTCTAATTTTCATGTTGATATTTATGCCTAACTTAAACATATTGCCACACATCAAAAAGGGGGAGATTGTTGGTGCAATCAACCTAGGTTTTGATCGGTACGATCATAGTTTTGATGTGTGTGTCAAAGAGTTTAAGTTAGGTTCATCCTTGTATTTGATATGTGTATTTGAGTTGTGCAAGTTCGCAAGATACACATGCGACTCAGGTTGATGGCTTCGGGTCCGGTGAAGGATGATGCATCCGAGGGACCGTGGACAAGGCAGCAAGGACAAAGGCCGAGGGAAGCAATTTCGAGGCATACGCGAAGGATAGCATTGGGGACGAGCCGCAGGTTTGAATGCATCCGAGGGACGAGAGCCAAAGAAAGTATGCTTGAAGGTTCTGGTAAAGCTACAAAGGAAGCGTCAAAAGAGTCGTAAGGGTGAGGGTACGAGTACACGAGAGATTGTACTCGGAGTAAAAACATAAATTCTAGGGTTTTCAGACCTGTAGCAACAGACCAGCAACCATGTGATCAGATGTATCAGAGTATCGTTTTAGCAATTCACCGGAGTGATCCGATCTTGATCTGATCGGGCGCGATGAATGGTTCGCTTACGTTCGGTCGGTGTCGATCACGATGAAAGTTTTAGCGCTGCTAGTTTTAGCAGTGATAGTTAGCATAGACGTTGGTCAGTGGCGTTGGCTACCTCCATCAGTAACACCGACGTGCATGTTTTAGCAGCGATCGGGTGCCGGGCTGGGTTGCTATGCTGATCAACTCTCTCCTCTTATTTAAGGGAAGCTTTGGGGCTTGAAGGAGGTTACTCATGCTTATTGAATAACTCCTTGTCATTGCCCAAAAGCTTCCAAGCCTACTCTCTTCCTCCTAAACCTAAGTTCATCATTGTAAAGAGGAAGAGATCCTTTGTGAGAGGTTTGCTCCACCGAGAAGGAGAAAGCTCTAGCCGGAGATTGCCGGGGACTGATCCACCGAAGGATCAAGGGCTCGTCCACCTCAAGGACACGCCGTGGAGTAGGAGCAAGCAATCTCCGAACCACGTAAAAGAATCGTGTTAGCGTTTGTGTTCTTACTCATTGCTTTCTTGTTTTAGTTTCATTTCCGCTTGCGCAAACTAACCGTGTAGAGAAGAAATCAAAGTTGGGGGTGACCTAGCTATCCAACCCCCCTTCTAGCCGGCCACCGATCCCCTACATAGTAGGTGGAGAAATCTTGTACAAGACTCTCACAAGCATACAACTCAAAACAAGAAGTAAATATATGATAAAACAAATGAAAACCTTCTTGTTTCATCTCTTGTAGCTTGTAGATGCTTGTTGACTCTTGGAAGTGCAGCAATACTTATACCCAAGATGCTTTAAGAACTGGCGGAAGAATCGTGTGCTCGATGGAGAAGATCTCATATATATCGCTTTCCTCATTTGAACTCGTTGTCGCCTTTATATACCATGATCTAGGGCTCCCAATCGATTGGGCCTCCTCCCAATCAATTGCCACATCAGATCCCAGCGATCCCAGCAGTCCAAAACATGCATTCTGCTCAATGGTCATATCTCAATCGATTGGATGTAGCTAGATCGATCAGCTGATCGATCCAGAGGCTTTCTATGCTTTCACAGAAAGCCTCAGAATCATTTAACTAATAGATTCTGGGCTTTCCTCACGTCACTATGAGAAATCGAACCCTAATCGATCGACTGATCGATTGGAGAGGCCCAATCAATTGGGGAGCACACTGCTCTCATGCGCGAATGACCTCCAATCGATCGGATGATCCATTAGTGTGGCCCCAATTGATCGGTTAATCAATTGAGCTCTGCTTCAATCAATTGGATGATCGATTGACCAACTTTAACTTGACTAACTCAAGTCTAGGGTTCCCATACCCAACATCTGGTCAACCGTGACCTGTTGGGACTCGCCCGTGCCTAGCATCTGGTCAACCTTGACCTATTGGGATTTCGTCACCAAGTATCTGGTCAATCCTTTGACTCACTTAGATTTTTCTCCTCATGCTAAGTGTCCGGTCAACCTTGACCCACTTGAACTTGTCGTCTCGTGACAAGTGTCCAATCAACCTTGACCCATTTGAACTTACCGTCCTGTGCCAAGTGTCCAGTCCTCCATGACTCGTTTGGACTTCCAAACACAGGTGTCCGGTCAGTCTAGACCCTCCTAGATTTCCATGTGTCTGGCTTCACTCACTAGGACTTCCTCACTGCCTAGCTTTACTCACTAGGGCTTTCACCTAGCTTCACTCACCAGGATTTTCATCTGCTTAGTTTCACTCACTACGTCTTTCACCTGGCTTCACTCACCAGGATTTCCATCTTCCTAGCTTCACTCACTAGATCTTTCACTTACCTTTACTCAGCAGGATTTCCCTTCTACCTGGCTTCACTCACCAAGACTTTCCCACCAAGTGTCCGGTCAACACTAACCACTTGGATTTTCATCTTCTACCAACTTTCCCATTGAACTTCCTAGTCAAGTATCCGATCAACCTTGACCTACTTGACTCTTTTTCACATTAAACTGGTCAACCTTGACCAATCTCCCCAAATGGACGATTGCTCCTGCAATCTCCATTCATTGTCAAAGCAATCTTTATATATTGTCAAACATCGAAACTCGCATATTACGACTCAAGCTTGAGTTAATTCTAGTTTAATCAACCTGGTCAACCTTTACCTAGGGAAATTGCACTAACAGTTCCTTGAGCTAAATGCAACTTACATACTAGTTTTTCCAATGATTGGATAACACATAATCTATATGTTTTAATGACACTGAAACTCAAAAAGATGTAATAAATCAACATCTTGAGTTTTGTTCATTCTTCTAACATCTCACTTATATTTAATGTGTATCCAAACACACACAAATCAACTTATAATCCTTGTGAGATATAGATATTAATTTTTCATAATCTAAGGGATCATGCATTTCTAACTAGATATTTTAAATTTTAATCATTTACCTAGGATGTCATTAGATAATCAATATCATTATCCTTAATTATAAGAAATTAAAATAGTACATAATAATAATCATGGCATATATCTTATACATATTTCTTAAAATAAATTCTAAGAATATCAAGATTTATAGTGTAAACATTTGTCTAGCAGAGTAATCTTTGAGACATATTTTATAATGCTACTTAAGGAAGACAATTTCAATCATTTTAATAAAAATATCAAATACTTATTTTATAAAAATTTAAGTGTTTTTTTTTTTTTGTACATCATCCAAATTTAAGAAAATTATAGTGTTTTGTTCCCTTTTTAGCCATGTTTTTCCCTTTTTATAATTATTCTTTAATATATATATATATATATATAGAGAGGAGTGATCTCCTGCGCGCTCGCACAGTACACGACTGTGTGCGCGCGTAGGAGCACGTAATGTGCGAGCGCGCAGGAGATCACTAGGTTTTTTTTTTATTTTTCTAATATTTTAAATTAAAAAAATCAATTAAAAAAATTAACATTTCCTTATATAAATTTCTAATACATTAATATATCTCCTCAACATATTACAATACTAAATAAATACTTAAATTTATTTTATTTTAAATTTTTTTTAAACCAAACACTATAACCTAATTGGGAAGTCTGAACCCTAGAGGTAAAATCTAAAAAAAAATAGTTTAAAAGTTATAACCCAAATCCTGAACCCTAGAAATAAAATTTTTAAAAAATATTTTAATTATTTTTTTTAATTCAAAAATTTAAAAAAAAATTAAAAAAATAAAACGAGTGATATCCTCTGTGCGCGTACAGTCACGCACTGTGCACAGGCGCGCAGAATATCAAAATCTTTTATTATATATATATATATATATATTAAAATCTAACTTACATAGAGTAATTAATTATTGACTATTTTTTTCTTGACTAAAAATAGAATAAAACGAAGATTGCATTAGAATAATAATAAAAATAGTTAAAATACTTTCCCTTTTTATTTTTTCCGTTAAGTTAATGATTGTTGATTGTGGATCGCCAAGACTAATCCTGCTCCTTGAAATCCGATCCAACGGTATCAACGCGCAACAACCGAGAGAACTAAACTTTCCAAAATAACTAATTTATTAAATTTAATCATGTTAATAACTTGGCTAAGAAATATATTTATATTCAAAAAAATATATTTATATTCATGTTTACAAAAATACGCCTCAATAAAAAGAAGAAATATTTAAACACGAATATAAACACCCTGTTGCGGCGGAAGAGAGCCTTAATTAATGTCTTAAAAGAAGAAATTAAAGAAGCGAGTAGGTTCGGACGTGGCTGCTGTCGCCGGCTGAGAGATGGCCGCTTTCTCTTCAGTAGCCCAATCTGCTTCCGGAGTCAGCGGCTGGTTGAGGTCGATTCCCAGGCCCTTCGAGGTCGAGCACTCCGTCAGCGAAGACGACGGGGCTGCTGCCACCGGTCGGCTCTGGGCTGTGGCTTGTCGTCTATTGCCCTCGTAGTGGGCTCTCATGTGCCCGCCTAGCGCTTGCCCCGTCGGGAACGACTTGGGGCACAAAGAGCAAGTGTGAGGCTTGCTCTGATCTGTCGGTCCGGTGGCGACCCACGCGGCGGATGCGGCGGCGCTGATTTCGGCAGGGCGCTTCCGGTGTTTGGTTTTGTGGCCTCCCAAGGCCTGGTACGAAGAGAATGCTTTGCCGCACACGGAGCATACATACTGCAACTGGTTCTGCTGTGTCGGCGCCATATATACAAAAGGAGTCGGCCGTTGGATCGGCGGTTGCGGCGGAGGCAGAGGAGGTCGATAACATCGAATCGGCATCGGGCACAAAACCAGAGACATCGCTCGATCTGGTGGAGGAGGTAGTGGAAGAGGAGATAAGGTTCCCTCAACCGCAGGTGGTAGCGGAAGCGGTTGGTTTTGTTGCGGCGGAAGAGGAGATAAGTCTCTCTCCGCCGGAGGAGGTTGCGGAAGCGGCTGGTCCTGCTGCGACAGCGACGGAGGTGAAATCGGAGGCACCTCTTGCTGCTGTTTCGGTAGAGACGACGATGGCAACGGAAGCGACTGGCTCTGCTCCTCCTCATCCGGCCGCAAAAACGAGGACCTCGCTTCCTCCGCCGGAGTCATCTCCTCGTCGTGAATGACCGGAGCCCTTGATAAGGCCAGGAGCGCAAGGATGCACTCCTTCTCGTCTTCGGTGAGCCCAGAACCCGACGGAGGCGAGGAGCGGGGACGCTCCGCTCGCCTTCGCTTAGGCACCCTCAAGTCCTGCGATGGAAAATGGTAATCGCCGGTCGCCATTAATACTCTGCTTTTCCTCGAAGCCTCTGTAATTCTACTGTGGAACAGGAGAAGAGGCAGTAGATTAGAGGAGCGAGTGTTGATTAAGGACACTTTAGCTTGTATTATTTATAGCGAGAAGTAGAGAATTAGTAGGAAAGCGAAACAGATACAATTTAGCAACTGCCAGCGAATTAGTCGACTGAGTCTTGTTGTTAAGGAGCCAAATTTTTAACGAACCAATCAGATCAAATCAATTAATTTATTATTATTTTCCTTAAACAGTGCTCAATTTACTGTATTGTTTTTTCCCTTGTCAATTAACTCCAAATTTAATTTATTAAATATGCATAAAATGTTTGTTAAAGTCTACCGTGTTGAATTTCAGTAACAATAAATTATTTACGGTAGTGTATATTATTTTTAGTGATGTAGATCGGTTGAACTACTTGTGATTGGGCCGGGCTCGGTCTAACTTGACTCAACCAATCCGTAAAATAAGCTGGTTCTGCTTAAAGTGTCGACGTGCACTTCCCGTCGCCGTCAGACGTGGCAGAGTGTAAAGCTGGGAACGAACGGAGTGGATCCATTGTCGTTCCGGGTAACCATGACACAACGTGATTATGATGGAACATATGAGCAGCCAATTTAATTATCAAAGATTTAGTGTTAAGATATTTTACGTACATGTTGCGGATATAAATGTTTTTTTTATTGAAGAAAGTTTTATTTAATAGGGGTGTGTATTTATTTTATTATTTTATGTTAATTAATAAATATAAATATTTATTTTGATTATTATACATATTTATAGTTTAAAATATTCATAGGTATTTTACTTGTTTAACTCTCTAAATAAAATATGTAATGATTTACTATTAGTATTTAGTATTTTGTGTTTGCAAATATGATATATAGATTTCTTTTAGAATCATAAAGTTGATCGATTTGCTATTGCAATTTAGCATAAAATATTTTGTAAATATGATCTGATCTCTTTGGAGATTACCAGGACTAGTAGAAAATTAATATGTATTAATCACATTTCATTTAATTTTCATCTATACATCCATCCATATCTTGATCTATGTCATTAATAACATTAGTATTGTGATTAATGTTGGAACTTGTTACAATCATATACAGTAGTTATGACCTCTTTAGTCCTATATCAATGAAATTAATGGACCAGATTATTTACTATTTTATATCCATTAAGTATTATATCATCTAAAGTTATATGTGTTGTCTATAATCACATATATCTCAAGTGGAAGATTATTGGATTTAATATCCCTTAAGGCGGGCTCACATGTAATTTAAGACTTCTCATATCAAAACCCGCTAAATGATCTAACTTAAAGGTTATCGGGTATCGGGTTATTAGATGTGAGCCTCATATATGTAGAATCCATTATCCAAATCCATTATCATCTATGGGTTGATAATTGATGTCTACTATATATAGGGTTGGTCTCCAAGGATTTAGGGATTATCTTGACTTAGTTTCTTATTCCCTATTAACAAAAAACTTTTCGGTGCCATCACCCATAAGCCCCTTGTAAGATCTTTCCCGTTTGCTTTCACTTGTTCATTTTCTTCAGGATCTTTCAGGCGATACTACAACAATGACACTTCCACTATATCTCAGGTTCTATGTCATTGCTTTACCCTTTTTTGTTCTTGTAATGTCATAATTCATAGAAACTAGATCTATGTTGTTATTGTTGTATTTCCTCTTTGAATTCTTATTCGTCTTTTAGAATCCATACAATATAAGGTTTTACAACATCTCAGAGTTCACTTATAATATTAATCAAGCTTAGGTTGAAAAATTATTATATATATATCCCGTTTGAAAGCTGAGAAGACGGAATGGTTAGAATGATGTAATTGAAATGTTGACCAAGTTACCATGACCGAGAGGAGAGAGGGTATGATGAGTTATCTTCTATATTAACCAAATCATCAAAAGGCATCTGGTCAATGCTATTACAGATAGAGACCGGGTTGCCTCGGTCTTTGGTACCTTGATGTTTGAGGCAGGTCTCAAAAATATATAAGGAGCTGAATAAATAGTAGAACAATGAAGTGCATGGAGAATAAACATGAAAAACATACCCTAGCTCAGGGGGGCGCCCTCTAATAGACTGGCGAGCTGGTCGTGTTGCTGATTGAGTTGTTGTGACCTGAAAAAATAGATGAATGTGAGCCGGATGAGGAGTTCGATCCGGCATGCAGCTGAAATGCAATAGCAGCACATAGGCCGAAATATGGCAGTGGCATGCAGACCGGAATATGAGAACAACACATAGGCTGGAACATGGTACATAGGCCGGATGGCACAAAGACCGGAACATAGTCTTGGCTCGAATGCTGAAATACAATAGCGAGGTGCACGATCGTGGTGACTTGGAGGAGGTTGGATCACATCAAAAATGCCTGCCAACACGAATCGGGGGCTGGATCGATGTCGAAAGCATGCGACTTTGGAAGATCCGCACCGGTAGTGAAGGTTCTACATTGAATCTATAGTGGAGGCTGCTAGCAACACTGATCTGGCTTAGCGTCGAGAGCGCCGACCGGTCTGAGCAAGGGTGTTGGTCAGTCGAATCCAACAACGGGAGTGCAGGTTGGTTAGATCTGACAGTGGGAATGTCGACAGCGGCAGTGAGGGCGCGACTGCAGTGGCAGAGGCGGGAGAGGCGGCGTGTGTCGTGGGGGTGATGTGGCGTACACGAGTGCCATAAGAAAGGGAGAACCCCCTGGGGGGGGGGGGGGGACAACGGTGTGCATCCGACGACGATGAATGATCGATGATGAAGGCTAGTTGGCTGCGAAGCCAGCGATCTACAGCGTGGGTAGAAGGACCTCTATGGTGGCCGCGTGTGTGAGCTGGTAGATAGAGAAGGCGGCGAGAGGGAGATGACTACGGTTTCTGCGTGGAGAGGGAGAAGAGGAGCTGCTCATGGTGGCGTTGGCGTAGAGAGGGGGCGGCGGGACAACCTCCCCTCCCCTTCCTGTGTGTGCCTCCTCTCACGAAGAACCCCTACAAACCCTCAAAAGGGGAAAATACTACAAAGACGAAACAACCCTCCCCTCCCTCCATATTGTAAGTCTAATCACTCTTAATTACAGAATCATATTGTTGGGACTGTCGCATAACGTCGAGCCAATATCTATGGAAATGTCGAAAGAACGATGGAAGCAGTGTCAAGCGAGCAACAATGTGGTGTCGATTGAATAATAATATCAATCGAATGATGATAGCGGTGTTGAGTGAGCAACGGTAGTGGTACCGATCGAACGATGATAGCGATGTTGAGCGAGCGACGAAAAACAGCTTCGAATGAATGCCAAGAATGCAGTTGGGCGAATACTGAGTGGGTGATCGGGTGAATACCGAGTGGGCAATCCGGCAAATGTCGAGCGTGCGACTGAGCAGTGCCGACCAAACGGTCTAGCTATGCCGAGTGGGCGACTAAGCGGATGCGAACAAGATGTAGAGAAAATGACTAACCCATGTCGAGTGAATGCAAATCCTATGAATCGAGCGAGCATGAAGCTCATGAGATTGAAGGCGAACAAGAGCGAGAGTCATGAGCTGAATAGGCATGGAGCCTAAGAATTAAGTGAGAGCGTAGCCTGTCAAATCAAAGGTGCATTGGAGCGGAGCCCATGAATTGAATAGGCGTGGAGACCGAGAACTGAGCGGGAATGTAGCCTATGAAATCGAAGGCGCACGGGAGTAAAAGTCGTGAGCTGAGCAGGCATGGAGCCCAACAATTGAGCGGGAGCATAACCTATGAAATTAAAGGTGCACGGGAGCAATAGGCATGAGTTGAGCAAGCGTGGAGCCCAAGAATTGAGCGAGAGCGTAGCCTATGAAATTAAAGGCACACGGCAACGAAGTTGTGAGCTGAGCAAACGTGGGATGCTCTAGTCCGAGACCAATGACGATACACTGGTTTGAGACTAGTGGAGATACCCTGGTCTGAGACTGATGTTAATAGTCTGGTCCAAGACCAGTGGAGATAGTTCGACTCTAAATGGGAGTGGTTGAGCCCTGAAGAGGATATACCAATATAAATACTCTAGTATGAGACTAGTGGTGTTTGCTCAACCTTGAACAGGGGAGGTTGAGCCATGAAGAGGACATACTGATAGAGATACTCTGGTCTAAGACCAGTGCGATATTTCAGTCTGAGACCGGTGGAAATACTCTAGTCTAAGACTAGTGGTGATAGCTTGACCTCAAACGGGGGGGGGGGGTTGAGCCTTGAAGTCAATGGAAGTGGAGTTTGTAGCAATATAAGGGAGAAGAGCCCTTATCATACTTGATCATGGAGTCATGCCGACCGGCTAAGGATCTGACTTGATCCCTCAACTCCTAAATATCATAGAGTCAATGAGAGAAATAGTGTCGATCCCTTTACTCTCAAATGTCTACGGAGTCAAAGAGAGAATAGTGTTAGGGTCGAAATGTGCTAGAGAGAGGGGGGGGGGAATAGCTCATCGTGCTCGTCGTTGCTTGCTTGCTTCTTGGTGATGATATGCAGCAGAAAGAACAAGAAACAAAAATACAATGCTAACACAAGGATTTACTTGATATCCACCTCAAAAAGAGGTGACTAATATAATGATCCACACACACGAGCACTCTTCACTAATAAAAGCACTCCTTTACGGTAACTACCGAAGGCGGAGAAGCCTTGTACAAGTCCACACAACAAATACAACTCACGCAATAAGAAAACACAAAAGATGCAAATAAAAACTCCTTCTTGCTTACTTGTTGCTTGTTGTTGACTCTTGAACCTTGGAAGTGTACCTACATTTGTCTCTAAGAGCCTTCAAGATTTGGCTGTGAGAGTGGAGAAATCGCTGAGGAGCTCGCTGAAGTCGTGTGGAGAAGAAAATCGAAGAAGTGCCGAGGGAATCGCTCGCCAATGGCTATAACATACACAACGGTCAAACCCTAATCGATTGAATTGCTCTCAATCGATTGGGGAGGCTTTGAATCGATCGGTTGATCGATTCAGAGCGCCTCTGTGATCTCTGGAGATTGCCTGAATCGATTGTCTGATCGATTCAAGGCTTATCGCTCGATTTCCAACGCTCCAATCGATCGGCTGATCGATTGGAGGTTTCAATCGATCAACTGATCGATTTAGAAGCTCACTGTTCGCTCAAAAATTCTCCCAATCGATTGGGGAAGTTTTGATCGATTACCCAATCGATCTAGACCATTTCTACATGAAATTACGTCAACCAATTAATTGAACCCCCTAATCGATTAACCAATTGATTGGCAAGTAGAAAAATGTGTAGAGCTTGAAATAAGCTTCATTTCGCATCTGAGATTACCTCATTCCGATATCCAAGTTAAAAGTTATGGCCTTCAGAAGTTTACTACATCCAAACTTCCTAGTTCCATGCTAACTCCCTATTGGACTTACGACCGCTAAGTGTTCGGTCAACTTTTTGTTGGTTGCTACTCGGAAAACCTAAAGGTTCCACTGTACAAAAATTTTGTACAAAGGTCTGAACCTTTTTCCTAGCTACCATGTGTTCTTTTAAATTAAATTTTGGATCGCCTGCGGAACTTAACACGTTTGATCCAAAACTTAATCTATTTGTTCTTTTAGGTTTTAACTTGGATCTCCTGCGGAACTTAACACGTTCGACCCAAGTCTCCTTAAGTTATTAATTCCATTAAATACTAATTTCCATAAAAGGTTCCCAGTACTGACGTGGCGAGGCACATGGCCTTCTTGGATATGGGAGCAACCACCACCGACTAGACAAAACCTTTAATAGAAAGCTAATATTTAATTTCCTAAAATAACTTTAGGTTAACCAAAGAGAACAATCAAATCACAAGGAAAAAGAAAGAAACAAAAGAACACAACATCGAAAACATATTCGAAATACTAGATCATAAGCCTCTTGTATTTGGTATTATTTCCATAAATAACTAGCATGATGCGGAAATAAAATTACTAATTATACCTTGTAGAAAAACCTCTTGATCTTCTACCGTATTTCTCTTCTAACTGTGTGGGATCTACCAAGATGAGAACCACAACCACCTTCTCCTCCAAGCAAGGTTCGCCACAAAGGAAGAACTTTACCAAAGAAGAAAATCAAAATACTAACCAAGCTCCAAGATATGCTAACTTTCTCTCCTTCTTCTTCTTCTTCTCCAAGTAGTATCACCACAAGAACTCCAAGAGAGATGAAGTATTCACCACCACAAGAGGAAGAGAGGGAGAGGGTAATGGCAGCCACAACACCAAGGAAAAAGGGAGAGAAAACAATAGAGGTTGTCTCACATGAAGGCACCCTCACCCTTCTTTTATATTCCTTGGCCTAGGCAAATTAGGAAATTTAATTACAATAAATTTTCCTTAATTTCCTTGACTTGATTTAATTGAGAGAAATAAAATAAAATTTCCCAAATCAATTTCAAGTGGTCGGCCATCATTGGAAAACAAAGAGGACAAGTTTTAATCAACAATTAAAACTTCCTAATTTGTTTCGGAAATTTTAAAAATAAAATTTCTCTTTAAAATCTCTTCATGGTTAATAAAAAGGAAATATCTATAATTCTAATTTTATTAACATGTGAATAATTTTAAAGAGAAAATAAAACATCTCTCAATCTACAAATAAGGAAAGAGATCTAATCTCTTTCTTTAATCTTTTGTAAATCTTTTACAAGAGAGATATTTTAATTCTAATTCTCTTTAAATTATATCTTCCACATTATAATAAAAATTAAAATTAAAATCTTTTTAATTTATTTTGGTGACCCTACTAGCTTGCCTGCGGCACTTGATCAGACCCTTAACGGTTCCCAAGCTGCTACTACTTACTGATCGGGTATAGAGGTGGGTATAGGTGGGTATAGAACTCTATAAATAAGAGGCTACGATAGGGACCGAGAGGAATTGGTTTTGGTCTCCCGATAAAATTAAGCATCCGTGTTCGCCCCGAACACACAACTTAATTTTATCAATGATAATTCATTCCACTAGAGAACTATCATTGAACTACCGCACCAATCCCAAATTACATTTTGGGCTCCTTCTTATTATGAGTGTGTTAGTCTCCACCGTGTTTAAGATATCGAATGTCCACTAATTAAGTGAGTTCTCGACAACTCATTTAATTAATATCTAAGTCAAGAGTAGTACCACTCAACTTTATTGTCATGTCGGACTAAGTCCACTGCAAGGTTTAACATGACAATCTTTGAACTCCTCTTGAGGACATTATCAACCTAGTATCTCTAGGACACGGTTTCCTTCTATAATCAACAACACACTATAAGTAATACTATTTCCCAACTTATCGGTTTATTGATTCAACGAACTAAATCTCACCCATTGATAAATTAAAGAAATAAATATCAAATATATGTGCTTGTTATTATATTAGGATTAAGAGCACACACTTCCATAATAACTGAGGTCTTTGTTCCTTTATAAAGTCAGTATAAAAGAAACGACCTCAAATGGTCCTACTCAATACACTCTGAGTGTACTAGTGTAATTATATAGTCAAGATAAACTAATACATAATTACACTACGACCTTCTAATGGTTTATTCCTTTTCCATTTTGGTCGTGAGCTACTTTTTATAAGGTACTGATAACATCATCTTCTGTATGTGACACCACATACTATGTTATCTACAATATAAATTAAATGAACAACTATAAACAAATGTAGACAATTAGACCAAATGTGATTCTTTATTCATAATAAATGTTTACAAAGCTTAGGCTTTCATACATTCCAACAATCTCCACTTATACTAATGACTATTTCCATATCTTCTACCATACATCGATTCACATTCCTCACATGCCGATCGAAAGCTTTACGAAGGCCTTAGTGAAAGGATCCGAGGTTATCCGCTGATGCAATCTTGGTGATGACAACTTCTCCTCGCTTCACAATATCTCGTGGTACTTGCGCTCTATATGTTTACTTGCCTTATGAGCTCGTGGTTCCTTCGAGTTTGCAATCTGACCACTATTATCACAATAAATTGTGATGATTTTGGGCAAACCAGAATCACATCTAAGTCCATTAAAAAGCTTACGTCACTGCTTTAGTCAGCGGAGGTGAGGTCACATATTCGAGCCATGGTTGAGTCCAAACGCATTTCGCTTAACACCTCCATGAAATGGCTCCACCTCAAAGTAAACACATAGCCTAATGTAGACTTACTCTTATCCCTATTCGATTAGAAAGAATCACTGTAACCAGGCAGAGGCGGTCTTGTAGTAAACTAGCATATAATCTCTAGTCCTTCGTGTACTTCAATATATGCTTTCCAATCAATGTGTCCTGGTTACCCGATGATCTTGCACCATGCCTACCAAGCAAACGGATATCAGTCTCTACATAGCATCGCATACATTAGGCTTCCCACAAGCATAAGGAATCTTTTCATGTCCTCTATCTCTTTTGATGTCTTTGGAGACATCTCTTTAGATAGAGCTACTCCATGTCTAAAAGGTAAGAAACCTTTCTTGGAATCCTGCATGCTAAAACGAGCAAGGATTGTCTATATATGAAGCTTGGGATAGACACAACATTCTTTTCTTACGATCCCTTATAACTTTGATCCCAAGAATGTGTGCACATTCTCCTAAGTCCTTCATATCAAATTGTTTGGACAACCATACCCTTCCGATAATACCTTGACATTGTTGCCAATTAACAAAATATCATCTACGTATAGTACAAGAAATACCACCACGTTTCCGTTACACTTTATATACACAAGACTCATCCGGACTTTAAATAAATCCATATGACGGATTACTTCATTAAACGGATGTTCCAAGACATGAAGTTGCTTCACCATAAATGGACCGATTGAGCACACTAGATGCTCTTTGCTTTTCAATGAACCCTTACTCGTTGCTTCTATGGATGTTCTCTTCAAGACTTCCATTAAGGAAAGTGTCTTGACATCCATTTGCCAAATCTCATAATCCATATGAAAGCAATGGATAAGAGTATCCGGATAGACTTAAGCATGGCTACCCGGTGAAAAGGTCTCCTCATAATCAATTCCCTCTTTTGAGTGTACCCTTTTGCAACAAGCCTAGCTTTGAAGGTTTCTACCTCCCTGTCCTCTTTTCCTTTGTAGATCCACTTGCATCCAACGCTTTTACACCATCGGTGGTTCTACAAGCTCCCAAACCTTATTAGAGTACATGGACTCTATTTGAATTCATTGCTTTTGCCAAGATCGCCATCTATATCTTGAGTGCTCACAATGTAATGGGATCGGGTTCATGTTTACACGATCAAGTCCACTCTCCCAAAACATGAATCTTTCAGTTGCCTCACAACCCTCCCACTACGACGAGGCACTATCTGTGGTTGTGTATCATGTGTGACACGTGTTGCAGTCTCTTGTGGTACTTCATCTTGTACTGTTGGTACTGAAGTAGACATGTCCTCTCTAAGTTCTTCTAAAACAACTTTACTACTGTAACACCCCTAGAAAGCCTAGATAAAGTAAGGGCAATGAGAGTACGAATGTAATGAAAAGAATGTGTAGATAGTCTACGTTGAATGTTACGATGGGAAGGATTTAGATGATTAAAAACTTTATGAAAGAAAATAAAGTTGGGAATATAAATCATCTATGCATGATTTATAATGAATGGAATTAATGTAGATAAAAGGAAGAAATATGAGATAATATGTACATGTATGAAATATTTATGCATAATGCATAATATGGAAATATACGAATTATTATGTACAAAAGAAAATAAAATGTTAGAAGAGAGATTGAACCTTGGACCTCTTGTAAGGAACATGTATAGGATACCAAAGGGGATAGGAGAATTATTGATAAGGAGAGAAAGGATTAAGTAGTTAAGAATAAGAAAGGATTCTTTTTATTTAAAAGAAAAAGGAAGTAAAAAGAAATAAAAATATGCATAACCAAGTTTTGAACCTTGGTTCTCTTGTGGATGCATGCATGTGTTAACCAATTGGGATAAGAGAGGATATTGTAAGAGGAGAAATAGAAAATTTTATTAAAGGAGAGAAAAGAGAGAGATTAAGAGAGAACTCACAAGGCATATCTCTAGAATATTCCTATCATAAAGAAGAGGAATAAATGGGGAGGATGAATCAAGTCAAATTTCCTCCCCTCATTTTAGTATAAATAGGCATGGAGGGGTGACTTCAAATTCATCCTCCACTCCTCTCCCTCTCCTCCTCCCTCTTGTGCCGAGACCCCCCTCTCCCTCTCCTTTTCTTCTTGTTGCCGAGCAACACAAGAGGAAGGAAGCTCCTCTTCCTCCTCACTCCCTCCCTCTTCTTTCTTTCTTGTTGTTGCCGAGCAACACAAAGAGGAAGAAGCCTCTTCTTCCTCCCCTCTCCACCAAAAGACCTAGCCACTCCTCTCCTCCATTGGTGCCGAACCTAGCAAGCAAGAAGAAAGGTCCAAGCAAGTTCTCAATTCTAGGAAACTTAAGCGAAGAAGGTAAGCTTCCCCTCACCTGTGGTACAAGGCTTTTTATATGTTTTTATGATTTTATGAGAATTTTAAAACCTAGAAACAAGTATGAGAAAATTCGGTTAAGAAGAGCTTTCGAAATCTAGTGATGTTTAACTAGTCTTCACTAAATGATAGATTTTCTATGCCATGGAAAAGGATTCTTCTTCATGTTTTTATACCTATATGATGCTTGATAAGAGGAGCACTTAACCCTAGAATTTCAGCCAAAAATATTTTTAAGAGGCTAGAGAAATTCATTATTTTACTCAACTAGTACAAGGTTCTTCCTATGAAATGTTAGGGACCATGTAATTAGTTTTCTTGCTTAGAAGATGTTTGAACTAAAAGGAAACCCACCCATATGTTTCGGCCAAGAAGGGGTTTAGGGTTAGGAATACCCTTAAATTTAAATAAACATGCTCATGAGGTAGGATACAAAGATGTTAAAAGACTTGTATGTTTCGGCCAAGTTGTTCATGAACTAAATTTATATGTTTGTTTCTTAGTAAATTTTACCATGAAACTCACTTAGGTTTTCATGCTTTAGACTACTTAAAAACCTAGCTAAAGAATGGTAGGTTTCGGCCATGTGAAGGAAATAAAAGAAAAAAAAAAGGAAAGAAAGAAACCTAGGAAATGTTATGCAATGAAATTTATGTTATGCCATGATATGTGATAGCATATGAAAGGCTATACATAATGAGAAGAGTGAAATTTATGTAAATGCCATGATATGTGATAGCATATGAAATGCTATACATAATAAGAAGAATGAAATTTATGTAAATGCCATGATATGTGATAGCATATGAAATGCTATACATAATGAGAAGAATGAAATATATGTAAATGCCATGATATGTGATAGCATATGAAATGCTATACATAATGAGAAGAATGAAATTATGTGAATGCCATGATATGTAATAGCATATGAAATGCTATACATAATGAGAAGAATGGAAAATGAAATGCATGAAAGATTGTTAAGGATATGATATGATAGTTATGCATGATAAATTACTTTGTATGGTTTGTACCAAGGGTGGGCTCCGTAAATGCCCCAGGGTCGATGGAATAAGACTCGGGCCTCGTCAGTAATGGGCTTCTGATGCCCTAGGTCGATGGAGTAAGACTCGGGCCTAGTATGTATGTATGGTAGGGTTCAAGACTTGCTACCTTGGACCTACGTATGATGTATGTGGTACAAACCGGGATCCCCAATGATGATGATATTAATTTCAAGTACTTACAAGTATAAGTTTTCAAATTCATGATGCATTGCCTGCATATGTGCTTGAATTAGCTAATGATTTGATATGATGCCATGATGATATGAATATGATACCTTTGTATGTTATATGCTTATGATATTACGCATGATATTAATATACGATGATTTTCGGTTTTAGTGAGTAGGAAAGGAACTTACTGAGCCATGAGTGCTCACAGCTTAATGAACTGGATGAACCTGAGGAGCAACAGGAGGAGCGGATAAGGATGTGTGTGGTGGTGGCTCGGCAAAGAACGATTCAGACAGATTAATATGATTAGTTATAGAATCAATATATGCATATTTCATCTGTGATATCATGCTTATTTAAATAAAATGAATAGTTTAAAAGTTTTTTTTTTCTTCTTCCGCTGCTATAGTATAACCAAAGCATGTACGTAAGTATTATAAAGAACGTAGCGCCGCCTTTGGTTGGGTAAGAAGGGCGGGCGTTACAACTACTGGGCTTGTGATCCATTATATAGTCTTCTTCTAAAAACTGGGCATTGGTGCTAACAATGACCTTCTGGTCTTTAGGACTATAAAATAAACCACCTTTCGTTCCTTTGGGATATCCTACAAACACGCGAACTTCTGTACGAGATTCTAACTTATCAGCATCTGGTTTCAGCATATGTGCTGGACTACCCCAAATCCGAATATGTCTTAGACTGGGTTTTCGCCCATTCCACAATTCTATGGGAGTAGAAGAAACTGATTTAGAAGGTACTAAGTTCAGAACATACACTGTTGTTTCAGAGCATATCCCCAAAACGAATTTGGTAATTCTGAATAACTCATCATCGATCTAACCATTTCCATAAGAGTCCTATTCCTTCGTTCTGCTACACCATTCTGTTGGGGTGTTCCAGTGCGGACAATTGGGATTGAATCACACCTCGATAAGTAATTCCTAAACTCTCCTAAGAGGTATTCGCCACCACGATCGACCGTAGTGTCTTGATACTTTACCTAGTCGTTTCTCCACATCAGCCTTGTATTCTTTGAACTTATCAAAGCACTCGGACTTGAGGCGCATTAGGTAAATGTATCCATATCTTGAATAATCGTCTATGAAAGAGACAAAATATTCAAAACCTCCTCTTGCCTGGACGGACATAGGACCACACAAATCAGAGTGAACCAACTCTAACACTTCTTTGGCTCTATACCCCTTGGCCTTGAGCGGCCTCTTGGTCATTTTACCTTCCAAGCAGGATTCACAAGTTGGAAAATTTTCCAACTCTAATGAACCAAAGTCCATCGGCTATAAGCCTCTGAATCCTACTTAAGTTAATATGACCAAGCCTTAGATGCCAAAG
This sequence comes from Zingiber officinale, assembly GCF_018446385.1. Taxonomy (NCBI): domain Eukaryota; kingdom Viridiplantae; phylum Streptophyta; class Magnoliopsida; order Zingiberales; family Zingiberaceae; genus Zingiber; species Zingiber officinale. Next base: position 76,198,456 of record NC_055998.1, read on the forward strand.
ATATGCTTGGTTCCCGAAGGTTCTTTTCTCTTATTAGAATTAGAAGATGAGTTATAAATTTCCATGTTTTGCTTTGTGGAAGAAATTGGATTTAAAGTATATAAATTGCCAACTAATGCACCAG